>NC_081180.1:203524180-203871123 GCF_029867415.1 Vicia villosa | reverse complement strand
CTAATCAGGAATGGTTTCTATGTGTGAAAAGCTTCTCATGCCGACTATGTGGATGTGTTTGTTTGACTGGATTTGATTGGAGGAGATTTAATCGGGAATTTCATCAATAATCAGGAAAATCAGAACAGTTGACTTTTGGGTCAAAATCAGAAGAATTGTTCAAATGTTGACTTTTGGTGGAAAATCGGTCAAGAAAAGTCGAAGAATGGATAAAATCGGGAGTTTGATAGAAAGTTTCCAAAAATGGAAAAAAGACAAAAATGGAAACTTTTCAACACTTAGAAAAATTTTTGATCCTTTGAATCATGATGAGCAGTCCACTTCAGCACTAGATTACACGTGGCAAAGGGCATTTTCTGAAGAAAATTCCAACATCAAAGTTGTTCCTCTCATGGAGGAGAACAACTTTGTAGTTGGACACTTTTTCATTTGAGACTTGCATGAAGAGTTAAAGTGGTGTAAAGTTTCTGAAAATTCATGTGAGCCAAGTCACAATTCAAGTCAGGAACCAAGTCATGACCTGGCGTTTCATCAAACAGGTGGCATGCCAAGTTTCAAGTTAATTTTAGAACTCTATAAAGAGGCTATGAATGCAAACTTGGTATGCATCTCTTCCTTGCCATCCCATCTATCCATTGCAACAAGAATTGAATTGATTGAGTAGATATTGAATAAATTGCAAGCTCTCAAAGTAGCACCCTCACACTGATCAGAGCTGCGCATCTGGCTGGGCACAAAATTCTGGGTTCGCATGCATATCATCAAACACATGGTGGGCTAGATTCAGATCCAAATTTCTTCCTCCACAAGTCTCCATGTTAAGCAAGCTTGGTCTCAAACTACTCTCCTCCATGCCCTCCATCCAATGAGCTCAAGGACATCGATTTTGGACGTGTGTGGATCAAGAAACGAGAACCCAAAGTAGTGCTCCAGCTAAGCCACTTTGTTACCATGAACATGAGCCAAAATTCAAAACTCCGTGCCAGACAAGATCAGCCATGCTAAGTGATGTTTGAGTGCATTTTTTAGCATGTTCCAAACCTCATCTCAACAACTTCCAAACAGCAAAGTTATTCAATTCCATGTCCTCTTTACAATGAGCCCAAAATTGAAACAAATGGGGAGCCATAGCTAAAGTTATAAAGAGGTAAAGTGGGCATCATGGGTGATGTTTGGGCACGAGGCATCACGACTATTGCTTGTAATATTGCTGCAGCATGCATGCTAACAATCTCCCAGCCATGTATATATTGAGCCATGCATAAATTCCCAAACGTGAAAGGCATCCATAAGCTTACCATGAATAGTAAAACGTGTGGATTAAGGGTGAGGAAAATCTATGATACAACAAGGGCTACCATAACTCTCATGCACCTCATACACCATATATAAACTACAACTCTTCACAACTCACAGGAGGCACTCCATTTTTCATTTTTTCACAGTTTCAAACAACACAACTCTTCTCTCCTCTCTCTCTCTCTCTCGCTACTTCATCAAGTCACCTTCAAAGTTTGTTACAAGTTGTAACAAACTCTAACAGAACCAAAACCACCACCATAACCACACTCCTCCCACCTTCCCCTTCTTCATCACGCCAACCTTCAACCATCACTCTCCTCCGCCTCTAACCATCAATCACCATAACAAACTCTTAAGCACCTTCAAACCTTCATCCATTTTCCAAGACTTCATCATCTCCAAACTCAACGTATTCATCATCTCTGAATCAATCTCCGTCTTCATCTAGCTCCAAGCACCACCACTATCATCATGATTCTGCTCGTGCCATCATCATCACAGTGTGGTTTCAGGCAACGGCATAAAATCCTTTAAGATCCTGAGTGTGATTCGCAGAAGTTTAAAGCATTTCCATCATCATTTCACCGAGAGTCAGGATTCAAGAGCAACACAAGAGTGGATCTTCCTCCTCGTTTTTTAATCCAAGAATCTGAACAAGTAAGTATTTCGAACTCCCTGAGCATATTAATACTACTATGTGAGATGGATGATTGTTGCCTTGCATAGCATTGGATTCTTAAGTGTTGATTTCGATTTGCTCCGAATATGTTGTTATCTGAATGTTAAACTGTTTGTTTGAGTTCTACAAGTGATTATGAACACATTAGCATGCTTAGAGTGAGTGTTGATGAAGGTTCTTTACGTTAGGGTTTTAGGTTTGATCACGGTTTGGATGTTAGAGAAAGAGTTAATAAAATCTAAAGCCAGATTCGTGCGCAGCACGAAAATCCGAAGGGAGTAGTGTGTCGTTCCCTTATTTCTGGGCGAATCGCAGTATGGTTCCGGCGGGGTTGATCGGAGAAGATGATCGGAGGTGGCTCTCCGGCATCTATTTTGTTGTTCACGTTTTCAACCCTCTTTGCTTACGTGGCACGCCCTAATTGGATTCTGGTTCCCAGTTAATTGCAGTTTTGTCCATATTCATGTGATTGGGTGATGAAGTGTAACGTGGCGATTGGCTTAGACATCAGTTTTGTCATGTAGTGAGTTAAGTGACCTGACCCAATTGACATAATGTTCACTCTTTTTCATGTTACATTTAATCACATATGAATCACATGAGATAAATGCTGGAAAATAAAGAAATAAAAGTGGCATAATAAAGGGAAATGGAAGTGAGCATTGGGCCATACGCAATTGGGCCTGGAGTTTTCCTGGATTGCACCCTTGTTTTGCTAACACACATGTAGCGTAGTGAATTTGGGGCCTGAGCGTCCCTGCCTTTTCCACCCCCAGTTTCGGGCCCAATTCCTGCCTCTTAACACATTTTAGTTCATTTGAATACTGCTTTTACACCCCCTGCAGTTAGATTTTAATAACAACTTTTGCTTTTTTAACTCATAATTCCAATTTTTGATTCAAGTAAAAAATGCATAAAATTTGTTTTTAGATATTGTAGGTTGATTAGATAATTGTCACGATTTTTGCTAATTTTTCTTAATTGTTTTAATCCTTTTAATAGATCTTTTTTCTTCACAATATTTGAATTTTCTTTGTATCGACACTTCTTTGTAAATAATTCTCTAATAGACTTAGGATTTAATTTTTAGTCTCGATTTTTTGTATAGAATTAATGGATGTATGTGTGCTTGTGAGTATCATTTGTTTGCCATAATTCTCAATTTTATTTGTCGCATATTGATTTTCCTTTACCTATTCCATGTATAGTTTTTGTTAATAATTGTATAGTTTATCATTTTAATCCCCTTGTATAGACAACCTAGACTAGAATTTAGGAATAGTTCCCTTATCATTTTCTTTTTCTTTTCAACTGTAAAATACTTAATAAAAATCGATGAAGATCATACCGTTGCTTTATTTCATGGTAGGAAAGAAATGATTGAGGCGTAGGCCTCGATGTATGTTCTTTCCTACTTAACGGAGAAGAAATGATTGAGGTGTGAAGCCTCGGTGTATTTCTTAACCGTTATTTAGAGAAACGATTGTGGCGTAGGCCTCGATGTGCATTCTCTAAATATTCATAAAAAACTCTTTTTGTATCTCTTTTACTTAACGGAGAAGAAATGATTGAGGTGTGAAGCCTCGGTGTATTTCTTAACCGTTATTTAGAGAAACGATTGTGGCGTAGGCCTCGATGTGCGTTCTCTAAATATTCAAAAACAAACAAAAAAACTCTTTTGGTATGATCTAAGTCACAAATTAAAATCCCCATAAAACACACCAACCAAAAACACTTCAAAAAACCTAATAAAGGCTCAGAGCTAATCAAAGTGAGGAAGTGATGCGAGACCTTGTAGTGGGTTCTCGTCATCATGGAATTACCCTTAAAAGATACAAACCAACCTCTTTTTCTTTCTAAGGGCAAGTTATCTCCGCTCCATTGCATCCTAGGCTGTCCCCTTGTGCAAGAGCGTGAGCGTTAACGCCGCCCAACTAAAAAACACAAAAACAAACAGAAAATCTTTAGCCGAGCTACGGTAACTCTGATTCCTGAAAAGGATACGTAGGCAGCGGGGTAGGGCCCGTGCGAGTACAATTCTTTATTTTCCCTACATTTTGCATTCATTTCGCATTTAGACATAGACATAGTTAGACACCCATTAGATAGAAGCAAACATAGGTGGATACCATCGAGTACGATGGGCGCGAGGGGTGCTAGTACCTTCCCCTTGCGCAACCGACTCCCGTACCTAGATTCTCTGGTCGCAAGACCCTGTTCCTTCCTCTGTAGGTTATCCGGTATTCCTTTCCCTTATGGGATAAATATATTGGTGGCGACTCTGTTCATTTTTCGCGAGCGTGCGACAGCTGGCGACTCTGCTGGGGATGTTGCTAGACCTGTTGCTGGTCCATCCATAGCGAGTCGATCCTAGCCTGCGTTTGTTTGTTTATTTACTGGGTGTTTATTTGTTTTCATGTCTATACCTTGTATATATGTTTGCATGTTTATTTTTTCTGCTTGCATATCATGTTTATTTCTGTTTGCACATCATGCATATGGATTATATTCTGTGTTCCTTGGGGTCTTCTGTTCTGTTTTGCAGGTTGGGTGGGATTGTTTCTATGAGGTAAAAGGCCCAATACCCAGGCCAGAGTGACACATAGGATACCTAGGATAGAGTGGATAGTCATGACGCCGATGAGATGTCAGGTCTTGTCTAGTGCGATCATGAGACCCACGCCCAGTCGAGGTCCAAATGGGGTATCATTGTTGGCATGTAGATGCAACAACATTGGTGCCTCAGGAGGACTGATAACGCTGGTTGCCATTTTGACCTACCCTGACCTAGACTACACCCGTGAGTGGGGAGGGATATACATGACAGGTACCGTTGGTGACTATTTGGTTCTGTTGGTGACTATTTGGTTCTGTTGGTGACTAGTTGGTTCTGGTTGTTGACTATTTGGTTCTATTGGTGATTATGGTTCTTCTGGCTCTCTGATCTATGCCGGACCTTTGATCCTATGATATCTTCTTGCTCAGAATTATTGCCTTAGTCCCTCTATGTCGTGGGGACCCAATCTGCATCATTTTCATCATAGCATGTTTACATTTCAAAAAAAAAAAAAGAGAAAAAAAAAGAGAAAAAGAAAAGAAAGAAAAGAAAGAAAAGAAAAAAGTTAATTCTCATTTGCATGTCATTTTTTTCAGGGTATCCAGAAAATATCAATCTCTGTCAAGAATGGATAACAACGTGACCGTCAATCAAGGGGCTACAAGGCGCACACACACTTATACTTTCCATCGTGAGGGTATGGTTCAGTTGGGGCAATTGGGTGAATTGGTCACTGGCCATAATGAAACAGTGTTCAGTGACAACTATGGCAACATATTATCTCTTCTGTACTCGCGTGTCGACGAATGGGCCTTATCTACTCTTCTTCAGTTCTACGACCCAGATATCCGTTGTTTCACATTTTCAGATTATCAGCTGGCTCCCACTCTCGAAGAGTACTCTTGCCTCCTCAACATCAAGATTCAACACAGAGTGCCTTTTGTTTGTGTCCCAGAGAAACCTAGGTTGGATTACATTGCCAACGCTCTTTATTTGAGCTTGGGAGATGTTCATGATAACTGGAAGGAGAAGGGTGATACACATGGCTTCTACATGAGTTTCCTGGTTGAAAAAGCTCAAGAATTTGCCGACAAAGGGATATGGGAGGCTTTCAATGCTATTTTGGCCGCTCTAATCTACGGAATTGTGATGTTTCCCAACATTCACAAGTTCGTGGACTTGGCTGCTATATGTCTTTTTATGGACAAGAATCCAATACCCACCCTATTGGCTGACACGTATTATTCTATTCACTCTCGGCATGGTAAAAGGGGGGCTATTCGAGGTTGCTTGCCGCTGTTATATAAATGGTTCAAATCTCACTTGCCTGCTAGTGGTCCGTTTGTTACCTCTACTCAGAAATGGTCTCAGAGAATCATGGGACTTACTGCAAACGACATCGTATGGTATCAATTCCGAACAGGCATATCTGAAGTCATTATCAGGTGCGGAAACTTTGGTAACGTCCCGCTCATTGGGACAAGAGGATGTATTAACTACAACCCAGTTCTAGCTCTTCGTCAGTTGGGCTATACCATGAAGAGTGGGCCTTCGGATAGGGAGATTTACCAATCCGTATACTTTGAGAAGGGAGCTGACCCTATAGCGCTTGAGGAAATCAGGAAGGCCTGGAATAACATTCATATAGGTGAGAGATCCACTCTGGGAGCCAAGAATGCCATTGCTATGGAACCCTATACCGATTGGGTTAAGAAGAGAGTCAAGACACTTTTGTTACCATTCCCGGAAGTTCCTCTCTTGTATGCACAACCTCCGAAGATATCAGAAACTATGGTATCAAGAGAACGTTTTGACCAGGTCCGCGTCGCCAATTTGAGACTGAAAGAGAAAGATAGGGATATGGATTTGAAGCGCTATTTCCTTAAACAGACAAAGAATGAACTGGCCCGTGAACTTAAAACTCTCAAAGGGGAGTCTTCTCAAGCCAGGAAGAGAGTTAGAACTGAAAAGGACGGGAAAGCTGTTGTTGCTCCTACTGAAGACCCTCAAAAGGTTACAGAAAAGGCTATAAAGGAAGAAAAAGAGAAGCTCAGACGAGAGTATCAAGAAGACCTGAAAGCCCACAAGCTCCGACTGGAGAAAGAAACCAAGTATGAGTTGAGGACCATGAAGAAGAAACTGGAAGAAGAGACCACTCAGAGAATAGCCCTTGAGACCCAACTGAAAGGAAGTCACCTCCGCACCGCCCGACTAGCTGAAGAGAATGTCAAGCTCAGAGACCAAATGATGAGTGAAGCAAATGCACTTGAGAAGACCTATATCCCAGAATGCAAAGGGTGTGACGAACTTAGGGATTGCTGCAAGAATCTAGACACACAGTTATTCCGAAAGGATGAAGTGATCCAAAGCCTTGTCAAAGGAAGAGATCGGGAGGCGACTAAGAAGCTATTTGACGAAACAAAGAAGTGGAGTGATGCCCATTTCAGACAAGGAGGGCCTTTGTTCTACATTGAGATGAATTGATAATTGAATTTTGTTTGTAGATCACCACCAGACTTGTTGGATGGGGTCTCTATTGCTCTTTGTATTTGAACATTGTTATTTGTGTTTGAACCCACTCGCCTTAGGGGGCTATTATGAATGAAATGAATTGCTTTCCGTTTCCACTTGATATCTCTCTCGTCACGTTGCTATTTGTTCTTGACTATCAATCTTACTTTGGATACCCTGAAAATGACACAACACATCATATGCACACATGCACTCATACATTCACATTATCACATTGCATTTTTCAGGTTATTGCACAAGAAACTAATTGGGGTCCTTTCCACAACAGATTTCTTTCCCGACGACGAAGCTGACTTTCTTACATCCTTACCGCACCAGGAGCAACGAGAGAATCATGGAACAATTTGAACAGAATCAAGCTGCCCTCCGTAGGGATATGGATGTTATGGGGGAAAGAATGGCCCAACTTATGGAGACTCTCCATGCCGTCGTTCAAGGACAGGATGAACTCAGAAAGAGCGTCGCTAGTTTGGTCAAAGATACTCCTGCCAATTCTGCTGACGGAGGGGTGAAAACTAAAGAGACTCCTATTAATGAGACACTGAAAGTAGTGGACGACCACCATGAGGTTATTGATCTTGAACATGATCTTACTGCTGAGTTGACCGAGACTGCTAAGATGTACCAAGCTCTCGAAGAACGCCTTAAAGCTGTTGAGGTTGCTAAAACTTCGAGTTTCGACACTGCTGCTATGTGCTTGGTACCTGGGATTGTTATTCCCCCGAAGTTCAAAGTGCCAGATTTCGATAAATACAGGGGAGTCACCTGTCCAGAGACTCACATTCGTTCCTACTGCCGTAAGATGGCTGCTCATGCTGAGAACGAGCCTCTGTTGATGCATTTCTTTCAGGATAGTCTCACTGGAGCCCCGTTGGAATGGTATATGAAACTTGAGAGGTCTAATGTCAGTACTTGGGGACAACTTGTCGATGCCTTCTTGAAACAATACCACTACAATACTGCTATGGCTCCCAGCCGTGCCCAGCTACAAAATATGTCACAGAAATCTGAGGAGTCTTTTAAAGAATACGCCCAGAGGTGGCGTGAACTTGCGTCCCGTGTCCAACCTCCTCTTTTGGACCGCGAGTTGATTGATCTGTTTATGGGGACTCTGAAAGGGCCGTATCTTCAGCACATGGTTAGTAATACTTCTCCTTCCTTTTCGGATGTGGTCATCATTGGTGAGAGGGTTGAGAACTGTGTCAAAGCTGGTACCATTCAAGGAGTTACTAATCCTAGCAACTCAAGTGGTAATGGTAAGAAGCCGTATTCTGGGTTTGTGAAGAAGAAGGAAGGTGAGACTAGCACCGCTTCTGTTGACCAAAGCCGAGCTCCTGCATATTCTGCTGTTCCGCCTCCTTATTATCCGATGCCTTATGCTGTTCCTGGTCCATATGTCCCTCAGGCATATGCTGCTGCTCTTCCACAACCATGGATGGCACCCCAACAGCCTTTCGTACCACAACAACAAGCTGCTGCTCCTCAGAATCGTCAACAGAACCCTAGGCCTCAAGGTCAAAGGGGCCCGCAAAGAACAAGATTCCAAGATAGGCGTATCGATCCGGTTCCGATGTCATATGCTCAGCTTCTCCCTCAGTTGCTTGCTGGTCAATTGGTACAACTCCGTGAACTTGGACCTCCACCTAGTCCTCTCCCTCCCGGTTATGATGTTAATGCTCGATGTGAATTTCATTCAGGGGCTCCAGGCCACACTATTGAAAAGTGTAGAGCATTCAAATTGAAGGTTCAGGATCTCCTTGATGACAAGCTTATCTCGTTCGCTCCTACTGGTCCTAATGTGCAGAATAATCCTATGCCTCCTCATGCTGGTACGACCAATGCTATTGAGTTATGTGAGGATCGGATCCTAGTTAATGATGTTAATGAGGTTAGGATGCCGCTAGCAGTTGTCAGAGAGTATCTTATGCAACAAAAGGTTCTGTGTGAACTACATGACTACTGTTTGCAATGTTCTTCTAATCCTGAGGAATGCATTAGGTTGAGAGAGGAAATCCAGAAACTAATGGATGAAGGTGTTCTTAGAGTGGAAAGGGTTGTTCCTGTCGAAAATGTGGCTACTTTAGAGATCCCTTACTACCCTGCTGAGATATCAAAGACTCAGGGCACTTCTTTGGTCATTCATGCTCCGAGTACTCCTTTGGTCGTTCAAGCTCCGAGGACTCCATTGGTTATTCAGGTTCCAAATGTTCCTTCGACTCCTTCAACCTCGTCTATTGTTCCCTCTCCTGTGAATGATTCTAAGGCTGTTCCTTGGAGTTATAATGCCGTGTATATTCGAGGGAAGAAATATGATTGTCCTCCAGTGGGTAATTCGAGCATCACTAATATTACTGGCACCAGTGGCATTACCCGTAGTGGTCGGATCTTTGCCGCCCCTCCTCCGCTTCCTAAAGAGACCAATAAAGAGGCTAGTACACAAGCAAAAGGAAAGCAAGTTGCTGTTGATCCTCCTGTGACACGTAATGCACAAGATGCCGAGCAACTCTTGAGAATCATTAAGAAAAGTGATTACAAAGTGATTGACCAACTTGATCAGACCCAAGCCAAGATCTCCATCTTGTCTCTCTTGGTACATTCTGAAGCTCATCGAGATGCTCTGATGAAAGTTCTGGCTTCCGCTCACGTGACTCAAGACATTACCGTGCCTCAGTTTGAAGGGGTTGTGACCAACATTGCTGCTGGTAATTGCTTGGGTTTTTCTGATGATGAACTTCCACCTGAGGGTAGAGCACACAACAAAGCATTGCATATCTCCGTCAAGTGTCTGGATGCTGTGTTGTCTCGAGTTCTGATTGATACAGGTTCTTCTCTTAATGTGATGCCCAAGGCCACTTTGTTTAAGCTGAGTATGGATGGGATTATGATGAGACCATGCACTATGAGTGTCAGAGCATTTGATGGTTCTAGAAGGTCCGTAGAAGGAGAAATTGATCTACCTGTTTTGATTGGTCCTCACATGTTCTACATTGCCTTCTACGTTATGGATATAAACCCTTCATACACTTGCCTCTTGGGTCGTCCTTGGATTCATGCTGCTGGAGCTGTGACATCTACTCTCCACCAGTGTTTGAAGTTTGTTGTGAATGACAAGATTGTTGTGATCACTGGTGAAGAGGATTTGATAGTCAATAATCTGGCATCATACCGTTATGTTGAAGTGGAGGGAGAGATACAAGAGACACCTTTTCAAGCCTTAGAGATTGTGTCAGTTGACAAGCTCCCTGTGATCGAGAATAAGAAGGAACTCGGAGCGCCCCTCTCGTCTTTAAATGATGCTAAGGCTTTCTTAGAAGCTGGTACTCCCCATAGTGCCTGGGGCAAGCTGATTGATGTTCATGAGAAGCGAGACAAGTATGGCCTTGGGTATCAGCCATCTTCCTCTACTCAGCCCAGCATAACTTCTGGAAAGAAGGTGATTCCCCCCATCTCTCAAGTGTTCGTCAGTGCAAGCACCAGTTCTGGAAGTCAGGTTCTCGCCGTGGATGATGATGATGAAGAAGATCTCTCCAGATTCATTTGCAATACTGCGCCTGGACAGGAACTCAACAATTGGACTATCTTGGACATCCCCAAAGTCACTTTTATGAAGATGTAATTTTCTTGTTTCAATAAGTCATATGCTTCGCCCTAAGCATTTTTGACCTCTTGTATAAAGAAGGGCCCCCCATGTGTTTCAATTTGTTTAATATTGAATGAAAATCATATCTTCGCATGCAATTACTGTTCCATTTCTTTCATTTTTGTTTTTACTTTAAAAACTTTTTCAAAAAATGGCAAAGCTTTTTCCTTTTTTCCTTTTTATGTGTGGCATTCTAAGGCATAAATCATCCATCGTGCAGATCCGGCTCGAATCCCATCAAAAATGATAATGTTACAGTTCCACGTCTTAATATCCTTGAGAATCCAATTGACCAAGCTGATGAGGATAATGGGGAAGATTGTGAAGTCCCTGAAGAATTGGCAAGACTTTTGAGACAAGAGGAGAAATCTATTCAGCCGCATCAAGAAGCCATAGAAATCATCAACCTCGGTTCAGAAGAAGCAAAGAGAGAAGTCAAGATAGGTGCCGCTTTGGAAAGTGATGTAAAAAGAAGGTTGATTGAGTTGCTTCGAGAGTATGTTGATATCTTCGCCTGGTCATATGAAGACATGCCTGGTTTAGACACGGATATAGTTATGCACAGGCTACCTCTCAAACCAGAATGTCCGCCGGTAAAACAGAAACCACGAAGAACTCGACCTGATATGGCTTTGAAAATCAAGGAAGAAGTTGAAAAACAGTTGAAGGCTGGTTTCTTATCTGTGTGTGAATATCCTCCTTGGATTGCAAACATAGTACCCGTTCCTAAGAAGGACGGAAAGGTACGCATGTGTGTTGACTACCGAGATTTGAATAGGGCAAGTCCGAAGGATGATTTCCCTCTGCCTCATATTGATGTGCTAGTCGACAACACTGCTCAGTATTCGGTGTTCTCCTTCATGGATGGTTTTTCTGGCTATAATCAAATAAAGATGGCTCCTGAAGATATGACCAAGACTACTTTTACCACTCCGTGGGGTACGTATTGTTATAAGGTGATGCCTTTTGGTCTTAAGAACGCTGGTGCAACATATCAACGAGCTATGGTAACCCTTTTCCATGATATGATCCATAAAGAGATTGAGGTGTACGTCGATGATATGATTGCAAAATCCCAAACTGAGGAGGAACACTTAGTATATCTTGAGAAACTGTTTGCTCGGTTGCGTAAATTCAAGTTGAGGCTTAATCCAAACAAGTGCACTTTTGGGGTGCGATCTGGTAAATTACTTGGTTTCATTGTGAGCCAACGAGGGATTGAGGTCGACCCTGATAAAGTAAGAGCAATACAGAATATGCCAGCACCAAAGAGTGAAAAAGAGGTCCGAGGGTTCCTTGGGAGGTTGAATTACATAGCCAGGTTCATTTCTCACCTCACTGATACTTGTGAACCCATCTTTAAGTTGCTGCGCAAAAATCAAGATATCCGTTGGGATGACCATTGTCAGGAAGCCTTCGAAAAGATCAAGCAGTATCTCCAAGAGCCACCAATTCTCATGCCTCCGGTTCCTGGGAGGCCACTTCTTATGTACTTAACTGTGCTTGAAGGATCTATGGGGTGTGTGCTGGGCCAACATGACGAGTCTGGTCGAAAAGAGTGCGCCATTTATTACCTGAGCAAAAAGTTTACCGATTGTGAATCCCGCTACTCACTGCTCGAGAAAACTTGCTGTGCTTTGGTATGGGCTGCTCGCCGACTGAGGCAGTATATGTTGACTCACACCACCCTATTGATCTCCAAAATGGACCCGATAAAGTACATCTTTGAAAAACCGGCCCTCACAGGAAGACTAGCCCGGTGGCAAATGCTTTTATCAGAATATGATATCCAGTATGTCACACAGAAGGCCATCAAAGGAAGTGTCCTTGCGGATCATCTTGCTCATCAACCATTGGAAGAATATCAGTCAATGAAGTTTGACTTTCCTGATGAGGATATCATGAAACTAGATGATAATGAAGGACCCGAGCCAGGAGAGCGATGGACTCTCACGTTCGATGGTGCATCAAACGCTATGGGCCATGGTATTGGGGCAGTTTTGACTTCTCCTCATCAAACTCACATTCCTTTCACAGCTAGAATATGCTTTGATTGCACCAACAATGTCGCAGAGTACGAAGCTTGCATAATGGGCATCGAAGCAGCCATTGATATGAGGATCAAGATCCTTGAGGTGTATGGGGATTCTGCCTTGGTTATACATCAAGTAAGAGGTGATTGGGAGACAAGACACCCCAATTTAGTTCCTTATAAGGACTACATCTTGGAGTTGCTGCCCGCTTTCGAGGAAATCACTTTCAATCACATCCCCCGAGAGGAGAATCAATTGGCAGATGCCTTGGCTACTTTGGCAGCTATGTTCAGAGTTAGCTCCCCTAAAGAAATGCCAGACATAAGGATCCTCCGTTACAAAGAGCCTGCCCATGTGTTCCCTGCTCATTGTCTCACTACTGAAGATGTGTATGATGAAAAGCCATGGTATTACGACATCAAGAGGTATGTTGAGAAGCAAGAGTATCCCGAAGATGCTACGATTGGTGATAAGCGAACGCTTCGAAGGTTAGCATCCAAATTCTTCTTGTCAGGAGACGTCCTGTACAAAAGAAACTATGATTCGGTTTTGCTCAGATGCGTGGATAGACACGAAGCAGAATTGATCATGCGGGAAATTCATGAAGGATCTTTTGGAACTCATTCTAATGGACATTCTATGGCCAAAAAGATCTTGCGAGCAGGATATTATTGGATGACGATTGAAAGTGATTGTTATGTGTATGTGAAGAAATGTCACAAATGCCAAGTGTATGCTGACAGAATTCATGTTCCTCCAACTCCTCTGAATGTTCTGACGTCGCCTTGGCCTTTTGCTATGTGGGGCATAGACATGATTGGACGGATTGAGCCACAAGCTTCGAATGGGCACAGATTTATTCTTGTTGCTATCGACTACTTCACCAAATGGGTTGAAGCTGCTTCTTACAAGAACGTAACCAAGCAAGTCGTTACTCGCTTCATCAAGAAAGAGATCATATGCCGATATGGGGTTCCAAACAAGATCATCACTGACAATGGGTCCAATCTTAATAACAAGATGATGGCAGAGTTGTGTGAAGAGTTCAAGATTGAACACCACAATTCATCACCCTATCGGCCAAAGATGAACGGCGCAGTCGAAGCTGCTAACAAGAATATAAAGAAGATCGTCCAGAAGATGGTTAGAACGTATAAAGACTGGCATGAAATGTTACCGTTTGCTTTGCATGGCTATAGAACTTCGGTTCGTACTTCAACCGGGGCAACTCCCTTCTCTCTCGTCTACGGTATGGAGGCCGTACTACCTGTCGAAGTGGAAATTCCTTCGTTGAGAGTCTTGATGGACGCCAAACTCGATGAAACAGAATGGGTTCAAACGAGGCTTGATCATCTCAATCTGATCGAGGAGAAACGCTTATCTGCTATCTGCCATGGCCAGTTGTATCAAAAGAGGATCAAGAAAGCGTATGACAAGAAAATTCGGCCTCGAGAATTCCACACAGGTGACCTGGTCGTAAGGAAGATCTTGCCAATTCATACCGATCCAAGGGGCAAATGGACTCCCAACTATGAGGGACCATACATTGTGAAGAAAGCATTTTCAGGTGGTGCTTTAATCCTGACAAAGATGGATGGGGAAGACGTTCCGCTTCCAGTCAATTCAGACTCAGTCAAAAAATACTACGCATAAAAGGCCCGCTAGGTCGACGTACCTAGGCAAAAATAAGGGCATCCCGGCAAACCAAAAGGGTTTGGGCAAAAATTAGGGATAAAACAAAAAAAAAAAGAATAACCCGCTAAGATGAAAACCCGAAAGGGCGTCTTAGGCAAAAAGGGGCATCCCGCTGGATTGAAAACTCGAAAGGGCGATCCAGGCAAAAGTTAGGGACCAAAAGCGAGAGGTTGCAGTCTGAATATCCTTCACAAAGACCACTATACGCCCTTGGCAGAATAGACGGATCAATCCAACCATTACCCTTCTGAAGCAAAGCATTGAGAGGATCAAGGATATGGGAACTGTAGCAATATCAGTTTTAATGGAAATCCGAGCATTTCTCTTTGCCATTTTACTCGTTGCATTTTATTTTCTTTTTCGCAACTACCTCATTTAGGAGTTGCTTCCCTGTACAGAAGCCTATTCACAGGCATTCCATCAATAAAATGATCTTTTGATGCAAAAGCTTTCTTTCTTTCTTTTTCGCATGCGAGATGTGATTTAATTCGTTATTAAACATTGCATTGAAAACATGGGGAATAATAATCACAAAATCAAAACGAAACATGATGTTACATGAACATAAAAGTGCTCTAAGGGGCACCATTTGCGTCCAAACGTTGTTTTCCGTGCAGGTTGCAGGTTCTAGTCGTCATCTTGGCTTACGACATGCCACAAAGGGCGTCATCACCCCGCGTGAAAGTTCAAGCGAATAATTCATCAGTACTGGTAAGCATGAAGCACCTGAGAAGGTCCATATCCCTCTTCCATATGACAGACGAAGAGTGGTCCCTCAAAAACCACGTTTCCCCAAGCAGTATAGGATGTAAGGAAAGTCGAGCAAAGCCACTTCCTCCCCAACAGAGTTATGTTTTAATCCTCCACACAGTTGCCAATAATCTTTGGCACTATGAAGCTTCCAACGCCCACCCACAATGGCGTCTCAAGATCACAGGCAACGGACCCCAATGATCCTACTCTCCGGTTCCACCGAAGGCCTTTATTTGGCGCTCTTCGCATATAGAATCCATTGCATATAGCATTTGCATCCTCAAAAGCGTAACATATCCGTCAAAAGCGGAGCATTACGCCATAGAAGAAGTCAAACATGCATACAAAGCATAAGCCAGATAATACAAATCATCCTTCAATCAGAACAATGACCCATCCCCTCAAAGTTGTTACCTGTACAAACTTTGCCTGATATTCGCTATCACACTACAAACACTTTTAAGCCACGGCGCCGATGCGAGGTATCTTCAATCTCTGATGAGTGTCAGACACAAGGTCTTCTTCTGTCTCCTGGTGTCGAGTCGATGTTGAGTCATAGATCGCCACGAGATCTTATTCCTTTCCAAAGTGTGGAAAATCGCACGAGATTTTCTTTCGATGTTGAGTCATAAGATCGCTACGAGATCTTATTCCTTTCCAAAGTGTGGAAAATCGCACGAGATTTTCTTTCGATGTTGAGTCATAAGATCGCTACGAGATTTTATTCCTTTCCAAAGTGTGGAAAATCGCACGAGATTTTCTTTCGATGTTGAGTCATAAGATCGCTACGAGATCTTATTCCTTTCCAAAGTGTGGAAAATCGCACGAGATTTTCTTTCGATGTTGAGTCATAAGATCGCTACGAGATCTTATTCCTTTCCAAAGTGTGGAAAATCGCACGAGATTTTCCCTCGATGTTGAGTCATAAGATCGCTACGAGATCTTATTCCTTTCCAAAGTGTGGAAAATCGCACGAGATTTTCTTTCGATGTCGAGCCATAGATCGCCACGAGATCTTATTCCTTCGAGTCGATGTTGAGTCATAGATCGTAAGAGATCCTATCCCTTCAGTCCTGAAGATCATGCTTAGGTCTTCTCCCGATGTCGAGTCGATGCTGAGTCACAGGTCGTACGAGGTCTTTTTTCTTTCGATCATTGTTTCATACAACCATTCTCTATGAAAACCCCGTGTCGGCACCGCTACTACGTTATAAGCTATCTCCATCCAAATCCATTGTTCACTGTAAATATACCCACCAGAAAAACAAATTCCTCTCTTTCCCCAGCAGATATCAAAATACAAAAAATAAGGATAACACTTACACCATCTTCTCTTCAGGACAAATTTCAGGTCTTGATATTGAATCTTCTTCTACCTTGAATGTTCGAAAGGCTAACGCCAATCTCACCTTCAGGTTTAAGACGATTAAATAGGGGCAGCTGTCATACCCCAAATTTGTCCTACCCCTTTACTTCTAACTGGCTTAGGCTTTGCATTCATGTACATATGTCACTTAGGTCATAACTCACACTCATGCATTCATATCCTTGGTGCTATTCAAAGGCTAGCAAGAAAAGCTCTGTTGTAAAGAATTTTGATCAGAGAATAAGGAGACTGAGATATAACCATGTGGTTCCATGCTCAGGGAAGCCCTCCTGGATTAGGGTTTTCTCAATCTCAATTCAAGGCATTAGTTGAAGGATACTGGCTAGCAAATCATCTGGTTTCCCAAAACAGGGTTTCTTTGACCAAAGTCAACCAGTTGACTTTCTGGTCAACAGCTAATCAGGAATGGTTTCTATGTGTGAAAAGCTTCTCATGCCGACTATGTGGATGTGTTTGTTTGACTGGATTTGATTGGAGGAGATTTAATCGGGAATTTCATCAATAATCAGGAAAATCAGAACAGTTGACTTTTGGGTCAAAATCAGAAGAATTGTTCAAATGTTGACTTTTGGTGGAAAATCGGTCAAGAAAAGTCGAAGAATGGATAAAATCGGGAGTTTGATAGAAAGTTTCCAAAAATGGAAAAAAGACAAAAATGGAAACTTTTCAACACTTAGAAAAATTTTTGATCCTTTGAATCATGATGAGCAGTCCACTTCAGCACTAGATTACACGTGGCAAAGGGCATTTTCTGAAGAAAATTCCAACATCAAAGTTGTTCCTCTCATGGAGGAGAACAACTTTGTAGTTGGACACTTTTTCATTTGAGACTTGCATGAAGAGTTAAAGTGGTGTAAAGTTTCTGAAAATTCATGTGAGCCAAGTCACAATTCAAGTCAGGAACCAAGTCATGACCTGGCGTTTCATCAAACAGGTGGCATGCCAAGTTTCAAGTTAATTTTAGAACTCTATAAAGAGGCTATGAATGCAAACTTGGTATGCATCTCTTCCTTGCCATCCCATCTATCCATTGCAACAAGAATTGAATTGATTGAGTAGATATTGAATAAATTGCAAGCTCTCAAAGTAGCACCCTCACACTGATCAGAGCTGCGCATCTGGCTGGGCACAAAATTCTGGGTTCGCATGCATATCATCAAACACATGGTGGGCTAGATTCAGATCCAAATTTCTTCCTCCACAAGTCTCCATGTTAAGCAAGCTTGGTCTCAAACTACTCTCCTCCATGCCCTCCATCCAATGAGCTCAAGGACATCGATTTTGGACGTGTGTGGATCAAGAAACGAGAACCCAAAGTAGTGCTCCAGCTAAGCCACGTTGTTACCATGAACATGAGCCAAAATTCAAAACTCCGTGCCAGACAAGATCAGCCATGCTAAGTGATGTTTGAGTGCATTTTTTAGCATGTTCCAAACCTCATCTCAACAACTTCCAAACAGCAAAGTTATTCAATTCCATGTCCTCTTTACAATGAGCCCAAAATTGAAACAAATGGGGAGCCATAGCTAAAGTTATAAAGAGGTAAAGTGGGCATCATGGGTGATGTTTGGGCACGAGGCATCACGACTATTGCTTGTAATATTGCTGCAGCATGCATGCTAACAATCTCCCAGCCATGTATATATTGAGCCATGCATAAATTCCCAAACGTGAAAGGCATCCATAAGCTTACCATGAATAGTAAAACGTGTGGATTAAGGGTGAGGAAAATCTATGATACAACAAGGGCTACCATAACTCTCATGCACCTCATACACCATATATAAACTACAACTCTTCACAACTCACAGGAGGCACTCCATTTTTCATTTTTTCACAGTTTCAAACAACACAACTCTTCTCTCCTCTCTCTCTCTCTCTCGCTACTTCATCAAGTCACCTTCAAAGTTTGTTACAAGTTGTAACAAACTCTAACAGAACCAAAACCACCACCATAACCACACTCCTCCCACCTTCCCCTTCTTCATCACGCCAACCTTCAACCATCACTCTCCTCCGCCTCTAACCATCAATCACCATAACAAACTCTTAAGCACCTTCAAACCTTCATCCATTTTCCAAGACTTCATCATCTCCAAACTCAACGTATTCATCATCTCTGAATCAATCTCCGTCTTCATCTAGCTCCAAGCACCACCACTATCATCATGATTCTGCTCGTGCCATCATCATCACAGTGTGGTTTCAGGCAACGGCATAAAATCCTTTAAGATCCTGAGTGTGATTCGCAGAAGTTTAAAGCATTTCCATCATCATTTCACCGAGAGTCAGGATTCAAGAGCAACACAAGAGTGGATCTTCCTCCTCGTTTTTTAATCCAAGAATCTGAACAAGTAAGTATTTCGAACTCCCTGAGCATATTAATACTACTATGTGAGATGGATGATTGTTGCCTTGCATAGCATTGGATTCTTAAGTGTTGATTTCGATTTGCTCCGAATATGTTGTTATCTGAATGTTAAACTGTTTGTTTGAGTTCTACAAGTGATTATGAACACATTAGCATGCTTAGAGTGAGTGTTGATGAAGGTTCTTTACGTTAGGGTTTTAGGTTTGATCACGGTTTGGATGTTAGAGAAAGAGTTAATAAAATCTAAAGCCAGATTCGTGCGCAGCACGAAAATCCGAAGGGAGTAGTGTGTCGTTCCCTTATTTCTGGGCGAATCGCAGTATGGTTCCGGCGGGGTTGATCGGAGAAGATGATCGGAGGTGGCTCTCCGGCATCTATTTTGTTGTTCACGTTTTCAACCCTCTTTGCTTACGTGGCACGCCCTAATTGGATTCTGGTTCCCAGTTAATTGCAGTTTTGTCCATATTCATGTGATTGGGTGATGAAGTGTAACGTGGCGATTGGCTTAGACATCAGTTTTGTCATGTAGTGAGTTAAGTGACCTGACCCAATTGACATAATGTTCACTCTTTTTCATGTTACATTTAATCACATATGAATCACATGAGATAAATGCTGGAAAATAAAGAAATAAAAGTGGCATAATAAAGGGAAATGGAAGTGAGCATTGGGCCATACGCAATTGGGCCTGGAGTTTTCCTGGATTGCACCCTTGTTTTGCTAACACACATGTAGCGTAGTGAATTTGGGGCCTGAGCGTCCCTGCCTTTTCCACCCCCAGTTTCGGGCCCAATTCCTGCCTCTTAACACATTTTAGTTCATTTGAATACTGCTTTTACACCCCCTGCAGTTAGATTTTAATAACAACTTTTGCTTTTTTAACTCATAATTCCAATTTTTGATTCAAGTAAAAAATGCATAAAATTTGTTTTTAGATATTGTAGGTTGATTAGATAATTGTCACGATTTTTGCTAATTTTTCTTAATTGTTTTAATCCTTTTAATAGATCTTTTTTCTTCACAATATTTGAATTTTCTTTGTATCGACACTTCTTTGTAAATAATTCTCTAATAGACTTAGGATTTAATTTTTAGTCTCGATTTTTTGTATAGAATTAATGGATGTATGTGTGCTTGTGAGTATCATTTGTTTGCCATAATTCTCAATTTTATTTGTCGCATATTGATTTTCCTTTACCTATTCCATGTATAGTTTTTGTTAATAATTGTATAGTTTATCATTTTAATCCCCTTGTATAGACAACCTAGACTAGAATTTAGGAATAGTTCCCTTATCATTTTCTTTTTCTTTTCAACTGTAAAATACTTAATAAAAATCGATGAAGATCATACCGTTGCTTTATTTCATGGTAGGAAAGAAATGATTGAGGCGTAGGCCTCGATGTATGTTCTTTCCTACTTAACGGAGAAGAAATGATTGAGGTGTGAAGCCTCGGTGTATTTCTTAACCGTTATTTAGAGAAACGATTGTGGCGTAGGCCTCGATGTGCATTCTCTAAATATTCATAAAAAACTCTTTTTGTATCTCTTTTACTTAACGGAGAAGAAATGATTGAGGTGTGAAGCCTCGGTGTATTTCTTAACCGTTATTTAGAGAAACGATTGTGGCGTAGGCCTCGATGTGCGTTCTCTAAATATTCAAAAACAAACAAAAAAACTCTTTTGGTATGATCTAAGTCACAAATTAAAATCCCCATAAAACACACCAACCAAAAACACTTCAAAAAACCTAATAAAGGCTCAGAGCTAATCAAAGTGAGGAAGTGATGCGAGACCTTGTAGTGGGTTCTCGTCATCATGGAATTACCCTTAAAAGATACAAACCAACCTCTTTTTCTTTCTAAGGGCAAGTTATCTCCGCTCCATTGCATCCTAGGCTGTCCCCTTGTGCAAGAGCGTGAGCGTTAACGCCGCCCAACTAAAAAACACAAAAACAAACAGAAAATCTTTAGCCGAGCTACGGTAACTCTGATTCCTGAAAAGGATACGTAGGCAGCGGGGTAGGGCCCGTGCGAGTACAATTCTTTATTTTCCCTACATTTTGCATTCATTTCGCATTTAGACATAGACATAGTTAGACACCCATTAGATAGAAGCAAACATAGGTGGATACCATCGAGTACGATGGGCGCGAGGGGTGCTAGTACCTTCCCCTTGCGCAACCGACTCCCGTACCTAGATTCTCTGGTCGCAAGACCCTGTTCCTTCCTCTGTAGGTTATCCGGTATTCCTTTCCCTTATGGGATAAATATATTGGTGGCGACTCTGTTCATTTTTCGCGAGCGTGCGACAAGTGTAACAGTGGATAACGGTCTCGGTTTCTCTGACGCTGATTTAACCCCTGCTGGGAAAAATCACAATAAAGCCCTGCACATCTCTATTGAATGTAACGGCACCACTTTGTCTCATGTGCTGGTAGACAATGGTTCCTCATTAAATGTGTTACCAAAAGTAGTACTGGAAAAACTTGACTTCGAAGGAGTTGTGTTACAACCAAGCGATGTTGTGGTAAGAGCCTTCGACGGGTCAACAAGAACAGTATACGGAGAAGTTAAGCTCCCAATCAGAGTAGGATCTCAGATCTTTGATTCTAACTTTTACGTGATGGAAATTCATCCAGCGTACTCCTGTTTACTAGGACGCCCTTGGATACATGGGGCAAGCGCTGTAACTTCTACCCTGCATCAGAAGTTAAAATATCCTATAAAAGGCAAGGTCGTCACGGTTCATGGTGAAGAAGAATATGTGGTTAGCCACCTGAGTAACTCCAAGTATGTTGAGATGGATGGTGAATTCATCGAAACCCCCTGCCAATCTTTTGAGGTGGTCCCTCCAGCCATCTCTACTGCCAAACATATTTCTGCTACTCCTACTACAAGAATAACTCCAACAATGGCTTCTCTCAGAGATGCTAAGGCTGTGATCGAAGAGGGTGGTTGCACAGTGTGGGGACAACTCCTTGATGTGCCTTACAAGTTCGATAAGCTAGGACTGGGTTATGCTAGTGGAACTCAGAAGAATGATCAAAGTCTTCATTCTGGAGGATTAATGTCCCATTTCATCAGCCAAGGAGTAAATGCTATTGAAGACGACGAAGTGATCTCGAACCATATTACTAAGCAACATCCAAATGAAGTTCCACCCGTTTCCAAGGAGGTTTGGGATACGTTGGGAGAACCAAGCGGCAAGTACGACTTTCTAGTGAAGTACACTGCTCCGCAGAGTTCTCTGATTGCCATTGAAGACATTGTCCCAACTGGATGGGATGATCAGTTTGAAGATGACATAAGTATCACAGGTTCCATTGCTAAGCAATACCAAAGTCCACTTATTCCAAGAGAAGTATGGGATACACTGGGAGAACCAAGTGGCAAGTATGACTTTATGGTGAAGTATTCCGCTCCCCTGAGCTCGCAAATCGCTATCGAAGACATTATCCCAACTGGATGGGATGAACATTTTGAAGACAATATGACAATCACAAGCCCTGTCACTCCTGAAGAAGTCTGGAAAACACCAAATGGAGAGAATGATTTTCTGGTGAAGTACACTGCTCCCCAGAGTGCACAAGTCTCTATCAAAGACATCACTCTAACTGGATGGGACGATCTTATCGAGTATCTCTCTCAGCCAACAGAGGTACCTCAGCCTGGGCTCTCATATCCAGCAGAGCATCTTGCTCATCCTGAAGGATCAACAGCTCATCTCGTCACCAAAGAAGTCAATGTTGTGGAAGACGAAGAAGACAACTGCAACTGGAGCAACTAGATATTCCCTACTCACAACAATGGATTGAACAACTGGGAAGCCGAAGATGTTATCTCCTTTGATCAGGAGTAAATGCAATTTCCTGTTTTTGTTGTTTATATGTTCAAAAATAAAAATGGTTCCTGTACTATCGAACCATGAACTTAAAAGCCAGGTGCCTTGCCCGAAGCACACTGGTCCTTTTTATAAGGGTTTGTCATACCATGATCATATGTTCATTCAATAAAATCATGGGACGTTTGCATATTCAAATTTTGCGATCCTTTTTGTTTCTTTCTTTACTTTATTCATTTTCAAATAGCTATGTGTTCTTACACACACCCACATAATAAATGCAGATTCACATTCACTCTGGATCCTGTTGATAACGATTCTGCTATTGCCAGTCATGACTTTGAAAATCCGATCTACCAAACTGAGGACTAAAGTAAGGAAGATTGTGAAGTACCTAGGGAACTTGCAAGGCTATTAGAACAAGAAGAAAGGACTATACAGCCGCATGAAGAGCCAATTGAGGTTATCAACCTGGGCAGTGACAAAGAAAAGAAAGAAGTCAAGATAGGGGCTGATTTAGAAGACAATGTCAAGCAAAGACTGATTCAAATGTTACAAGACTACGTTGAGATATTCGCTTGGTCCTATGAAGATATGCCTGGCCTCGACACGGATATTGTGGTCCATCGCCTGCCAATCAAAGAAGGTAGCACTCAAGTTAAACAGAAACTGCGGAGAAGTAGGCCCGATATGTCCAAGAAGATTAAAGACGAGGTTGAGAAGCAATTCAACGTTGGTTTTCTAAAAGTTGTGAGTTATCCTCCATGGATAGCTAACATCGTGCCTGTGCCTAAAAAAGACGGGAAAGTCAGAATGTGTGTAGACTACAGAGATCTGAATAGGGAAAGCCCCAAAGATGATTTCCCTTTACCTTACATCGATGTACTGGTTGACAATACTGCACAATGCAAGATATTTTCCTTTATGGATGGATTCTCAGGTTACAATCAAATCAAGATGGCGCCCGAAAACATGGAAAAAACAACCTTCACAACACCCTGGGAACCTTTTGTTACAAAGTAATGCCCTTTGGTTAAAAAATGCAGGAGCAATGTATCAGCGTGCAATGGTAGCTCTGTTCCATGATATGATTCATCAGGAAATAGAGGTTCATGTGGATGATATGATTGCAAAGTCCAACACCGAAGAAGAACATCTAGGTCATCTGCACAAGCTATTTGACAGACTCAAGAAGTACAGGTTGCGACTGAATCCGAACAAGTGTACCTTTGGAGTAAGATCCGGTAAACTCTTAGGTTTCATCGTCAGCAGCAAGGGTATTGAAGTTGATCCTGCCAAGGTCAAATCCATTCAAGAAATGCCCATACCCCATACCGAGAAACAAGTCAGAGGATTCTTGGGACGTTTGAACTACATCGCCAGATTTATTGCCCATATGACTACTACTTGTGTGCCAATCTTCAAATTGTTGAAGAAAGATCAAGTAGAAAGATGGAACGACAAATGCCAATTAGCCTTTGATAAGATCAAAGAATATCTTCAAAAACCACCAATCTTGTTACCGCCAGTGGAAGGAAGACCTCTGATAATGTACCTAACATTGTTAGAAAATTCAATGGGGTGTGTACTGGGGCAACATGACGAGTCTGGCCGAAAAGAGCATGCAATCTACTATCTTAGCAAAAAGTTTACCGATTGTTAAACAAGATACTCACTGCTCGAGAAAACTTGATGTGCCTTGGCATGGGCGGCTCGCCGACTAAGACAGTATATGCTAAACCATACCACTTTGCTGATCTCCAAAATGGATCCTATCAAATATGTGTTCGAAAAACCTGCTCTCTCTGGAAGAATAGCAAGATGGCAAATGATCTTAACAGAGTATGACATCCAGTACACTTCGCAAAAGGCGATCAAAGGAAGTGTGGTAGCTGATCATCTGGCTCATCAAGCAGTGGATGATTATCAAGCATTGAACTTTGACTTCCCAGATGAAGATATTATGCTAGTTACTGACTACGAACAACCCGGACTGGAGGAAGGACTCGAGCCAGGATCCCGATGGACTATGGTTTTTGATGGAGCCTCTAATGCACTTGGCAATGGCATCGGAGCTGTGATAATTTCTCTTGTAGGAGGACATACACCATTCACTGCCAGATTATATTTCGAATGCACTAACAATATAGCCGAGTATGAAGCATGTATTATGGGTCTCAAAGCTGCAATCGATTTGAGAATCAAGTTCTTGGAGGTCTACGGAGACTCGTCCCTTGTAATTTATCAAGTTAAAGGGGAATGGGACACGAAGCACCCGAATCTAATTCCTTACAAAGAATATGTGCTGAGTTTGATTCCTTACTTTGAAGAAATCACTTTTGAACATATCCCGCGAGAAGAAAATCAACTGGCTGATGCCTTAGCTACCATGTCATCTATGTTCAAAGTCAGGTGGGATAATGAGGCGCCAATGATCACCATTTACCGACAGGATGAACCAGCCTATTGCAATGAGATTGATACCGAAGGAGTGGAAGAAAAACCATGGTTCCATGAAGTAAAAAGATATCTCGAAGCCCAGGAGTACCCTGAAGGAGCATCCATTAACGATAGAAAGTTTCTAAGAAGATTTTCTGCCAAATTCTTTCTAAGTAATGGAATCCTGTACAAGCGCAACCATGACTCGACTCTGCTTCGTTGTGTGAACAAGAAGGAAGCGGAACAGATTATGGAAGACATACACGATGGTGCCTTTGGTACTCATTCAAGTGGGCATACAATGGCTAAAAAGATCTTAAGAGCAGGTTATTATTGGTCTACCATGGAGACAGACTGCCACCATCACTCCAGAACTTGTCACAAATGCCAGATATATGCCGACAAAGTGCATATACCTCCAATCCCATTAAACGTTCTGACGGCTCCTTAGCCTTTTGCAATGTGGGGTATTGATATGATTGGAGAAATCAAGCCTACTGCTTCCAACAGACATCGTTTTTATCCTAGTCGCTATTGACTACTTCACAAAATGGGTAGAGGCAGCCTCGTTTGCTTCAGTCACCAAGAATATTGCGGCCCGGTTTATCAAGCATAATCTCATTTGTCGGTATGGCGTCCCTGAAAGGATCATCACAAACAATGGCACAAATTTAAACAACAGGATGATTACCGAACTCTGCACGCAGTTCCAGATCAAACATCATAATTCATCCCCATATCGACCAAAGATGAATGGCGCGGTGGAAGCTGCCAACAAGAACATCAAGAAGATCATACAAAAGATGACGGTAACCTACAAAGACTGGCATGAGATGTTACCTTTTGCTCTTCATGGTTATCGCACCTCATCACGTACCTCAACAGGGGCAACTCCATTCTCCTTAGTCTATGGTATGGAGGCAGTTCTTCCAATTGAAATTCAGATTCCTTCCCTAAGGATTATGAAAGAAGCCGATCTAGACGAAGACGATTGGATTCGGACTCGGTTGGACCAGATAAACTTGATTGATGAGAAGAGGCTTGCGGCTATTTGCCATGGCCAGTTGTACCAGAAACGTATGATCAAAGCCTTCAACAAGAAAGTCAAAAGTCAGGCATATCAAATCGGTGATTTGGTTGTAAAACGCATCATCTTACCACAGGGCGACCCCAGGGGCAAGTGGACTCCCACTTATGAGGGACCATTTGTAATCAAGAAGGTATTCTCCGGCGGAGCCATGTTGCTTACCACTATGGATGGCGAGGATTTCCCACACCCTGTAAATGCGGACATAGTCAAAAAATACTTCGCTTAAAGAAAAGCTCGCTAAGTTGAAAACCTGAAAGGGCGAGTTAGGCAAAAATGAGCGTCTCGGTGGATTGAAAACCTGAAAGGGCGATCCAGGAAAAAATTAGAGACTAAAAAAAATAATTATCCCGGTAGGCTGAAAACCTGAAAAGGCAGCCTAGGAAAAAGTTAGGGAATAAAGCGTACGACTATGTCCCGTTTGGCCACCTACTCACCTTCAAGGTTCAACACATCAAAGGCACCAATCAGTCCAATCATTTTCTTCCAACAAGTGAGGGATGAGATACTCAAAGACAGATCTGCAATAGCAGAGTTGAAACTTGACTGGATTGTTTTCACATAGCTATTTCCCTTTATAAGTACTTTTCAAAGTTTTATGACAAATTCCTACTACTAGGATTTTTGTCTCCTTGTACTAATTAGCCTATTATGGCTCTCTTTCAAATCAATACAGTTCATGCTCAAAATCAATATTTTCACTTTTTCTGTTTTGAACGCGTAAACGTCCCAATGATAATTTTGAATGAACATATGCATTTGAATATGATTGATGTTTATAAGAAAAACAGGAATAGCATTCAGGTAATGTCCCAATCATCTGGACATCATCCCAAAACCGGCAACATGGGAATATCCCCCCACAGAGCAATCTTCAAGGAGTTATCTCCGGATAAGAAAGGCCCAATTAATTCCCCGACGGAGTGTTTTATCACCGACACTGAGTACGGGCATCAGAAGAAACAGTTCCCCAACAGAGATACATTTCTCAGCAGAATCCTCGATGAGATTTCCCTCTCCAACAATATAATTCGAGGGGCCCTATCTCCAAGCTCGGACAAGATATTACATCGAAGGTTGTTCATCTCCTTCACCCCCCAGCAGGGCTGTTCAAGATCACTATCCCCAGAAGGTCGGATCCTCCACAAAAACCCGATCAAATAGTGCATTGGAGGATTATCCATCTCTCTTATCCTCAGTCAGGGTGCATCAATATTATATCCTTCAAGTTAATCTCATCCCCAAGTGGTAATCAATGATCCTCAATGGAACATCCTGGTCCGTAAGGAAGTTCCCCCAGCTGAGTGTACTCGAACAATATAGCAAAGATCATCAACGGTCATAATGCCATCGTTTCCAAAATAACAAGCAGGGATTTATTTTCCCAACCAGAAGTTTGATACGCTCTAAACTGCATAAGTCATGTCCATACATCATACGTTATATGCATATTCATACATAGCATATAATTTTTCATGACAAACGCATACATAACATGCACGGTTTTCATTTAGTTTGAGAATCTCAACATATACATGCATCATGACATTGCATGTCACTAACTTGTTTTTTTTCAGGTGGACGAATATCCTCAGCAAGTTATTCTCAATCACATGCAATATTCTCCTGGGTTCTGTCCAGACAAGCATTCCTCTCAGAACCAAAGATTCAATCTGAAGAGTTCTCTCTTTCCAAACCACTTATCAACTCTAAATAAGCAAAGCAGATACGGTCTAATGGTGACTCATTCTGATGCTTCCAGGCTATACTACAGTCGAATAAACAACTTCAAATCCTTCAGATCTAAGTCGATACCTTGGACGGTTCCTTAATGATCTACCTTCAGATCTAAGTCGATACCTTGGACGGTTCCTTAATGATCTACCTTCAGATCTAAGTCGATACCTCAGACGGTTCCTTAAAGCAATCAATCTTCAAGATCTAAAGCGGAAACTTCGGACGATTCTGTAACGATCAACATTCAAAATCTAAAGCGGAAACTTTGGACAGTTCTGTAACAATCAACCTCCAAGATTTAAAGCGGTAACCTCGGACGGTTCCGTAACGGTCAATACAGAGATTTAAATCCTTCATCAAGATATAATCAATGGATTCATTATGATGAACAAACCATCAATACATTCACTAGATGGCATCTGAAAGCCCATCTCAGGTAATGTTTTGATCCGCCAACAATATTTATCAAGCCGCATTCAATACAAATTCCAACATCACTTCTGGTGAAGGTAAGTGCAAATTTCAGGGCATCTAAATATTCAATCATCTTCTACCTTCAGATTCCAATCGGTCTCTTCAGGTTTAAGAAGATTGAATAAGGGCAACAGACTTCTGTCTAAAAATTGGGAGTTTCTAATAATCTTGGATTTTATTTCATAAATATCTTGATTTTATGAATACTCAGTTTTTTAGAATATTTTTATACGGTATTTTGGTTCGCTGTTGAATTTATTCTTACACAAACGCCAAATACTGTTTATCACTTCATACGCTGTTTATTTGAGATTTATTTTCAGATAAATAATACTGACGCAATTGGTACAAAATTAAATTTTGCAGGCGCAGAGTCCGGGGATTCAGACTGTACTGGTAACAATTAAATTATTATTGGTTTTGTTTCCCACTAATTTTTGTACTATATTATTGTTTTCAAATCTTTTCCTGTCTTTTCAAATCTCTTTCTTTCAAATCAAATCCTAACTTTATTCCATACACTTTCTTTCAAATCCTACTACCATTCAAACTTTTCTTTTTTGTACGGTATCACTTCATTCCCCAACGTCTTCATCCTTCTTTTCACTCTATATATACCCCTCATTTTTTCCATAAATTCTCACATCAAATTTCACTCATCTCCCAAATTTCTATCATACTATCTCCTAATTATTTTCTCTTCCTCCCCGGCAAAAATGGCAAAGTGGATGGATACATTTTTTCTTATGGTCATCACTATTTTTGTGGTAATCATGTCCTTTTTCTGTCTGCATAGTCTTGAAAAATGCGGACCTGGGATGCTTGCACTCTCGTACATCTATATATTGTTGTTTATAGCATGGGTTTTTAATCGTCATACTTAAAGTTTGTCGTATCTTTCGTTTTCAAATAATGTACCGTTCATTATATTTGTCGTACTGTTCGCTATATTTTTATGTAATATTTGTACTGTTAGTATTAAATATTGTAATATCTATTGTACCGTCGTTTAATTATCGAGATAATATTATGTGTGTTTATTGCTAGTTAAATATTTATTTCTGTGCATTAAATCCTTTTCAATTTTATTATCGGTAATTTCGTTCGCGTACAGTATATTTTATTTATTTATTATGTTTGTGTTTTTCTAACAACTCATGTAAATAATTTTTCACCATTAACACAACAAAAACAAAAAGAAAAAATTAACTTTAACTGTTAAGTTTTCCCTTTTACTGCTATGATAATACCCGGACAGCCAGTTAACAGTCAAACCCGCTGACAGCACGATTCTCTGTGTTTGTACAATCAGTCAAATCAATCTTTCGCATTTCAAATTTCCAAGATTTTTGTTCTAGAAGTCTTCTGATAATCACATGATCAGCAGAGACTCAACACTGCACAAAAATCAGGTACGCCTAAATGTTTCCTACACAAACAGTCCCTAACTAGGGTTTTTGTTTTTTTCAGGAGAACGAGTTTTTGAGACCTCAAAATGGATTTCATGGATCTCCATATGTCTCAAAGTACCACCAGACAAATTTTCAAACTTCGATTCGCTCGGACGCACAGTCAACAGCTCAAACAGTCAACAGACGACCAGTTTGACCGAAAAGTCAACACACAGTCAAAAATGCAATTTTTTGTCAACATCCATATTTTGTCAAAAGATTAATCATTTTATCAATGGTTGATCATAATTCATCAAGAAAAGTTCAGAAATCGACAAAATTCCAAGTTTCAAAATTAGGGTTTTCTCCTAAAAAGTCAACTGAACTTTGACCGGCCATAACTCTCTCCTCGTTCATCTGAAAAATTCAAACCAAAGCTCATTTTGAAGGATTTTCAATCATCTACAAGATGCAATTGGTCCCATGATCATATGATCCACCATTTGAGAGCAGCAAGCCAAAACATTACAGGTCCTTTTTAAGGTCAACAAAAAGCAGTTTTTTGTCAAAGACCATAACATCAAGATAACTTCTCCAAATGCAAAAAAGTTTCCGAAGTAGCTTGTAGAGGACATCTTGAGGTTTCTAAAAAGCACAAGAACTCCGTCATATGATCAAAATTGAGGGAGTTATGCCTTGTTGAAGTCGGCCATTTTTTGGGAAAATGCATGAAACCAACATTGATCAAATTTGTTTTTTTTTCAAAAGGGCCCAAGCATTTGTGATCTAAACATGTTCCTAAGGATGTTTAAGGCCACCTACGACCAACCTTAGGCCCATGAAATTTTTATTTCTTTTTTTATTTAATTTTACTTCATTTAAAGTTAAATTAAAAAAGAAATTCTTCAAGATAATCATCCAAGGCTTTGTATATAGTATGAGTTGCCAAGTTTGATTCAAATTCTGAAGCATAGAGGTACAGAAGACCTATGGCAAGAGGGGTGAAGAAAATTGAAGCCATGGCCAAGATTTTCAAAGCTTTTATTAATAAAAAACTCAAAAATTCAAAAACACTCAAGAGCTTGGTTGCTTAAGTTTGCAGCACTCAAATCTTGCCTATAAGTACATGAGCCCAAGAGCATCAAAAGGACACGGAAAATCCACAAAGAATAGCTCAAAAAACTTCACAAAAAACTCAAAAAATATCAAACTACTTGTAATTTTCGTTTTCATATTTTCAGCTACTATCAATACAAAATAATCATTCCATTACTCTTGTGTAACATCATAGGTGAGGATTGAACCATAGCATGTGATAGAAACGACCTCAAACACGTGCATAATCATCTTCATACTTATAACCATGTAGCTTTCGTTTTCTTAGGTGTACTTAATTATAATACAAACTAATCATTTGAATGAACTCATGGCATGATATAGAGTGGATCTGGGTGGTTACATGCAAGCTCTAACGTGATTTTGAAGCTCTACCATTTTTGAGCTTCAAAGATGTAAAGGTTTCGTTTTCCATGATGCGAGCTTCAAATGATAAAACTAACACCGCTATCATGTTTAGAAGGGTCAAATTAGGTGATCCGGGTGGCCCTTGTATTTTTTTATCTTCATTTTGTAGGTCGTTCAAAAGATTGAAAATTTGAAGGAAAAATCCGCAGGTAAATCTGCAGCAAAATCCGCAGGTAATATGAAGAAGAAGAAGATGAATAGTAAGGTTGAAAAGTTGACTTCCTACGTGGCCAGTCTTTGCTTTTCCATTGGTCCACTTTGGCGCGTGGGACCCAGCCAGAAAATTAAATTTTCCTTGGATTCAGTGCACTCCATCCACCATCATATCATGTTCCCTCTCTCTTACAGCCATCAGATCATACTGTTGCTTCATCCAACGCTCTTAAACGCATGCGCATCATGTTCCTTCATAGATTAACCACACAGGATCACAGATTTAAATATATTTTCTATTTTATTTAATTTTCTTTGTAAAATTATTTTAAAATAGTTTTAAAAATCAAAAAATTATGCAAAAATATTTTTAGGTTGATAAAATATTGTATTAATTTTTTACACAAAAATATTTTTTTTTTAATACTTAAAATATTTTGTTCAGTTAATCAATATATATTCATATATTTCCCTTTTAATTATTTCTAACCTATCAAAAAATCAGAAAAAAAATATTTTCTTTTTATTAAATTAAGTTTATATATTCTAAACTAATTTTGTACATAATTAGAATATTTTTCCCTTTAAGTTTAATTTATGTGTATAATTATTTGTATAATTATATGTTAATTAACTTAATAATCTCCAAAACAATTTCAAAAATCACAAAAAAATTAATTTTATGTTAAAATTAATTAACAAACAATTTGGACATATTTTAGACTTAATTTTTTAGGTTTAAATTTTATTTCTAATTCTTGACCTTTTAATTAAATTAATTATTCCTTAATTTTAATTAAAATCAACCATCCAAAAATCCAAAAATATTTTCCCTTTATCTTATTGCAATTTAAATTCATAGATAAGTGTATAGGTTGTCAAATTCATGTAAACAGTGTAGTTTACATTTCTCGCACAATCGATGTAATAGTGTAGATGTACCTTCCGCATTTTACATTCCCGCACTTTAATTCCTGTACATATAAAACTGTGTGTATGTCAAGAATAATAACTGAAGCGCTAGATGACTAATCTCAAGACAAAACATATCTGAAAACAAAACACAATCACACTTGCACCTCTTAGGGTAATCCCTCTGTTACTCTTTTCAAAACCAATCATATTATTTCAAATGCAAAAGTTCAAATTTTTCTTCTGTATCCAGTCAAAGAAAACTTTCTAAAGAAATGGGAAAAAACCTTATAAACTTAGGGTATACCTCCTAATTGCTTGCTCAATCAAAAACAACAAAAGTTCTCACATATCACTGTTTTTCCAAAACAAATTTTCAAAAGACTACACTTTGTATATATCCAAACAAGGATCATTACGAAGTTAAAAATCTTTTTTTTAAACCATCAAAACATCTTTCGAAAGATAAATACTTTGTATACATCCGCACAAGGATCATTACAAAGTTAACTCTTTACAAAATATTTAAAACCACATACAAGCATTTCAAGCAAAACAAACGATTCAAACAAGTGAGCTAAGCAATTAAGAGCCCATGGATAACCATGGATACAAAGGGTGCTAACACCTTCCCTTTGTATAACCTACCCCCGAACCCAAAATCTCTTTAAGGTATTTTTCTGTTTCTTTTATAAACCTTTCCTTAATTGGATAAAATAAAAGTCGGTGGCGACTCTTTGATTTTCACAACTCAAAAATAAAAGAAGAGTCAGTTCGCATCCCACAAAAAAACCAAGGCGGCAGATACCTCTACTTGGCCACCGGTTTGAGGGTGATATGGTGTTGCTACTCTATGTTTGACTCCATACTTACTCAGAAGTTTGTTGAATATCTTGGATATAAAATGCGTTCCTCCATCACTTATGACTAAACGGGGTGTTCTAAATCTAGGAAATATGATGTTCTTAAACAATTTGACCACTACTCTAGGGTCGTTCGTGGGGGCTGTTGTTGCTTCTATCCATTTGGACACATAGTCGACTGCTACAAGAATGTACTTATTTCCCATTGATGATGGAAAAGGTCCCATGAAATCTATACCCCATACGTCGAAGAGTTATACTTCTTGAATATTTCGTAAAGGCATTTTGTCACGCCTTGAAATGTTTCCAGTGCGTTGACACCGGTCACATTTGACTATGCAAGCATGGACATCTCGTCACAAAGTCGCCAGTAGAGGCCTGCTTGAAAGATCTTGGCTCATGTCTTTGATGTGCTTGCATGTCCACCATAGGGTGCAGCATGACAATGTTTAATGACGCTCCCCACTTCCTCTTCTGGAACACAACGTCTAAAGATGTTATCTATTCCTCTCTTGAACAGGACTGGTTCATCCCAATAAAAACTTTTAATGTCATTGAAGAACTTCTTCTTCTATTGGAAACTTAAGTCTGAGGGTATGATATCAGCAGCTAGATAGTTCACAATGTCTGCGTACCAAGGTATGTTTCTCGTTATTGAGACTTTCTCTGAGTTTGGTTCTTTATAGGTTTCGGAGTTATCTTCTCTCATTGTGTTTATCCTAGCTACTAGTCCGTCATAGGTGAAGTAATCGTCTATCGGTATTAGATCTGGTTTTAGATGTTCTAGCCTAGATAGATGGTCAGCTACTAAATTCTCAGTCCCTTTCTTATCTTTAATGTCTAAGTCGAATTCTTGGAGAAAGAGAATCCATATGAGCAATCTCGGCTTAGCATCCTTTTTGTTTAATAGATACCGGATTGCTGCGTAATCAGTATAAACTACAATCTTAGCTCTTACCAAATAAGATCGAAACTTATCGATTGCGAATACTACGGCTAGCAATTCCTTCTCAGTGGTTGTGTAATTAAGTTGGGCAGCGTTTAGGGTTTTACTAGCATAGTAAATGACATGTAATTTCTTATCAGGGGGTTGTATGATAGGAGATGAAACCAACGCTTGTTTTAAAATGTCGAAATCTTTAATACATTTTTCGTTAAAATCGAACTCAACATCTTTCATAAGAAGGTTAGTTAAGGGATTTGTTATTTTGGAGAAGTCTTTTATAAAGCGTCGGTAAAATCCAACATGTCCTAGAAACTTCGCACTTCCCTAATGGTTTTAGGTGGATTGAGGTTCTCTGTCACTTCTACTTTGGCTCGATCAACTTCTGTGCCTCTTTCGGAGACAATATGTCCTAAAACTATTCCTTCATTGACCATAAAATGACATTTCTCCCAGTTCAACACAAGGTTCACTTCCATGCAACTTTCTAAGATTTTCTCAAGGTTAGAGAGACAATTTATAAAATCGAATCCACACACCGAGAAATCATCCATGAATACTTCCATAATCCCGTCGAGATCGAAAATTGACATCATACAACGTTGGAAAGTGGCAGGTGCATTACAGAGTCCAAAAGGCATCCGCCTATAGGCAAATGTTCCATAAGGACAAGTAAATGTTGTCTTTTCTTAGTCCTCTGGGTGAATAGGGATTTGGAAGAATCCCGAATATCCATCCAAATAGCAGAAATACGAATGCCTAGCCAGAAGTTCGAGCATCTGGTATATGAATGGAAGTGGGAAATGATCTTTCCTAGTCGCTTTATTCAGCTTTCTGTAATCGATACACATACTCCATCTTCCTTCTGTTCGTTTTGCTACTTGCTCACCCTTATCATTTTCTACAACCGTGATGCCTCCTTTCTTAGGCACCACATGCACAGGACTTACCCACTCACTATCCGAGATCTGATATATTATACCGGCTTCAAGTAACTTAAGAACTTCTCTCTTAACTACATCACTCATTATAAGGTTTATTCTTCTCTGATGTTCTCTCGAGGGTTTCGAATTTTCTTCTAGCATAATCCGATGCATGCATACGGACGGGCTTATTCCTTTCAAGTCAAAGATTTTATATCCTATTGCTGAGGGATATTTTCGCGAGGTATCTAAGAGCTGATTTATTTCATTTTGGTTCAGAGTGGCATTAATTATAACAGGGCGATTCTGAAGGATAGAAAAACACTTAGAAAGGGGGGGATTGAATAAGTGTGACTTTAAATCTTGGACGATAAAAATAAATTGCACAATTATTTTTATCCTGGTTCGCTGTTAACGAAGCTACTCCAGTCCACCCCCGCAGAGATGATTTACCTCAACCTGAGGATTTAATCCACTAATCGCACGGATTACAATGGTTTTCCACTTAGTCCGCAACTAAGTCTTCCAGAGTCTTCTGATCACACACTGATCACTCCAGGAACAACTGCTTAGATACCCTCTAAGACTTTTCTAGAGTCTACTGATCAACACGATCACTCTAGGCTTAGTTCACTCCTAAGACTTCCCTAGAGTATTCTGATCAACACGATCATTCTAGTTACAAACTGCTCAGCCAACTGCTAAGACTTCCTAGAGTATACTGATCACACGATCACTCTAGTTCCTTACAACTTAATGTAATCTATTCAAGAGTTTACAAATGCTTCTTAAAAGCGATAATCACAACTGTGATATTTCTCTTATCGTTTAAGCTTAATCTCACTAAGATATTACAACAGCAATGTAGTGAGTTTTGATGAAGATTCTGAGCTTTGATTGAATAGCGTTTCAGCAAGTTTCTTTTCGTTCAGAGTTGTTAAGAATTGGTAACCTTGCTTCTCATCAGAACTTCATATTTATAGGCGTTGAGAAGATGACCGTTGAATGCATTTAATGCTTTGCGTGTTCCGTACAGCATTGCACTTAATGTTATACGCTTTTGTCAACTACCTCGAGCCTTGTTCACGCTGTGTCTACTGACGTAGCCTTTAGTAGCTTTTAACGTTCCTTTTGTCAGTCAGCGTAGTCTGCCACCTGTACTTCCTTCTGATCTGATGTTTGTGAATACGACGTTTGAATATCATCAGAGTCAAAACAGCTTGGTGCATAGCATCTTCTGATCTTCTGACCTTGAAGTGCTTCTGAGCGTGATACCATCTTCTGATCTTCAGTGCTTCTGATCTCATGTTCTTCTGATGCTTCCATAGACCCATGTTCTGATTCTGCTTCGACCATCTTCTGATGTCTTGCCAGACCATGTTCTGATGTTGCATGCTGAACCATTTGAGATACAACTTCTGAGCGCTGAATTATGCGTACTCTTTATATATATTTCCTGAAAGGGAAATTGCATTGGATTAGAGTACCATATTATCTTAAGCAAAATTCATATTATTGTTATCATCAAAACTAAGATAATTGATAAGAACAAATCTTGTTCTAACAATCTCCCCCTTTTTGATGATGACAAAAACATATATAAATGATATGAATTTGCGATCAGAAAGAGTAGACGGCAAAAGACAAATTACACAGCTATAGCATAAGCATATGAATATGTCTCCCCCTGAGATTAACAATCTCCCCCTGAGATAAATAATCTCCCCCTGAAATAAATACTCGAAGAACTTTGATAAAAGACTTCCCTGATTATTTCGGTAGAGACGATCATATAAGCTTCTGCCTTCAGAGAATTCATAGCTTCTGACTTCTGCTTCCATTGGACAGCTTCAGAACTTGAATTTCTTTAGATCCTTAGAACACTCACAGCTTCTGATTCCTGCTTCCATCGTGGACAGCTTCAGAACTTGAATTTCTTTGATCTTCAGAACATTCACAGCTTCTGACTTCTGCTTCCATTCAAGACAGCTTCAGAACTTGAATTTTCTGGATCTTTTTAGAACATTCACATCTTCTGATTTCTGCTTCCCTCGGATAGCTTCAGAACTTTGAATGTCTACCAACATTACTTCATGCTAGATTTGTATCAGAACATTGTTGAATGTACCAGAGCATCATCAGAGCATCTCTACATCCTGAAATGTTACAGAACAAAAACTAAACGACAAAAGTCAGCATGAACGAGTTAGAACATAAAATGTATGTTTGAACACATTATATGTATCAGAGCCATATAGGCTGAAATAATGTATCAGAGCAAATAATGTATCAGAGCCATAACATTATATGTATCAGAGCAAATAGAATTTTGTCAGAACAGGATAGACAATGATATTCAAATTCTATTATCAGTGCTTCTGATTCATTCTTCTTTCTTGCTTCTGATCTCTGAAGCTTGACAGCACTCAGCTTGCTTCAGTTTCCAAGAGCTTATTCTTTTTACAGAATAACGCTTCTTATGGTTTTGCTTCTAGTGTTTGCTTCTGAAGATTCACTTCACTTCTCTGTACCTGCAGAACACTCAAACCATATAGAACTTGCAGTTCTTGTTAGTGAATGTGTGGGAGCCTTTACCCAGCAACTGATAGATTAATCAAATCATTTATCATTTATCTTCTCCCCCTTTTTGTCATAACATCAAAAAGAAAATTTAAAAAGATTTAGATGTATAAAACGACAAAAGAAAACATTTACTGGAATGTAAAACACAAAGAAACTTTAGTAATAACCGAATCATAATTTCTAAAAGATTTCAATCAGAACTTCTGACAAAAAAAATGTTCCACATTAAATTCAGAAGATACTCATACATGAGAACTTCTCATCTTCTCATTCTGGGCATAAATCCATACTGATGTTCTCCAGAATGAACTTAAACCTATCTTCAGCCAGGGGTTTTGTAAAGATATCAGCCCATTGATAGTCTGTATCAACAAAGTTTAAAGATATGACACCCTTCTGAACATAGTCCCTTATGAAATGATGTTTAATCTCAATATGTTTAGCTTTTGAATGAAGAATAGGATTCTTAGATAAACATATAGCAGAAGTATTATCACAGAATATAGGAATGTTACTCTCAGATATCTGATAATCTTCTAACTGACTCTTCATCCAGAGCATCTGTGTACTACAACCAGCAGCAGCTACATATTCTGCTTCTGTCGTTGACAGAGCAATAGTTGCTTGCTTCTTGCTGTACCAGGAGATCAAATGACTTCCAAGAAATTGGCAACTTCCTGAAGTACTTTTTCTTTCAATTCTATCTCCAGCATAATCAGCATCGCAGAATCCTACTAAGTTGTATTCTTTAGATTTTCTGTAAACTAAGCCAACATTAGTAGTACCTTTCAGATACCTTAGAATTCTCTTAACAGCAGTTAAATGAGATTCTCTAGGATCTGATTGGAATCTAGCACACAAACAAACACTGAACAGAATGTCAGGTCTAGAAGCAGTCAGATATAGAAGAGATCCAATCATACCTCTGTATAACTTCTGATCTACCTTCTTACTTACCTCATCCTTACCTAGGATGCATGTTGGATGCATAGGAGTTTTGGCTTCTTTGCAGTCCAGAAGATTAAACTTCTTTAGAAGTTCCTTCACATACTTGGTTTGGTGAACATATGTTCCTTCTGATGTTTGATTTATTTGTATTCCAAGGAAATACTTGAGTTCTCCCATCATGCTCATTTCAAACTCAGCCTGCATAGACTCAGCAAACTCCTTTCCAAGTGTAGCATTAGATGTTCCAAAAATAATATCATCTACATATATTTGACAAATTAAAATATCCTTTTCAAAGGTTTTACAAAAGAGAGTAGTGTCCACTTTTCCTCTAGTGAAACCATTATCTAGAAGGAAAGAACTTAAGCGTTCATACCAAGCTCTGGGAGCTTGCTTCAATTCATATAATGATTTCTTTAGTTTAAACACATGATTCGGAGACATAGAGTCTTCAAAACCAGGAGGTTGATGGACATAAACTTCTTCATCTATATAACCATTTAAGAAGGCACTCTTAACATCCATTTGATAGAGAGTGATGTTATGTTGAGTGGCAAAAGAAATTAATAGACGAATAGATTCTAACCTGGCCACTGGTGCAAAGGTTTCTGTATAATCAATCCCTTCTTGCTGACTATAACCCTGAGCCACCAGTCTGGCTTTGTTTCTTACCACTTCACCTTTCTCACTGAGCTTGTTTCTGAAGACCCATTTTGTACCAATTATATTGAATCCATCTGGTCTAGGAACAAGATCCCAAACATCATTCCTTGTAAACTGATTCAGTTCTTCTTGCATAGCAATTATCCAGTCTGGATCTTCTAGAGCATGATCAACAGAAGTTGGCTCGATCAAAGATACAAGACCTAATTGACAGTCTGCATTGTTCTTAAGGAATGCTCTTGTTCTGATTGGATCATCCTTCTTTCCAAGAATGACATCTTCTGAATGACCAGAGATAAGTCTGGATGATCTTCTGACAGATGGTTCTTCAGAAATGCTTAGATCCTCCAGAGAAGCTGATACTTGATCTTCTGGTTCTTTGCATCTGAGGAGCTCTGCTTCTGATGCGTTGCTTCTTGGCTCAACAACTTCTGATATATCAATATCACAATCTGCAAAATTATCAGACTGCTTTGGTTTTTCAGAACCAAGCTTATCATCAAACCTGATATTGATTGATTCTTCTACAACCAATGTTTCAGTATTGTATACTCTGTAGCCTTTTGAGCGTTCAGAATATCCAAGAAGGAAACACTTTTGAGCTTTGGAATCAAACTTACCAAGATGATCTTTAGTGTTCAGAATAAAGCATACACATCCAAAAGGATGGAAATATGAAATGTTGGGCTTTCTATTCTTCCACAATTCATAAGGAGTCTTATTTAGAATAGGTCTGATAGAGATTCTACTCTGAATATAGCATGCAGTGTTTATTGCTTCTGCCCAGAAATGCTTAGCCATATTGGTTTCATTGATCATGGTTCTGGCCATTTCTTGCAGAGTCCTATTCTTTCGTTCTACAACCCCATTTTGCTGTGGAGTTCTAGGACAAGAGAAATCATGGGCAATACCATTCTCTTTGAAGAATTCTTCAAAGGATCCGTTCTCAAATTCACCACCATGATCACTTCTGACCTTTATGATTTTACACTCTTTTTCAGATTGAATCTGAATGCAGAAATCAAAGAACACTGAATGAGTCTCATCCTTGTGTTTTAAGAATTTTACCCAAGTCCAGCGGCTATAATCATCTACAATGACTAATCCATATTTCTTTCCTCTGACAGATGCTGTTTTGACTGGTCCAAACAGATCAATGTGCAAGAGTTCTAATGGCCTTGAGGTAGAAACAACATTCTTAGACTTGAATGCAGGTTTGGAGAACTTGCCCTTCTGACATGCTTCACAAAGAGCATCTGATTTGAATTTCAGATTAGGAAGTCCTCTGACCAGATTCAGTTTGTTAATCTGAGAAATCTTTCTCAAACTAGCATGACCTACTCTTCTGTGCCAGACCCACTGCTCTTCAGAAACAGACATAAGACAGGTCACCTTCTGACTCATAAGATCTTGCAGATCTGTCTTATAAATGTTGTTCTTCCTCTTGCCTGTAAATAGGATTGAGCCATCCTTCTGATTTACAGCCTTGCAAGACTTTTGATTAAAGATTATATCATAACCATTGTCACTCAATTGACTGATAGATAAGAGGTTATGAGTTAATCCTTCTACAAGAAGTACATTAGAAATGGAGGGAGAGTTACCAGACTTTATAGTTCCAGAGCCAATTATCTTGCCCTTCTGATCTCCTCCAAACTTGACTTCTCCTCCAGACTTAAGCACCAGGTCTTGGAACATAGACCTTCTTCCTGTCATGTGTCGTGAGCATCCAGAGTCCAGGTACCATGACATGTTGTGCTTTGTCCTTCTTGCAGCCAAGGATATCTGCAATAGGAATAATCTTGTCCTTAGGTACCCACATTTTCTTGGGTCCTTTCTTGTTAGATTTTCTCAAGTTCTGATTGAACTTGGGTTTAACATTATAAGCAATAGGAGGAACAGCATGATAATTTTTAATGTGAGTTTCATGATATTTCCTAGGTTGTGTCACATGCTTCTTGGTGTGTGTTATGTGAAAATTTTGAGCATGTGAAGTGTGCCTAATATCATGAGAGTGGCCATACTTGAACTGATCATACAATGGCTTGTATGTAATTTTCATTTCATCAACAGGTTCAAGTTTGTATGGGGTTTCACCCTCATAACCAATGCCAACTCTTTTGTTTCCAGATACGGCATATATCATAGAAGCTAGCTGACTTCTGCCAATACTTCTAGATAAGAACTTCCTGAAACTTAAATCATATTCTTTCAGAATATGGTTTAGACTAGGAGTGGATTTTTCTGAATCAGAAGGAGATCCAACATTATTGGATACTTTTAAAAGTTTTTCTTTTAATTCAGAATTCTCCAACTCAAGCTTCTTTGTTTCAAATTCAAATTGCTTTTTCAGCTTTTTGTATTTGAGACTAATCTGAGACTTGAGTTCCAGAAGTTCAGTTAGACCGGAAACTAACTCATCTCTAGTAAGTTCAGAAAATACCTCTTCAGAATCTGATTCTGATGTAGATTCTGATCTGTCATCTTCTGTCGCCATCAGCGCACAGTTGGCCTGCTCATCTTCTGAATCATCTTCTGACTCATCCCAGGTTGCCATAAGACCTTTCTTCTTATGAAACTTCTTCTTGGGACTTTCCTTCTGAAGATTTGGACATTCATTCTTGTAGTGTCCAGGCTCATTGCATTCATAGCACATGACCTTCTTCTTGTCAAATCTTCTTTCATCAGAAGATTCTCCACGTTCAAATTTCCTTGAACTTCTGAAGCCTCTGAACTTCCTTTGCTTGGTCTACCAGAGTTGATTTAGCCTTCTGGAGATCATGGACAGTTCATCTTCTTCTTCAGATTCTGATTCTTCAGGATCTTCTTCTTTGGCCTGAAAAGCGTTAGTGCATTTCTTGATATTAGATTTTAATGCAATAGACTTACCTTTCTTTTGAGGCTCATTTGCATCCAGCTCAATTTCATGGCTTCTCAAGGCACTGATCAGCTCTTCCAGAGAAACTTCATTCAGATTCTTTGCAATCTTGAATGCAGTCACCATAGGACCCCATCTTCTGGGTAAGCTTCTGATGATCTTCTTCACATGATCAGCCTTGGTGTATCCTTTGTCAAGAACTCTCAATCCAGCAGTCAGAGTTTGAAATCTCGAAAACATCTTTTCAATGTCTTCATCATCCTCCATCTTGAAGGCTTCATACTTCTGGATTAAGGCAAGAGCTTTTGTCTCCTTGACTTGAGCATTTCCTTCATGAGTCATTTTCAAGGACTCATATATGTCATAGGCCGTTTCCCTGTTAGATATCTTCTCATACTCAGCATGAGAGATAGCATTCAGCAAAACAGTTCTACATTTATGATGATTCCTGAAAAGCTTCTTTTGATCATCATTCATTTCTTGCCTTGACAGCTTCACGCCACTGGCATTTACTGGATGTTTGTAACCATCCATTAGAAGATCCCATAGATCACCATCTAGACCCAGAAAGTAACTTTCCAGTTTATCTTTCCAGTATTCAAAGTTTTCACCATCAAATACCGGCGGTCTAGTATAACCATTGTTACCGTTGTATTGCTCAGCAGAGCCAGATGTAGATGCAGGTGTAGATGTAGACTTTTCACTTTCATCAACCATCTTTTAAATGAAGCGTTTTTCTCTTCCTGAATCTTTTCTAAACACGGTTAAGTGCTTGCACCTTAGAACCGGCGCTCTGATGCCAATTGAAGGATAGAAAAACACTTAGAAAGGGGGGGATTGAATAAGTGTGACTTTAAATCTTGGACGATAAAAATAAATTGCACAATTATTTTTATCCTGGTTCGCTGTTAACGAAGCTACTCCAGTCCACCCCCGCAGAGATGATTTACCTCAACCTGAGGATTTAATCCACTAATCGCACGGATTACAATGGTTTTCCACTTAGTCCGCAACTAAGTCTTCCAGAGTCTTCTGATCACACACTGATCACTCCAGGAACAACTGCTTAGATACCCTCTAAGACTTTTCTAGAGTCTACTGATCAACACGATCACTCTAGGCTTAGTTCACTCCTAAGACTTCCCTAGAGTATTCTGATCAACACGATCACTCTAGTTACAAACTGCTCAGCCAACTGCTAAGACTTCCTAGAGTATACTGATCACACGATCACTCTAGTTCCTTACAACTTAATGTAATCTATTCAAGAGTTTACAAATGCTTCTTAAAAGCGATAATCACAACTGTGATATTTCTCTTATCGTTTAAGCTTAATCTCACTAAGATATTACAACAGCAATGTAGTGAGTTTTGATGAAGATTCTGAGCTTTGATTGAATAGCGTTTCAGCAAGTTTCTTTTCGTTCAGAGTTGTTAAGAATTGGTAACCTTGCTTCTCATCAGAACTTCATATTTATAGGCGTTGAGAAGATGACCGTTGAATGCATTTAATGCTTTGCGTGTTCCGTACAGCATTGCACTTAATGTTATACGCTTTTGTCAACTACCTCGAGCCTTGTTCACGCTGTGTCTACTGACGTAGCCTTTAGTAGCTTTTAACGTTCCTTTTGTCAGTCAGCGTAGTCTGCCACCTGTACTTCCTTCTGATCTGATGTTTGTGAATACGACGTTTGAATATCATCAGAGTCAAAACAGCTTGGTGCATAGCATCTTCTGACCTTGAAGTGCTTCTGAGCGTGATACCATCTTCTGATCTTCAGTGCTTCTGATCTCATGTTCTTCTGATGCTTCCATAGACCCATGTTCTGATTCTGCTTCGACCATCTTCTGATGTCTTGCCAGACCATGTTCTGATGTTGCATGCTGAACCATTTGAGATACAACTTCTGAGCGCTGAATTATGCGTACTCTTTATATATATTTCCTGAAAGGGAAATTGCATTGGATTAGAGTACCATATTATCTTAAGCAAAATTCATATTATTGTTATCATCAAAACTAAGATAATTGATAAGAACAAATCTTGTTCTAACAGATTCATCTCTTCATCCAAAAACTCATATCTCAGATTCTTGGGAAGTTCTTTAAGTTCTAAAGATGGCTTTTTAGGACACGACATAGGATCTGGTGTAAGAGCTAAACATTCAAAGAGGTTGTTATCAATGTAAGGTTCAAATCTGAATCCATCTGAAGGATAGAAAAACACTTAGAAAGGGGGGATTGAATAAGTGTATCTCAAAAACTTAGAAGATAAAAACAATCAACACAATGATTTTTATCCTGGTTCGTTGTTAACCAAACTACTCCAGTCCACCCCCTTAGAGTGATCTACCTCAACTGAGGATTTAATCCATTAATCCAACTGATTACAATGGTTTTCCACTTAGATAACCTCTAAGTTTTCTAGAGTCTACAGATCACAACTTGATCACTCTAGGAATCCTTCTAGAGTCTACAGATCACAACTTGATCACTCTAGGAATCCTTTTACAATCAATGTAAAATAAAGTTTACAAGAGTATAGATTTGCTTCTAATAAAGTTGTAATCACAACTATGATATTTCTCTTAAGTTCTAAACTTAACACTCACTAAATATTACAAGAGTTTGTGAGGTTGGAGACGAAGTTCGTAAGCTTTTGAATTTGACAGCAATTCTGTATATTTGCGCAAGTGTTGTATTCAACTTCTGATGAGAACTTCTATTTATAGGCATTGAGAGGAAATTACCGTTGGGGTGCATTTAATGCTTTGCGTGAATAGTACAACGCTGCATTTAATGTTTCACACTTTTGTCAACTACCTCGAGCCTTGCTTTTGCTGCTTTTACTGACTTTGCCTTTTGTAGCTTCTAACGTTCCTTTTGTCAGTCAGAGATTAGAGTTTTCAGCCTTTCATCTTGTACTTTCTTCTGGACTCAGATTTTGTAGATAACAACGTTTGAATATCAGAGTCATCAGCTTTAGTGCAGGGCATCTTCTGTCTTCTGACTTTGAAGAGCTTGAGCGTGATACCATCAGAACTTCAGAGCTTGTTCTTCTGACTTCCAATCTTCTGATGCTTTCCAGTTCATGTTCTGATTCTGCATGACCATCTTCTAATGTCTTGCCAGAGCATGTTCTGATGAAGCCATCCAGAACTTTCTGAGCTAGTTGCTTTTGAGCGCTGATTTGTGCATACACTTTATATATTTCCTGAAATGGAAAATACAAAGGATTAGAGTACCACATTATCTTATACAAAATTCATACATAATGTTATCATCAAAACTAAGAATATTGATCAGAACATTTCTTGTTCTAACAATCTCCCCCTTTTTGATGATGACAAAAACATATATAATTGATATGAATTTATATCCAGAATATCAGATGAACAAAGACAATTACACAGATATAGCATAAGCATATAACCAGAGTGTGTGAATATGTCTCCCCCTGAGATTAACAATCACCCCCTGAAATTAATACTAGAAGAATTTATAAATAAAAGACTTCCCTGAGTATTTTTCCATTTCAGTTGAGACTTTCACTTTGAATAGAACTTTAGAACATTCAGAGCTTTTCTTCAGAGCTTCCATTTGGACAGCTGCAGAGCTTTGAATTTCTCTTTGTGACTGATCCATCAGAACTTTGAGACTTCATGCATTAGAGCTTCTAGGTTTGATCACAGCATTTCTTGCTTCTGGACTAGAACCTTGAGAGCACTCAGCTTGCTTCAAATCTTTAAGAGCTTTATAATTGCTTTTCCCCATGTATTTGCTTCTCATTTTGAGCTTTGTCCAGAATATCTCATTCCTGCAAAAACTATCAAAGACAGAAAACTTGCAATATATTTGTTAGGAATATTGAGACTTAAGCCTAGCAACTGATATAATAAATCAATTCAATTATCACATTTCTCCCCCTTTTTGTGATAACATCAAAAAGCATAAAAGATTCGGATGAAAAAGACACACAGAGTGAAGAAAGAAAAAGATAATATTTCATCGATTAGAATCATCAGAAAATAGCAGTACAGAAGCAGATGCAATTCAAGCAGATGCAAAAACAAAGAAAACAAACTAAGACACAAGACAGACTACGATTGGCTAAACTTAGAAGCTAAGACGTCCAGAAGGTTCTTAATCTCAAAAGTGTCTGTAACTTGCTTCTTAGTAGCTTCTGCTTGAGTCTTTGTAAAAGATCTGAACTCAGCATTTGTGTCATCTTGCTTATCCAGACGACTAGCCAGGGTTGCTTGATTCTGTTGGAGCTCCTTCATAGTGTTCACCAGAATAGAAATAGAAGAACCAACAAAAGCAGCATCAAAGCTGTTATCCAGTACAGGATGATTTGCATCAGCTTCAACCATGAGAACATCTTCATGATTTTCCTCAACAGTAATATCTGCAGTAGGATGTTCTAGGCCTTGAAGAATTGCAGCCAGATTCTCAGGAGCAGAAGGAGTCTCAAGTTTTGGAGGATACTCCACTTCTGGGTATACCATGTTAGGAGCCTTTTTAGAAGAGTTCTCCCTGAACCAGTTGAACAAGGCCTGAAAATCTCCAGTCAGAACTTTGTATGGATGTGGCTTCCACACAACAATTGCCAGAGGATTTTCTTCTTCAAGTTCATCCACAAACTGCTTCTCTTCTAGAGGCTTCCAGTTGGTGATGGGGTGATAGTATCTACCATCATCATACTGCAGAAGGAATCCATTAGGACCAGGAGTAACAGCTAAACACTCCTTCTGAAGATCCAGAAAGTCAGCCTGAATTTCCCTTCTAAAAGCTCTCCAGAGCTTCCCAGCAGCTACATGATCCAGCTTGGAATCATGAGCAACCTTCAGAACATCTAAACCTGTCATGACCTTGTTAGATATAAACTCAAAACTTGCATCAACAGAAGGTTTTGGAGGTTTAGTTCTGGGAGGTGAGATGGGAATATGAAGATTGAGAGAAGAGATTGGCTTATCTGGGTGAGAGAAGGCATATGGTTGAGAAACTCTATTCAGAACAAATAATGTTTCTAAAGAGGGTGGTTGAGAGGATTCAGCTTCATTGTCTGAGTCTAAGACTAAGACAACAGGGTCAGAATTTGGTTTGGGTTTATGGGGATATTTGTTCATGAGATTGGTGAATGAATCAGAATGAGAGGATTCAGAAGATGTGAAATTGCAGAACACAACAGTGTCTACAAGAGTGAAGTTTGAATGTGGGGAGGTTAAGAAGTGGATATAGTGGCGTGAGGAGGAAAGATGGTGTTGAGAGGTGTGGCTTCAAAGATTGGTTCATAAACTGGGGGTTCAGAATCAAGAATAGGCGTTGTGCCTTTAGACTTGGGTGAAGGAGGAGGGGTGAGAAATTTGGTGGTTGGAGGTGGTTTAGCAGGGGCTTTTTCTAGGGCTTTTTCTGGCTGAATTTCTGGGGTAGCTTCTGTTGATACAAAATTTGAATTTAAAACAGGAGCAGAACTAGGTTCAGAAATTACAATACCTGAAGGGCGTTTCTTCTTTGGAGGCCTAGCAGGTCCTTCTCCAACTGTCTTCCTTTTCTTCTCCTTCGGTATCTCTACCTTCTTCTTTCCTGCCAAGTCTTCCTTCTTCTTTTCGTTTTCCACCTTTTTCTTCTGTAACATCTTCTCTTCTTCTTTCTTTTTCTTATCTTTCTTCTTTTCTACTTCTCTTCTTCCTTCTGTTTCTTCTTCTGTTCTTCTTCTTTCTTATCTTCCTTCTTCTCTTCACTGATTATTGGAAGATCTAACTTTCATTTTGTTCTCCTTTCTTGCTCTTGCACTACTTATGGAACATGATCAGCAGTAGTGGCAGCTTTCTGGTTGCTTATCCAAATAGGATCACACTCAGAACCAGCTTCCTTGTGCATAGCAATGTAGTTGACAATAACTTCTGGTCGTTCATTTCTGAAGAACAACTTAAAGTCATCCAGAACAGGACCTCTCCTAGACCTAACTTCAATGTTCACTTTAGGAGTAGTACCAATAGACTGAATTATACCCATTTTCTTCAGAGTATGAGCATTCATGGTACTTCCAATAATGGTGTAAGGATCTTTGACAATGCCAGCATTCTCCAGATCTTCAACTATCTTGGTTTGAACCAGGAGATCTGTGATTATTCTCCCAAGAGGAATAATGTTTGTTTTGCTGTTTGGATACTTCAATCTGTTTTCTTCTCTAGAATCATTCACAGCGTGCCACATGTGATTGAAGATGATGTGGGGAAGATCCACTTTTACTTGTTTACCAATACAATACATAATGTATTGTTGATCCTTGTTAACATAGTTTGAAGAAACTATAGATTTTCTGTGGTAGTTGCTTCAGTAACACCTTCACCGTTTTCCAAACCAAACAACTTCTTCAGAAGATTTTCTGTGATGGAGAAAAGTTCACCGTGAACTATAGAAAGAATGGCTTTAGGCATTACAGTTGCATGAAGCCATAATTCCTTCACTAAATCTGGGTAGACTGGTCCACACAAACCATAAAAGAAATCTCCCCATCCTTGAAAAACCATGTTCTCTGTAAGATGAATATCATGCTTTTCCAGATTTTAAAATCCACCATCAACTCGCAGATAACTTCTAATTGTTCCAACAGAATCAAACAGGTTTTCTGGGGAACAAGTTGTTGCTCTTGAACTTGTTCTTGTTGATGTTGTTGCTAAGAAGACGAACCAATATTTTGCTTTGAAGGGAAAGCCATTGAAGCACTTCTAAGATTTCTTGGTTTCGGTTTAGGGTTTTTGAATAGAGAGAAAAAGAGGCAGAAATGCATAAACAATATGAATGAAGAATGCGTGAAAAGAGGAAGATGATTATGAGTGGTGTTTAAATAGGCACAGATTTGAAACAAAATGCAATTAAATTCTGAGAATGAACAGTTACATAATGCATAGAATCAAATGCATTTAATGTTGAGTGACGTTAGGAGAAAACGTGAGATTTGAAATGATTTGCACAGTTACCTAGGGTGGCGTCTCATCACTGCACGCATGCTTGTCCCTTCAGAATGAACACGTGTTCATCATCTGGAATAGCTGGTGACAGCTATTTTGCTTTAAAAGAAATTCTGAATCAACTTAGACATATGAAACGTTAGCAATAATAGAATCAGAATATCTAAATGATCAATATATTCAGAATATCTGATACAAAAAAAATAAATAAGCATTTCAAATCTAATCCATATATCAGATCTTCTCATCCTTTCATTCTGGGCATAAATCCATACTGATATTCTTCAAAATGAACTTAAACCTATCTTCAGCAAGGGGTTTTGTGAAGATATCAGACCACTGATGTTCTGTATCCCAAAGTTTAAAGAAAGAACACCCTTCTGAACATAGTCCCTAATGAAGTGATGTTTAATCTCAATATGTTTATCTTTGGAATGTAAGATAGGATTCTTAGATAAACAAATAGCAGAAGTATTATCACAGAATATAGGAATGTTACTCTCATATATCTGATAATCTTCTAGCTGACTCTTCATCCAGAGCATCTGTGTACTACATCCCGCAGCAGTAACATATTCTGCTTCTGTTGTAGAGAGGGCAATTGTGGCTTGTTTCTTGCTGTACCAAGAGATCAGATGACTTCCCAGAAACTAACAGCTTCCAGAAGTACTTTTCCTTTCAACTCTATCTCTAGCGTAATCAGCATCACAAAATCCTACTAAGTTGTATTCTTCAGATCTTCTATAGACTAAACCAACATTAGTAGTACCTTTCAGATACCTCAGAATTCTCTTAACAGCAGTTAAGTGAGATTCTCTAGGATCTGATTGGAATCTAGCACACATGCATACACTAAATAAAATATCAGGTCTAGAAGCAGTAAGATATAAAAGAGATCCAATCATACCTCTGTAGAGCTTCTGATCTACCTTCTTACTTACCTCATCCCTACCTAATACACACGTTGGATGCATAGGAGTCTTTGCTTCTTTGATTTCTGAAAGATTGAACTTCTTCAGAAGTTCTTTCACATACTTGGTATGATGAACATAAGTTCCTTCAGAAGTTTGATTGATATCGATCCCAAGGAATTACTTGAGTTCTCCCATCATGCTCATTTCAAACTCTGCCTGCATAGACTTAGCAAAATCCTTTCCAAGTGTAGCATTAGATGTTCCAAATATAATATCATCAACATATATTTGACAAATTAAAATATCCTTTTTAAAGGTTTTACAGAAGAGAGTTGTATCCACTTGTCCTCTAGTGAAACCATTATCCAGAAGGAAAGAACTTAATCTTTCATACCAAGCTCTGGGAGCTTGCTTCAGACCATATAATGATTTCTTTAATTTGAAAACATGTTCTGGAGACTTAGAGTCTTCAAAACCAGGAGGTTGGTGGACATATACTTCTTCATCTATATAACCATTTAAGAAGGCACTCTTAACATCCATCTGATATAGAGTGATGTTATGCTGAGTGGCAAATAAAATTAATAAACGAATAGATTCTAACCTGGCCACTGGTGCAAAGGTTTCTGTATAGTCAATGCCTTCTTGCTTACTATAGCCCTGAGGAATCAGTCTGGCTTTGTTTCTTACAACTTCTCCTCTTTCACTTAGCTTGTTTCTGAAGACCCACTTAGTTCCAATGATATTAAATCCTTTTGGTCTTGGAACCAGATTCCAAACATCATTCCTTGTAAACTGATTTAGTTCTTCTTGCATGGCAATTATCCAGTCAGCATCTTCCAGAGCTTGATCAACAGAAGTTGGCTCGATCAGAGATACTAGACCAAATTGACATTCTGCATTGTTCTTAAGGAATGCTCTTGTTCTGATAGGATCATCTTTCTTTCCAATGATAACATCTTGTGGATGAGCAGAGTTGAGTCTAGAATATCTTCTGGGTGTTGGCTCTTCAGATATTCTGAGATTCTCTAAAGAGGCAGCAACTTGATCTTCTGAAACTTTGCTTCTGGGATCTTCATGATCTGAGTTAGAGATTTCTATCTCTGCAAAATTCTCAAACTGCTTTGGCTTTTCAAGACCAATCTTATCATCAAATCTGATATTGATTGATTCTTCAACTACAAGAGTTTTAGTATTGTATACTCTGTAGCCTTTTGAGTGTTCAGAATATCCAAGTAGAAAACACTTCTGAGCTTTAGAATCAAACTTATGCAGATGATCTTTAGTATTCAGAATATAGCATACACATCCAAATGGATGGAAATATGAAATGTTGGGCTTTCTGTTCTTCCACAATTCATAAGGAGTCTTATTTAGAATAGGTCTTATGGAGATTCTATTCTGAATATAACATGCAGTGTTAATTGCTTCTGCCCAGAAATGCTTAGCCATATTGGTTTCATTGATCATGGTTCTGGCCATTTCTTGTAGAGTCCTATTATTTCGTTCTACAACTCCATTTTGCTGTGGAGTTCTAGGACAAGAGAAATCATGGGCAATAGCATTTTCTTTGAAATAAATCTCAAAGAATCTGTTCTCAAATTCACCACCATGATCACTTCTGACCTTTATGATTTTGCATTCCTTATCAGATTGAATCTGAGTGCAGAAGTCAAAGAACACAGTATGTGACTCATCCTTGTGTTTCAAGAACTTTACCCATGTCCATCTGCTATAGTCGTCAATAATGAGTAATCCATATTTCTTCCCTCTGATTTATGATGTTTTGATTGGGCCAAAAAGATCAATGTGCAGAAGTTCTAGCGGCCTAGAGGAAGAGACAATATTTTTAGACTTGAATGCAGGTTTTGAAAACTTCCATTTTTGACAAGCTTCACAAAGAGCGTCTGATTTATATTTCAGATTAGGGAGTCCTCTGACCAGATTAAGTTTGTTAATCTGAGAAATCTTTCTCAAACTAGCATGACCTAATCTTTTGTGCCAGACCCACTGCTCTTCACTAACAGACATAAGGCAAGTAACCTTTTGATTATTAAGATCAGAAAGATCAATCTTATAAATGTTGTTCTTTCTCTTGCCTGCAAATAGGATTGAGTCATCCTTCTGACTGATAGCTTTACAAGACTTTTGATTGAAGATAATGTCATAACCATTGTCACTTAATTGACTTATGGTCAATAAGTTATGAGCTAATTCATCTACTAAAAGAACATTAGTTATAGAGGGAGAGTTACCAATGCATATGGTTCAAGAGCCAATGATCTTGCCCTTCTGGTTCCCTCTAAACTTTACTTCTCCAGCAGATTTAAGCTCTAGGTCTTGGAACATAGACCTTTTTCCTGTCATGTGTCGCGAGCACCCAGAGTCCAGGTACCGTGACATGTTTGCCTTTGTCTTTTGAGCCTTGAAGGAGATCTGCAACAGGGATAATCTTTTCCTTAGGTACCCACATTATTTTGGGTCCTTTTGGGTTAGTTCTCCTCAATTTCTGATTGAACTGAGGTTTAGCACGGGATTTATCATAAGATTTTCTGGTGTGTGCAACATATTTCTTGGTGTGTGTTGTGTGGAAACTCATAGAGTTAGATGTGTGCTTTATATCATGAGAATGGCCAAACTTGAAGTGATCATACAAAGGTTTGTATGTAATAACCATCTCATCAACGGGTTCAAGTTTATATGGGGTTTCACCCTCATAGCCTATGCCTATTCTCTTGTTTCCACTTACACCATATATCATAGAGGCTAGCTGACTTCTGCCAATACCTCTAGATAGAAACTTCCTGAAACTCAAGTCATATTCCTTAAGAATATTGTTCACACTTGGAATAGACTTTTCTGAACTTGAGCATGATTCAACATCTTTGGATTGTTTTAAAACTTTTTCCTTCAGTTCAAAATTTTCTACTTCAAGTCTCTTAGTTTCAGATGCAAAGAGCTTTCTCAGCTTTTTGTATTTGATGCTAAGATTAGCCTTGATTTCCAGAAGTTCGGTTAAGCTGGAAACTAGCTCATCTCTAGAAAGTTTAGAAAAGACCTCTTCAGAATCTGAGTCTGATGTAGATTCTGATTCATCATCAACAGTGGCCATCAGTGCTATGTTTGCCTGCTCATCTTCAGAGTTTGACTCTTGATCAGAAGAATCTATGTCATTCCAAGTAGCCATTAAGCCTTTCTTCTCTTCAAATCTTTTCTTAGGCTTTTCCCTCTGAAGCTTTGGACACTCATTCTTGTAATGTCCAGGTTCTTTACATTCATAGCACGTCACCTTCTTCTTTTCATTTCTTCTGTGTCCAGAAGATTCTCCCTTCTCAGGTCTTTTGAAGTTCTTGAAGTTCTTGAAGTTCTTGAACTTTCTCTGCTTGCTTTTCCAGAGTTGATTTACTCTTCTGGATATTAGAGATAGTTCATCTTCTTCTTCTTCTGATTCTGACTCTTCAGAATCTTCTTCTTCAGCCTGAAAAGCGTTAGTGCATTTTTTATTACTAGATTTTAATGCAATAGACTTACCTTTCTTCTGAGGTTCATTTGCATCCAGCTCTATTTCATGACTCCTCAGGGCACTGATCAGCTCCTCAAGAGAAACTTCATTCAGATTCTTGGCGATCTTGAATGCAGTCACCATGGGTCCCCATCTTCTGGGTAAGCTTCTGATGATCTTCTTCACATGATCAGCTTTGGTGTAGCCTTTATCTAGCACTCTCAATCGAGCAGTCAGAGTCTGGAATCTTGAAAACATTGCTTCAATGTTCTCATCTTCCTCCATCTTGAATGCTTCATACTTATGGATTAGAGCCAAGGCCTTTGTCTCCTTTACTTGAGCATTACCCTCATGAGTCATCTTTAAGGATTCAAAGATATCATGAGCAGTTTCTCTATTTGTTATCTTCTCATACTCAGTGATAACACGAAAACGTATCGTATATTTAGCTTAATTTACATGCATTATTATTCTATTTTATTTCGGTTTTATTATTTTATTTTGTATTATGCCGGTATTTCTATTTGTTTTCAGGAATTTATTTAATCGGAGCTCGCAAAAGAAATAGTCGGAAAAAGGACTTAAAATGGAAGAGAAATTGCTTAAAAGGACAATAAATAAGGAGGTGCAAATAGAAGAAGGAAAGAGGCCCAAAGCAATGCTGAAGCAAGAAGCCCATATGCGCAAAAGTGAGTTACACGTGACGTGGGGCACCCTGAGGTCCACGCCGATCGGCGCACCCCCCTCTCTGTCGTTCGGCACCCCTCTAAAATATGGTGCGTGACGTAAGTCACACACCCAGGCCCAGAGGAGTCTGTTTTCAAAGACGCTACTTTCTCTCCTCCATTTTCTCCGTCGTGAGATGTTGTTACGAGACATTTCAAAACCTAGTGCTGCTCTATAAATTCAACACAAGACCTGAATCAAAGGGTTACGAAGTTTTACCCTACTGCCGTCAAGAGTTCATCTGTTTTCTTTCCAGTTCTGTTCTTATTTTCCTACCCGCTTCCAGCAATAGATTTCCACACCGGAAACTCTATTGTAATTCAGTTTCTTTTTCTAGCTTCAGATTTAGTTTCAGTTTTCAGTATTAGATTTAATTTCAGAATTTACATCAAGTACCGGATTCAAGAACCAGTGCTGCAAGATTACAATTTTCAGTCTGCAATTTAATTCAGGTTTATTTATTAGCATTTATTATTATTCACGGTTTATGTTAATTTATCAAATTATGTCCGTATTATATTATATCTATTATATATGTTCTGATTCGTCTATTAAAACAATGTCCGTCTAAATACCTTTTATCGGTATGTAAGGTCATATAACCAAGGGAATCGAGTAATTCTTTGATGTAGTTTATTAATTAAATTTATTTGTCTGGCTGATATTTCTAAACGCTTAATTAAACTGTTTTCTAACGAGAGTTAAAAACAATAGAAGTTAGGATCAATAAAAACGAGAGTTTGAGATTTTAACTGGACCTTAGAAATTAGGCATTAGCCTTAAATACAGCGAGAGCGCTTTAAGGGTAATTAGTTTTCATTGGTTTTCAAAAATCACTTTGAAATTTAATTGATACGGCGAGATTGCTCACTTAGGTTTAATAGTGAAATCATAATCAATAAACACGAGAGTGTGAGAGGAGGGTTTTTAAACTAATGATTTCTACAGAAAAGTGATTTTAAAATTTCGATCCGCATCGATGGCTTACTAGATCCCCGAAGTCCGACTATTGCATACCGATATTCTTATCCTAGATTTAATTTAATAATATTTCTTTTTAATTCCCGTCTGATCAATAATCAATTGAATATTAGCCTTAGATTTACGTAGTAGCGATTAACTACATTAGGTCGATTCTTAGTCCCTGTGGGTTCGATATCTTTTAAAACTACGCGATAGACTGTGCACTTGCAGTCATAATCACAGACATACCCCATTGTCGCGATCAAGTTTTTGGCGCCGTTGCCGGGGACTAATTTAGTCGACAATCGTAATTAACTGTTACGTTGTAGAGTCTAAGGCAAACTCAATTTTTCTAATTCCCTTTGTGCATGCCAAGTACTCGCTCTCGAAGTGAAGACTTAGCGCTGCCAATTCCCGAACCGGAGCGTTCTATCACTGTATCACGTCGATTACGATGTACTCGCACTCTTGTTCCTACTCCTATTTCTGAACCAGTTGAAGAATCAACCATGGGAGAACAGCCGCGTCCTCTCAAATCTTATGTTATTCCTTCGCAAGCTGAACCTCACAATAGCATTGCTGCTTCTGCTATTGAGGCGAATAATTTCGAGTTAAAACCATCGTTGTTGTCAGCTGTACAACAAAACCAATTTTCTGGAAATGCGACGGAGGATCCTAATCTTCATTTGTCGGTGTTCCTGCAATACGCAGACACTGTAAAAGCAAATGGTGTCAGTTCGGAGGCTATCCGACTGCGCCTTTTTCCTTTTTCACTGAGGGATAGAGCTAGAGCTTGGCTTCAGTCTTTACCCGCCAACTCTGTCACGACCTGGAATGAACTTAAGAAAGTCTTTCTGGCGTGTTATTTTCAACCTAGTAAGACCGCCATGCTAAGAGCCCAGATCACTGGGTTTAGACAAAAAGACAACGAGTCTTTATTCGAAGCGTGGGAGAGATACAAAGACATGCTTAGACTTTCACCACACCATGGTTTAGAACAATGGTTAATCATTCATACCTTCTACAATGGTCTCCTCTACAATACGAGACTTACGATTGACGTCGCCGCAAGTGGCGCACTGATGGATAAAGAATATTCTGATGCCTACGCACTTATTGAAAGTATGGCTCAAAACCATTATCAATGGGGAAGCGAGAAAGCTCAATCAGAGAAAACTTCTGGAGAGAAATCTTCAACAAAGAGTGGAATGTACGAGATAAGTAGCCTCGACCGCGTTAACGCCGAAGTCGATGCCCTAACTCAGAAGATTGAAAACCTCACTATAGCACTTGTAGCCGCCGTGGCTGCTGTTTCCCCAAATTGCGAAATATGCGGGATGTCTGGACATGCTGCCCCCGAGTGCCAACTTTTGGCAGAAGTTTCCCCCGAACCAGTAAACAATGCTCAAGGAAACCCCTACTCAAACACGTATAACCCAGGATGGAAGAATCACCCTAATTTCTCGTACAAGAACAATAATGCTTTGTACGCACCTGGTCAAGCACCCAGTGTACCACCTAGATATCAAAAGGCACCATTTGCTGCTCCTAACGTCCCTAGGAAATCTAACTTAGAAATAATGATGGAAAATTTCATAGCCACTCAAACTCAGACTAATAAGGATTTCATAAACCAGAACATGCACACTAATGAGCAAATCAAACAGTTAGCGACTAAAGTAGACGCGTTGGCCACTCACAACAAGATGCTCGAGACACAAATCTCTCAAGTGGCACAGCAACAAGCACCTACTGCCGCACCTGCTGGGACATTTCCAGGACAGCCACAACCAAACCCAAAGGGACATGCTCATGCTATTATTCTGCGAAGTGGTAGAGAGATGGATGAACCGACTGACCATAGGCTTAAAAACCCTGCTATGTTCCAAAGCCCTAGGAAGACAACTGAGGAGGAAAGTAGACCCAAGGATAAACCAAGTGATCCGAAGGAGAAAGAAGACAAAAAAGGCGAGACGGAGGAAAAAGAAGCGCCATACATACCTCCACCACCTTATAAACCACCTATCCTGTACCCTCAAAGACTCGAGAAATCTAGAAACATAGAGCAATTTAAGAAATTTGTCGAACTTCTTAAACTGTTAAACATCACAATTCCGTTTACAGAAGCCATTACCCAAATGCCCTCACATGCTAAGTTCCTAAAAGAAATCCTATCGAATAAGAAGAAATTAGAAGACAACGAGACCATAACACTCATTGTTGAATGTAGTGCAATAATTCAAAATAAAATGCCACCTAAGCTGAAAGACCCAGGAAGTTTCTCCATACCTTGCAATATAGGAAAATTTGTCATAGACAAAGCTTTATGCGACTTAGGAGCTAGTATTAGCCTAATGCCTTTGTCCATTTGCGAGAAACTAAACATGGGAGATCTAAGACCAACCAAGATGTCAGTACAACTTGCAGACCGATCTGTCAAGTATCCTGTAGGTGTTCTTGAAAATGTACTCGTCCGCATCAGACAATTCTACATCCCTACGGATTTCATAATTATGGACATAAAGGAAGACGTCAATACTCCTATAATTATAGGAAGACCTTTTCTAGCTACCGCTGGAGCCATTATAGACGTAAAGAAAGGCAAGTTGACATTCGAAGTAGGTGAGGAGAAGGTCGAGTTTATTCTAACACAATTCCTTCAAGCCCCAGCTATAAAAGATACATGTTATCTGGTGGATGTTATTGATGAATGTATAAGAGAGATAGGACTATGAGAAGAATCCTATTCCGAAGTTATAAAGATTTCGATGCCCCTGATTTTCGAAGATGACAATTGGCGACCGGAATATCGAGACGATAGTTTAAGCGAATGCTTAGCTTTAACACCCAACCTTATGCCTTGCCCAAAGAAACCAGCCTTGGACCTTAAACCATTACCCAAGACTTTTAGGTGTGAATATCTAGACGAGGAGCTCAAAAGACCAGTAATAGTCAACGCAGAGCTAGGAGCCACAGAGACTGAGAAGCTATTACAAGTTTTAAGAAAGTATCCATCTGCGTTAGGATATAACATTGCTGATCTGAAAGGAATAAGTCCTTCCATATGTATGCATCACATCATGTTGGAAAAAGATTGCAAAACCTCTAGGGAGCATCAAAGAAGAATTAACCCTATCCTGAGCACAGTAGTTAAGATGAAGTTACCAAACTTCTGAATGCTTGAATTATATATCCAACTTCCGATAGTCAGTGGGTAAGTCCGGTCCATTGTGTACCAAAGAAGGGAGGCATAACAGTTACCATAAACAAGTCAGGCGAATCTATAGCCGAAAGAAAGGTGACTGGAGCAAGGATGTGTATTAACTATCGTAAGTTAAACAAAGCCACGAGGAAAGACCATTTCCATCTTCCCTTTATTGACCAAATGCTCGATCGCTTAGCAAAACATTCCTATTAATGCTACTTGGATGGTTACTCAGAATTCTTTCAAATCCCGATCCACCCTGATGACCAAGAGAAAACAACCTTCACGTGCCTTTATGGAACATTCGCTTATAGACGAATGCCTTTTAGATTATGCAACGCCCCTGCGACATTTCAGAGATGCATGATGTCAATTTTCGCTGATTACATAGACAACATCATGGAACTTTAAGGACGACTTCTCTGTGTGTGGGGAAGATTTCGAAGGATGTCTCTCAAATCTAGAAAAAGTATTGGACAGATGTGTACAAGTTAAACTCGTCCTAAATTGAGAAAAGTGTCACTTTATGGTTAAACAAGGGATTGTACTTGGACACGTAGTCTCTGAAAGAGGAATAGAAGTCGATAAAGTAAAGATCGAAGTAATAGAAAATCTCCAACCCCCTAAAACAGTTAGAGAGATACGAAACTTCTTAGGTCACGCAGGTTTCTATAGAAGATTCATAAAGGACTTTTCTAATATCTCTAAACCTCTGACTAGCCTCTTAATGAAAGACGTTGAGTTTAACTTCGACGATGAATGTCTAGAAGCCTTTGAAGTACTAAAGACAGCCCTGATATCCGCACCCATAATGCAACCACCCGACTGGAATTTACCATTTGAAATTATGTGTGATGCAAGCGACTATGCTGTAGAAGCTGTCTTAGGCCAAAGGAAAGATAAGAAACTCCACGCAATATACTATGCAAGTAGGACCTTAGACCATGCGCAAATGAATTACGCCACAACCGAAAAGGAACTCCTGGCCGTGGTCTTCACGTTAGATAAGTTTCGTTCCTATCTAATAGGAGCAAAAATAATAATTTACACCGACCATGCAGCCATTAGGTATCTACTAGCTAAACAAGATGCAAAACCTAGACTATTAAGGTGGATCCTATTGCTACAAGAATTTGAGTTGGAAATCAAAGATAAAAAAGGGACCGAAAATGTTGTAGCCGACCATTTATCTAGGATGGAAGGTATTAAGACAGAAGAAACACCGATCAACGATGATTTCCCCTATGAACGCTTAATAGCACATTTAGAATATGAAAGCAACACGTTGGAACAACCTAAAGCGCAAACCGTTAAGACACTAAGCACCGGAACCACATTGCCATGGTATGTCGATTTCGTCAATTACCTAGCTGCGAGAGTGCTTCCGCCTGATATGACTTACCAACAAAAGAAGAAGTTCTTCCATGACCTTAAACAGTATTATTGGGATGAACCCTTGCTATTCAAAAGAGGCGCTGATGGGATATTCCGCCGATGTGTTCCGGAAGAAGAAATAGAAAGCATAATACGTCATTGCCATGATGCCCCCTAATCCTATGGTGGGCATGCTAGCACAACAAAGACATGCGCTAAGATTCTGCAAGCAGGTCTCTTTTGGCCCAACCTGTGGAAGGATGTCCACATCGCTGTTAGAAACTGCGACCGATGTCTGCGCACTGGAAACATATATAGGCGAGATGAAATGCCACAAAAGGGCATTTTAGAAGTAGAAATCTTTGATATGTGGGGAATCGATTTTATGGGATCTTTCCCATCTTCCTTTGGAAATAACTACATACTTGTCGCAGTCGATTACGTATCTTAATGGATAGAAGCTGTAGCCTCACCCACAAACGATGCACAAGTAGTTATTAGGCTATTCAAAAATATAAACTTTCCAAGATTTGGTGTACTAAGATTAGTCATTAGCGACGGAGGATCCCACTTCATATCTAGAATTTTCGAAAAACTCCTAGTGAAATATGGAGTCCGACACCATGTAGCAACACCTTACCACCCACAAACTAGTGGACAATTCGAAGTCTCGAATAGACAAATTAAGCAAATACTTGAAAGGACTGTTGCCACATCTAGGAAGGATTGGTCAACTAAGTTACACGAAGCACTGTGGGCGTATAGAACCGCCTACAAGACACCGATAGGAACCACGCCTTTCAAATTAGTATACGGTAAATCTTGTCATCTACCGGTAGAACTAGAGCATAAAGCCTACTAGGCAATAAAAACCTTAAACCTAAGTTAGACCGCCGCAGGCGAAAGAAGGCTATTAGATATCCACGAGTTGGAAGAAATTAGATTAGATGCTTACGAGAATGCTAAGATTTACAAAGAAAGAACAAAGAAGTGGCACGATAAACGCATCTCAAGGAAGGAATTCAATGAAGGAGATGTGGTGCTACTCTTTAATTCTCGACTTAAGCTATTCCCAGGAAAACTTCGTTCAAGATGATCTGGTCCATTCGAAGTTACCAAAGTATATCCGAGTGGCGCTATTGAAATTAAAGGAAAATCAAGCGATAGCTTCGTTGTAAACGGGCAGCGATTGAAACATTACCATAATGTTGAAAACAAAGACTACACTGATAGTCTTAAGCTTGTAGAGTTAATCGTCGAGTCGTAGAACTAACCGTCGGTTCGTCGAGCTTGCAACGTTAAACAAAGCGCTTTCGTGGGAGACAACCCGCCTTTTAACTTTAATTTTCTGTTAAGTTATTTTTAATTTTAAAAATGTTTTATTAAAATTTATCTTCTTTTCTTTCTGCACTCTATTTTCAAAATACTAACTCTTTGTTTTAAATCATGCTAACTTAAAACTTTTCTTTCTGATTTTAAAAACTTCCAGGGTACTAACCACTTTTCTGACTTTAGAGATGGATTTCACTGATGACATGGTAGTTACTTTTGGGAGTGAGGATCAGCAGAGACGATATGAGATTCTGGCACAGCGTGAGATGGGTCTCACCGCTTTCTCGCATGATGCGACTCTGACAGTTCTAGGTATCCGGGAAAGTGTGCATTTTATGCTTCATCAGATTGGATGGGAGGATCTCCTTACCACCCATACACCCACTTTCCGCAGCCTGACCTTAGAGTTTCTGAGTTCCCTCCGATATGAGCCTAGACTTGGATTAGGTTTCAACAGAGGAAGAGTTTCATTCAGATTGTTTGGATTCACCTACCGCTTCACCACCCGTCAGTTGGCCAAGTTACTAGGATATCCCATAGGCATGGATGCCTTGATGGAAGTCGATGATGAGTACTTCCCTAATAACATCGTTGACTACTTTTGGAGTACCATATCTGGTAGAAACCAGAATGATCTACGACTCTCTTCAGAAATCCACAATCCCGCCATTAGGTATTTCCAGATGATTCTAGCTTTCACACTTCTTGGAAAACCTTTGGGCGATACTTCGGTGACTAAGGATGAGTTAGGCATTATGATGTGTGTTTTCCAAGCCAGAACGATTATGGGAGTCTCCTTTATGCTTACTAGGATGGCCACTCTGGCCCAAGATACCATCGGTCTTATCCTTGTAGGGGGTCTTGTTACTAAGATCGCCCATGCTTTATCTTTGAGAGGCCCGCTTGCTAGATTGATTCCTTATGGAGGATTCAAATCCATGGACACTGAGTTTTGCTTCAACAAGAGCCTGATTAGCAACTGTAGCAACCTGCCCTAAAAATTAGCTTTTAGAGTCGCCACCTATTCTGAAGGGCGAATAGGAAACCCTACGCAGTATAAAGATTCAGGGTAAGATTATTATAATCAGGTTAAGGGAAGGTGTTAGGCACCCTTAACCCTTTCCTAAGGTTTTAAGTCTAAGGTACAGTTTTATGGCTAAATATTCAGGTTTAATAGCTAAGGAAATGAAAAGGGCGAAAAGTGAGATTTGAACTTAATTGAGGTTTTAGGGAAGGGGACTCGCCTTGGTTATCCAAGTGCCTACGTATCTCCTTAGGGAGAATCAGAGTCAACGTAGTTCGGGCACAGGATTGTACGCCTTAGAATTGATTATGGAGGTTTGAAGGCTTTTTGAATGGCCTATCGTAGTTTTGAATTTGATTTGAAAGGCATTTTGAATTGCCTTATCGAGAAGGATGAAAATCCGTAGTGTCGTGGTTTAGTGTGTTTTAAATGTTTTGGGTGTACAACCCTGATTTAATATGTCACCGTTAGATGCGATGATCAATAGGTTTGATCATTATAGCTAACGGATTAAGGGGCATTGCTGGTTACTCAGATCAATAGATTGATCGTCGCGGGCAGCAAATGAAGTGTATTTTAATCTTTGTAATTTTTTATCTCTTGTCTAATGCGACTAATAGGTTTAGTCGGGTCGAGAAGAGAATTAATTAAGGGTTAATGTTTTTTGCCAAATGGGCAGTAGGATTGGGCAAACCCAAACACGTCGTAAAACTTTCTAGGGTTTTTGTGATTTATAATTATTTAAACTAATTAAATAGACTAAATCGAATAATCGAAATAATCGGGAGTTACTCCTAAAACCTAATCCTAATTTAATTTCCTTACTCTAATTAAATATCTTGATTAAATTAACCAAAATTAATTTACATTTAATCTAAGTAAATAACTAAAAAAGAAAAGTAAATAAATACAAAGATCTATACAAAAAAAAACCTGGCCTGGATTGCATAAGACTGGGTTGAGTATCCATGATATGCACCTTCATCCTAATACGTTAGATTTAGATAATAGAAGATCTGATGGTGCATGATCGAGGGTGCATGGTGGATGCGTATGAAGGCATAGCACTGAATCCAGTGTTTGATTTAATTGAAAAAATATTGCTTTGGCTAGGGATCGAACTGCGCACACCATGGCCACGCCTCTGTTTCTTTAACCACTTGTGTCACATGCTTTTGCTGTTAGTTAGATAGAAACAAATATATAAATATACAAACTATTATTAAATGAGAAAAGTCAAAGAAATAGCCTGCGTGGGACCCAGGGTATGCTGACGCGCCAATCAAAGAAGGAGAGAGAGCAGTCCAGGTTTGACCCTCCAATGGGGAGTTGCGCGTGGAAGGAGAGAGAAGAGGAAAAGCTGATCGGACAATCGAAGCACTGTGCGTGGGTCCGCCTCTTGTTCATCATCTTCTCCGGTTGGTGGCCAAGCTTTCCTGCGAATTTAGTTAGGAATTTTCCTGCGGATTTACCCGCAGAAAATTCCTTCGAAATTCCTGCAATTCGACACACGTTAAAACGATGGCAGCAACATACAAAGATAACCCAGATATACGTAAAACCAGGCCCTGAATCCATTGGCGTGGTTCTTTCGCCCTGAAACGTTCTGCAAGTACCAACACGAAGAAACATCTACTTTGTGCCCTAGCCATGGTGGAATTTGTTTCACGCCCTAAAACTCCAAAACAACGGTTCAAACCTCTTCTACATGTTGTCAGAAACTTATCCATGTGATTAGTTTACATTGAAACACAAAGTAATGGAAATTACACAAAATTGAAATATATAAGAATATGTGAAACTTGTTATGCGCGTTATGGGTATTATGGAAGCTTAAGACCGAGTCAACCTCACCTGTTCTTACCTTAGAGACGACATGGGATCAATATTTGGCCTTGCAAGTCCTCCTCTTCTCCTTTTTTGAAATTTGCACTTATCCTTGATTTTTCTCTTATGGAACCCTAGCCTCTTTCCCTTAATTTTCGTCCCCCCTCTCCTTATGAATATTTTAGAATATATATGGGTTCAATTAGGGTTCAGCATGGGCTTGGATCTTTGGCTTTTGGAGAAATACAAAATTGATTCAAAAATATATGATTTCTTTCTATTTTTGCCTTTAATCTTGATTTAATCCTTTCTCATCCTATTACCACGAATTTTTATCAAAAATAATGATATTTGGATTATTAGATTTGATTTGGAAATATTAATCCTTGATTTAAAACTAATTTTTCACTTTTATAATGATTTATTTATTTTAAATGAATTAAAATTCAAATAGATGAAATAAACATTATAAAAATAAAATAATTGATTAAATATGATTTAAAAGGCCTATGGACCTGTTTGGAGCTAAATATTTAGGCCCATTTGGTTAAGAACTCAAAATTCTCCACTTTGCCTTTTGTGTATTTCTCCAAAATTGACCAACTTCTGAACCCTGTATCTCCTTCAATCTTTGCCATATAACCATGTTCTAGGACTTTTTGGAAAGCTCAAAGAGTCCTCTAAATGACCTTTTTGGTTTCATCTCCATTGAATTTTCCATGCTCAAGTTATGAGCTTTGACCCAAAAGGTGTTTTTATTGACTTTTAAAAGGACCTGTAATGTTTTTGTCCATATCTCTCAAATGATGCATTTCTTGATCTTGGACCCAACATCAAAGTTGTGGAGGATGAAATTTCCTTGAGAATAGGCTTTGGTTGGAGAATTTCACACAAACCATGCGAGAGTTATGACCGGTCAAAGTTGAGTTGACTTTCTAGTTAAAAAACCCTGATTTGAACCTTTGATTAGGAGAGAGTGACTTGAGTTTAACCATTGAGCCTTGAACCCTTGAAGATGAAATGATATGGGCAAATTTTGGGGTATGACAGCAACTACGAGTCTCCACCTTATCAGCTTCTCGTGAACTATGAGCAAGTTAATCACTTTGCTCTACCTTGCATTAGGTTCACAAGTGTTCACAAGAAACAAAATTGGATTTATGACTTGGAAGGACAAGGTGAGAATGACTTCGAGGAAGAAGAAAGTGATCCGAGGACACCGACTGGCTACTATGACATTGATACTACACCTGATGAGGATGTGCCTATGGTTGACCACACTGCTGCTATAGAGGCCCTTCGAACGACGTTGCTGTACTTCGTACCGATTTAGGGAGACTCCGGGGAGATTTCCACGGATTTATGGATTTGGTCACGGCAAATCTCGACAGTTTTCATCAACACTTTCAGTCCATCCCGCCTCCGAAAAGTGGCTAATTGATGACCACTAATTTTTATTTCTAACTCTTACATTTAGACAATGAGGACATCGTCTAGTTTAAGTGTGGGGGAAGGGAATGCTTAGTTAGGATTTACCGCTTTAGAAGTTTAAAATTTTTAGTTTTTCAAATTTCAGCATTTTAATTAGTTAGTATTTCTATTTTTAGAACAAAATTTTAATTTTCGGTTTTTGATTCTAATAAAATTCAGCATTTTCTTTATTCTGTTTTTATATTTTTTTTCTGCTATATGTTCCCTCTGCTAAAGTTATACTGTGTGTGCATTGTTAGAAATTAGTGTTTCTAAAAATATATCTGCTAAAGATTGCTCTATTAGAAATAAATTGCACTGCTATTAGCTTTATCTGTTAGGCACAACATGCATTTTCTGTCTGCTACCTACTGCTGCACTGCTTTGAATTCAATTGGTATAGGATAGAGCTATTATCTGCTACTGATAACTTTATATGCACCCAATTAAATACTTTGACTACTAGTCAAAAGTATTTTTACCAATTTATGCTGGTCCAATAGAATGCATGCAGTCTTGGTCAAAAAGCTATTGGAATCTCTGTGCAACACACAGACACGCAAATAGACGCACATGCATGTACATGCATGCCTGCCGTCCGCCATAATGGGCCCCATGCCGGTCGGCGTAACCCCCCTCCTTCCGTCCGGCGTTCTTCTTTAAATGCAGAGAAACGCATTTGCTTCGTTCCACACCAGAGGCAACCAATTTCTCTTATGTTCAAACTTCTCAGTGCTGAATTAATCTCCATTTTATACTTCAATTCAAACCTCACCTTAATTCCATTCAACACTCATTAAATCTACTCATTCATTCTCTGCTATATATATTGTACCACTGCCACAAACAGAACCATAAACCACAAGTATTTTTCTGCTATTTCTTCTACAATTTCTTTCACACTTCCAGCAGAAAATTTACTATGGCTAACCTCAACAACCAAAACGAAGAAGAGTTCCCCGGTGTTATTTTCCGAATTGGAGAAGCGGGAGAAATCCAACGAAACCGATACCGACGTTTCACGCAGAGAGGGGTGGAAGCATCAAGGTTCGCGTGCAAATATTACTCCAGCAAACGGGTTTATCATTCGTGAGCACACTCGACTACCCCACATACGAGGCATTAACCTTGGAGTTCCTAAGTTCTTACATTTACAACACACCCACCGACGCTTCTCACAACCTTATCGAAACCGCTACCTTCCGACTATTCAACCGAGAATACACCATGAATCAAGCAAGCATTAGTGCTCTCTTTCGGTTCCCACGTGTTGAAGGAGCCAACTATAGAATTCCGCCCGAGCTTGACTGGCAAGGAGCCTCAAATGAAACTTTGCGTCGAATATCTGGTAATGATAATGGCGCTCCCGACATGCACTTCTCTTCGCAAATTCATAACCCGGGTATGCGCTACTTCCATCGCATTTTAGCAAATACCATCTTTGGAAGAACCAGCATCAACAAAGTCAATAGTAAGGAGTTATACTTCTTTTACTGTGCCTTCGCCAATTGTAGGATCAATGCCAGCACTTTCCTTATGTCTCACATTCAAGCTTTCATGTCAAGAGAAGGAAACACACCATTCTGTGTAAGATGGGTTGTCACTAGTATAGCTTGAGCCCTCGACCTGAATGATAGGCTCAAAAATTTACCTTCTCTACCGCCCGTTTTTATGGATATCAATGGGGAGTTGCGCGTGGAAGGAGAGAGAAGAGGAAAAGCTGACCGGCCAATCGAAGCACTGCGCGTGGGTCCGCCTCTTGTTCATCATCTTCTCCGGTTGGTGGCCAAGCTTTCCTGCGAATTTAGTTAGGAATTTTCCTGCGGATTTACCCGCAGAAAATTCCTTCGAAATTCCTGCAATTCGACACACGTTAAAACGATGGCAGCAACATACAAAGATAACCCAGATATACGTAAAACCAGGCCCTGAATCCATTGGCGTGGTTCTTTCGCCCTGAAACGTTCTGCAAGTACCAACACGAAGAAACATCTACTTTGTGCCCTAGCCATGGTGGAATTTGCTTCACGCCCTAAAACTCCAAAACAACGGTTCAAACCTCTTCTACATGTTGTCAGAAACTTATCCATGTGATTAGTTTACATTGAAACACAAAGTAATGGAAATTACACAAAATTGAAATATATAAGAATATGTGAAACTTGTTATGCGCGTTATGGGTATTATGGAAGCTTAAGACCGAGTCAACCTCACATGTTCTTACCTTAGAGACGACATGGGATCAATATTTGGCCTTGCAAGTCCTCCTCTTCTCCTTTTTTGAAATTTGCACTTATCCTTGATTTTTCTCTTATGGAACCCTAGCCTCTTTCCCTTAATTTTCGTCCCCCCTCTCCTTATGAATATTTTAGAATATATATGGGTTCAATTAGGGTTCAGCATGGGCTTGGATCTTTGGCTTTTGGAGAAATACAAAATTGATTCAAAAATATATGATTTCTTTCTATTTTTGCCTTTAATCTTGATTTAATCCTTTCTCATCCTATTACCACGAATTTTTATCAAAAATAATGATATTTGGATTATTAGATTTGATTTGGAAATATTAATCCTTGATTTAAAACTAATTTTTCACTTTTATAATGATTTATTTATTTTAAATGAATTAAAATTCAAATAGATGAAATAAACATTATAAAAATAAAATAATTGATTAAATATGATTTAAAAGGCCTATGGACCTGTTTGGAGCTAAATATTTAGGCCCATTTGGTTAAGAACTCAAAATTCTCCACTTTGCCTTTTGTGTATTTCTCCAAAATTGACCAACTTCTGAACCCTGTATCTCCTTCAATCTTTGCCATATAACCATGTTCTAGGACTTTTTGGAAAGCTCAAAGAGTCCTCTAAATGACCTTTTTGGTTTCATCTCCATTGAATTTTCCATGCTCAAGTTATGAGCTTTGACCCAAAAGGTGTTTTTATTGACTTTTAAAAGGACCTGTAATGTTTTTGTCCATATCTCTCAAATGATGCATTTCTTGATCTTGGACCCAACATCAAAGTTGTGGAGGATGAAATTTCCTTGAGAATAGGCTTTGGTTGGAGAATTTCACACAAACCATGCGAGAGTTATGACCGGTCAAAGTTGAGTTGACTTTCTAGTTAAAAAACCCTGATTTGAACCTTTGATTAGGAGAGAGTGACTTGAGTTTAACCATTGAGCCTTGAACCCTTGAAGATGAAATGATATGGGCAAATTTTGGGGTATGACAGCAACTACGAGTCTCCACCTTATCAGCTTCTCGTGAACTATGAGCCAGTTAATCACTTTGCTCTACCTTGCATTAGGTTCACAAGTGTTCACAAGAAACAAAATTGGATTTATGACTTGGAAGGACAAGGTGAGAATGACTTCGAGGAAGAAGAAAGTGATCCGAGGACACCGACTGGCTACTATGACATTGATACTACACCTGATGAGGATGTGCCTATGGTTGACCACACTGCTGCTATAGAGACCCTTCGGAACGACGTTGCTGTACTTCGTACCGATTTAGGGAGACTCCGGGGAGATTTCCACGGATTTATGGATTTGGTCACGGCAAATCTCGACAGTTTTCATCAACACTTTCAGTCCATCCCGCCTCCGAAAAGTGGCTAATTGATGACCACTAATTTTTATTTCTAACTCTTACATTTAGACAATGAGGACATCGTCTAGTTTAAGTGTGGGGGAAGGGAATGCTTAGTTAGGATTTACCGCTTTAGAAGTTTAAAATTTTTAGTTTTTCAAATTTCAGCATTTTAATTAGTTAGTATTTCTATTTTTAGAACAAAATTTTAATATTCGGTTTTTGATTCTAATAAAATTCAGCATTTTCTTTATTCTGTTTTTATATTTTTTTTCTGCTATATGTTCCCTCTGCTAAAGTTATACTGTGTGTGCATTGTTAGAAATTAGTGTTTCTAAAAATATATCTGCTAAAGATTGCTCTATTAGAAATAAATTGCACTGCTATTAGCTTTATCTGTTAGGCACAACATGCATTTTCTGTCTGCTACCTACTGCTGCACTGCTTTGAATTCAATTGGTATAGGATAGAGCTATTATCTGCTACTGATAACTTTATATGCACCCAATTAAATACTTTGACTACTAGTCAAAAGTATTTTTACCAATTTATGTTGGTCCAATAGAATGCATGCAGTCTTGGTCAAAAAGCTATTGGAATCTCTGTGCAACACACAGACACGCAAATAGACGCACATGCATGTACATGCATGCCTGCCGTCCGCCATAATGGGCCCCATGCCGGTCGGCGTAACCCCCCTCCTTCCGTCCGGCGTTCTTCTTTAAATGCAGAGAAACGCATTTGCTTCGTTCCACACCAGAGGCAACCAATTTCTCTTATGTTCAAACTTCTCAGTGCTGAATTAATCTCCATTTTATACTTCAATTCAAACCTCACCTTAATTCCATTCAACACTCATTAAATCTACTCATTCATTCTCTGCTATATATATTGTACCACTGCCACAAACAGAACCATAAACCACAAGTATTTTTCTGCTATTTCTTCTACAATTTCTTTCACACTTCCAGCAGAAAATTTACTATGGCTAACCTCAACAACCAAAACGAAGAAGAGTTCCCCGGTGTTATTTTCCGAATTGGAGAAGCGGGAGAAATCCAACGAAACCGATACCGACGTTTCACGCAGAGAGGGGTGGAAGCATCAAGGTTCGCTCATATCGATAGCTTGCGAAGCTTGGGGCTGTACGAAACCGGTGTGCAAATATTACTCCAGCAAACGGGTTTATCATTCGTGAGCACACTCGACTACCCCACATACGAGGCATTAACCTTGGAGTTCCTAAGTTCTTACATTTACAACACACCCACCGACGCTTCTCACAACCTTATCGAAACCGCTACCTTCCGACTATTCAACCGAGAATACACCATGAATCAAGCAAGCATTAGTGCTCTCTTTCGGTTCCCACGTGTTGAAGGAGCCAACTATAGAATTCCGCCCGAGCTTGACTGGCAAGGAGCCTCAAATGAAACTTTGCGTCGAATATCTGGTAATGATAATGGCGCTCCCGACATGCACTTCTCTTCGCAAATTCATAACCCGGGTATGCGCTACTTCCATCGCATTTTAGCAAATACCATCTTTGGAAGAACCAGCATCAACAAAGTCAATAGTAAGGAGTTATACTTCTTTTACTGTGCCTTCGCCAATTGTAGGATCAATGCCAGCACTTTCCTTATGTCTCACATTCAAGCTTTCATGTCAAGAGAAGGAAACACACCATTCTGTGTAAGATGGGTTGTCACTAGTATAGCTTGAGCCCTCGACCTGAATGATAGGCTCAAAAATTTACCTTCTCTACCGCCCGTTTTTATGGATATCAATGGGGAGTTGCGCGTGGAAGGAGAGAGAAGAGGAAAAGCTGACCGGCCAATCGAAGCACTGCGCGTGGGTCCGCCTCTTGTTCATCATCTTCTCCGGTTGGTGGCCAAGCTTTCCTGCGAATTTAGTTAGGAATTTTCCTGCGGATTTACCCGCAGAAAATTCCTTCGAAATTCCTGCAATTCGACACACGTTAAAACGATGGCAGCAACATACAAAGATAACCCAGATATACGTAAAACCAGGCCCTGAATCCATTGGCGTGGTTCTTTCGCCCTGAAACGTTCTGCAAGTACCAACACGAAGAAACATCTACTTTGTGCCCTAGCCATGGTGGAATTTGCTTCACGCCCTAAAACTCCAAAACAACGGTTCAAACCTCTTCTACATGTTGTCAGAAACTTATCCATGTGATTAGTTTACATTGAAACACAAAGTAATGGAAATTACACAAAATTGAAATATATAAGAATATGTGAAACTTGTTATGCGCGTTATGGGTATTATGGAAGCTTAAGACCGAGTCAACCTCACATGTTCTTACCTTAGAGACGACATGGGATCAATATTTGGCCTTGCAAGTCCTCCTCTTCTCCTTTTTTGAAATTTGCACTTATCCTTGATTTTTCTCTTATGGAACCCTAGCCTCTTTCCCTTAATTTTCGTCCCCCCTCTCCTTATGAATATTTTAGAATATATATGGGTTCAATTAGGGTTCAGCATGGGCTTGGATCTTTGGCTTTTGGAGAAATACAAAATTGATTCAAAAATATATGATTTCTTTCTATTTTTGCCTTTAATCTTGATTTAATCCTTTCTCATCCTATTACCACGAATTTTTATCAAAAATAATGATATTTGGATTATTAGATTTGATTTGGAAATATTAATCCTTGATTTAAAACTAATTTTTCACTTTTATAATGATTTATTTATTTTAAATGAATTAAAATTCAAATAGATGAAATAAACATTATAAAAATAAAATAATTGATTAAATATGATTTAAAAGGCCTATGGACCTGTTTGGAGCTAAATATTTAGGCCCATTTGGTTAAGAACTCAAAATTCTCCACTTTGCCTTTTGTGTATTTCTCCAAAATTGACCAACTTCTGAACCCTGTATCTCCTTCAATCTTTGCCATATAACCATGTTCTAGGACTTTTTGGAAAGCTCAAAGAGTCCTCTAAATGACCTTTTTGGTTTCATCTCCATTGAATTTTCCATGCTCAAGTTATGAGCTTTGACCCAAAAGGTGTTTTTATTGACTTTTAAAAGGACCTGTAATGTTTTTGTCCATATCTCTCAAATGATGCATTTCTTGATCTTGGACCCAACATCAAAGTTGTGGAGGATGAAATTTCCTTGAGAATAGGCTTTGGTTGGAGAATTTCACACAAACCATGCGAGAGTTATGACCGGTCAAAGTTGAGTTGACTTTCTAGTTAAAAAACCCTGATTTGAACCTTTGATTAGGAGAGAGTGACTTGAGTTTAACCATTGAGCCTTGAACCCTTGAAGATGAAATGATATGGGCAAATTTTGGGGTATGACAGCAACTACGAGTCTCCACCTTATCAGCTTCTCGTGAACTATGAGCAAGTTAATCACTTTGCTCTACCTTGCATTAGGTTCACAAGTGTTCACAAGAAACAAAATTGGATTTATGACTTGGAAGGACAAGGTGAGAATGACTTCGAGGAAGAAGAAAGTGATCCGAGGACACCGACTGGCTACTATGACATTGATACTACACCTGATGAGGATGTGCCTATGGTTGACCACACTGCTGCTATAGAGGCCCTTCGAACGACGTTGCTGTACTTCGTACCGATTTAGGGAGACTCCGGGGAGATTTCCACGGATTTATGGATTTGGTCACGGCAAATCTCGACAGTTTTCATCAACACTTTCAGTCCATCCCGCCTCCGAAAAGTGGCTAATTGATGACCACTAATTTTTATTTCTAACTCTTACATTTAGACAATGAGGACATCGTCTAGTTTAAGTGTGGGGGAAGGGAATGCTTAGTTAGGATTTACCGCTTTAGAAGTTTAAAATTTTTAGTTTTTCAAATTTCAGCATTTTAATTAGTTAGTATTTCTATTTTTAGAACAAAATTTTAATTTTCGGTTTTTGATTCTAATAAAATTCAGCATTTTCTTTATTCTGTTTTTATATTTTTTTTCTGCTATATGTTCCCTCTGCTAAAGTTATACTGTGTGTGCATTGTTAGAAATTAGTGTTTCTAAAAATATATCTGCTAAAGATTGCTCTATTAGAAATAAATTGCACTGCTATTAGCTTTATCTGTTAGGCACAACATGCATTTTCTGTCTGCTACCTACTGCTGCACTGCTTTGAATTCAATTGGTATAGGATAGAGCTATTATCTGCTACTGATAACTTTATATGCACCCAATTAAATACTTTGACTACTAGTCAAAAGTATTTTTACCAATTTATGCTGGTCCAATAGAATGCATGCAGTCTTGGTCAAAAAGCTATTGGAATCTCTGTGCAACACACAGACACGCAAATAGACGCACATGCATGTACATGCATGCCTGCCGTCCGCCATAATGGGCCCCATGCCGGTCGGCGTAACCCCCCTCCTTCCGTCCGGCGTTCTTCTTTAAATGCAGAGAAACGCATTTGCTTCGTTCCACACCAGAGGCAACCAATTTCTCTTATGTTCAAACTTCTAAGTGCTAAATTAATCTCCATTTTATACTTCAATTCAAACCTCACCTTAATTCCATTCAACACTCATTAAATCTACTCATTCATTCTCTGCTATATATATTGTACCACTGCCACAAACAGAACCATAAACCACAAGTATTTTTCTGCTATTTCTTCTACAATTTCTTTCACACTTCCAGCAGAAAATTTATTATGGCTAACCTCAACAACCAAAACGAAGAAGAGTTCCCCGGTGTTATTTTCCGAATTGGAGAAGCGGGAGAAATCCAACGAAACCGATACCGACGTTTCACGCAGAGAGGGGTGGAAGCATCAAGGTTCGCTCATATCGATAGCTTGCGAAGCTTGGGGCTTTACGAAACCGGTGTGCAAATATTACTCCAGCAAACGGGTTTATCATTCGTGAGCTCACTCGACTACCCCACATACGAGGCATTAACCTTGGAGTTCCTAAGTTCTTACATTTACAACACACCCACCGACGCTTCTCACAACCTTATCGAAACCGCTACCTTCTGACTATTCAACCGAGAATACACCATGAATCAAGCAAGCATTAGTGCTCTCTTTCGGTTCCCACGTGTTGAAGGAGCCAACTATAGAATTTCGCCCGAGCTTGACTGGCAAGGAGCCTCAAATGAAAATTTGCGTCGAATATCCGGTAATGATAATGGCGCTCCCGACATGCACTTCTCTTCGCAAATTCATAACCCGGGTATGCGCTACTTCCATCGCATTTTAGCAAATACCATCTTTGGAAGAACCAGCATCAACAAAGTCAATAGTAAGGAGTTATACTTCTTTTACTGTGCCTTCGCCAATTGTAGGATCAATGCCAGCACTTTCCTTATGTCTCACATTCAAGCTTTCATGTCAAGAGAAGGAAACACACCATTCTGTGTAAGATGGGTTGTCACTAGTATAGCTTGAGCCCTCGACCTGAATGATAGGCTCAAAAATTTACCTTCTCTACCGCCCGTTTTTATGGATATCAATGGGGAGTTGCGCGTGGAAGGAGAGAGAAGAGGAAAAGCTGACCGGCCAATCGAAGCACTGCGCGTGGGTCCGCCTCTTGTTCATCATCTTCCCCGGTTGGTGGCCAAGCTTTCCTGCGAATTTAGTTAGGAATTTTCCTGCGGATTTACCCGCAGAAAATTCCTTCGAAATTCCTGCAATTCGACACACGTTAAAACGATGGCAGCAACATACAAAGATAACCCAGATATACGCAAAACCAGGCCCTGAATCCATTGGCGTGGTTCTTTCGCCCTGAAACGTTCTGCAAGTACCAACACGAAGAAACATCTACTTTGTGCCCTAGCCATGGTGGAATTTGCTTCACGCCCTAAAACTCCAAAACAACGATTCAAACCTCTTCTACATGTTGTCAGAAACTTATCCATGTGATTAGTTTACATTGAAATACAAAGTAATGGAAATTACACAAAATTGAAATATATAAGAATATGTGAAACTTGTTATGCGCGTTATGGGTATTATGGAAGCTTAAGACCGAGTCAACCTCACCTGTTCTTACCTTAGAGACGACATGGGATCAATATTTGGCCTTGCAAGTCCTGCTCTTCTCCTTTTTTGAAATTTGCACTTATCCTTGATTTTTCTCTTATGAACCCTAGCCTCTTTCCCTTAATTTTCGTCCCCCCTCTCCTTATGAATATTTTAGAATATATATGGGTTCAATTAGGGTTCAACATGGGCTTGGATCTTTGGCTTTTGGAGAAATACAAAATTGATTCAAAAATATATGATTTCTTTCTATTTTTGCCTTTAATCTTAATTTAATCCTTTCTCATCCTATTACCACGAATTTTTATCAAAAATAATGATATTTGGATTATTAGATTTGATTTGGAAATATTAATCCTTGATTTAAAACTAATTTTTCACTTTTATAATGATTTATTTATTTTAAATGAATTAAAATTCAAATAGATGAAATAAACATTATAAAAATAAAATAATTGATTAAATATGATTTAAAAGGCCTATGGACCTGTTTGGAGCTAAATATTTAGGCCCATTTGGTTAAGAACTCAAAATTCTCCACTTTGCCTTTTGTGTATTTCTCCAAAATTGACCAACTTCTGAGCCCTGTATCTCCTTCAATCTTTGCCATATAACCATGTTCTAGGACTTTTTGGAAAGCTCAAAGAGTCCTCTAAATGACCTTTTTGGTTTCATCTCCATTGAATTTTCCATGCTCAAGTTATGAGCTTTGACCCAAAAGGTGTTTTTATTGACTTTTAAAAGGACCTGTAATGTTTTTGTCCATATCTCTCAAATGGTGCATTTCTTGATCTTGGACCCAACATCAAAGTTGTAGAGGATGAAATTTCCTTGAGAATAGGCTTTGGTTGGAGAATTTCACACAAACCATGCGAGAGTTATGACCGGTCAAAGTTGAGTTGACTTTCTAGTTAAAAAACCCTGATTTGAACCTTTGATTAGGAGAGAGTGACTTGAGTTTAACCATTGAGCCTTGAACCCTTGAAGATGAAATGATATGGGCAAATTTTGGGGTATGACAGCAACTACGAGTCTCCACCTTATCAGCTTCTCGTGAACTATGAGCCAGTTAATCACTTTGCTCTACCTTGCATTAGGTTCACAAGTGTTCACAAGAAACAAAATTGGATTTATGACTTGGAAGGACAAGGTGAGAATGACTTCGAGGAAGAAGAAAGTGATCCGAGGACACCGACTGGCTACTATGACATTGATACTACACCTGATGAGGATGTGCCTATGGTTGACCACACTGCTGCTATAGAGACCCTTCGGAACGACGTTGCTGTACTTCGTACCGATTTAGGGAGACTCCGGGGAGATTTCCACGGATTTATGGATTTGGTCACGGCAAATCTCGACAGTTTTCATCAACACTTTCAGTCCATCCCGCCTCCGAAAAGTGGCTAATTGATGACCACTAATTTTTATTTCTAACTCTTACATTTAGACAATGAGGACATCGTCTAGTTTAAGTGTGGGGGAAGGGAATGCTTAGTTAGGATTTACCGCTTTAGAAGTTTAAAATTTTTAGTTTTTCAAATTTCAGCATTTTAATTAGTTAGTATTTCTATTTTTAGAACAAAATTTTAATTTTCGGTTTTTGATTCTAATAAAATTCAGCATTTTCTTTATTCTGTTTTTATATTTTTTTCTGCTATATGTTCCCTCTGCTAAAGTTATACTGTGTGTGCATTGTTAGAAATTAGTGTTTCTAAAAATATATCTGCTAAAGATTGCTCTATTAGAAATAAATTGCACTGCTATTAGCTTTATCTGTTAGGCACAACATGCATTTTCTGTCTGCTACCTACTGCTGCACTGCTTTGAATTCAATTGGTATAGGATAGAGCTATTATCTGCTACTGATAACTTTATATGCACCCAATTAAATACTTTGACTACTAGTCAAAAGTATTTTTACCAATTTATGTTGGTCCAATAGAATGCATGCAGTCTTGGTCAAAAAGCTATTGGAATCTCTGTGCAACACACAGACACGCAAATAGACGCACATGCATGTACATGCATGCCTGCCGTCCGCCATAATGGGCCCCATGCCAGTCGGCGTAACCCCCCTCCTTCCGTCTGGCGTTCTTCTTTAAATGCAGAGAAACGCATTTGCTTCGTTCCACACCAGAGGCAACCAATTTCTCTTATGTTCAAACTTCTCAGTGCTGAATTAATCTCCATTTTATACTTCAATTCAAACCTCACCTTAATTCCATTCAACACTCATTAAATCTACTCATTCATTCTCTGCTATATATATTGTACCACTGCCACAAACAGAACCATAAACCACAAGTATTTTTCTGCTATTTCTTCTACAATTTCTTTCACACTTCCAGCAGAAAATTTACTATGGCTAACCTCAACAACCAAAACGAAGAAGAGTTCCCCGGTGTTATTTTCCGAATTGGAGAAGCGGGAGAAATCCAACGAAACCGATACCGACGTTTCACGCAGAGAGGGGTGGAAGCATCAAGGTTCGCTCATATCGATAGCTTGCGAAGCTTGGGGCTGTATGAAACCGGTGTGCAAATATTACTCCAGCAAACGGGTTTATCATTCGTGAGCACACTCGACTACCCCACATACGAGGCATTAACCTTGGAGTTCCTAAGTTCTTACATTTACAACACACCCACCGACGCTTCTCACAACCTTATCGGAACCGCTACCTTCTGACTATTCAACCGAGAATACACCATGAATCAAGCAAGCATTAGTGCTCTCTTTCGGTTCCCACGTGTTGAAGGAGCCAACTATAGAATTCCGCCCGAGCTTGACTGGCAAGGAGCCTCAAATGAAACTTTGCGTCGAATATCCGGTAATGATAATGGCGCTCCCGACATGCACTTCTCTTCGCAAATTCATAACCCGGGTATGCGCTACTTCCATCGCATTTTAGAAAATACCATCTTTGGAAGAACCAGCATCAACAAAGTCAATAGTAAGGAGTTATACTTCTTTTACTGTGCCTTCGCCAATTGTAGGATCAATGCCAGCACTTTCGTTATGTCTCACATTCAAGCTTTCATGTCAAGAGAAGGAAACACACCATTCTGTGTAAGATGGGTTGTCACTAGTATAGCTTGAGCCCTCGACCTGAATGATAGGCTCAAAAATTTACCTTCTCTACCGCCCGTTTTCATGATTGCTGGGAGTATCGGGTCTGGACCTTACCCGTTTCGGTCCAATACATTTCTTTTTTTTCTTTTATTTTTGTAGTCTCCCTCTTGGGCCTCATCCCTTCTGGCCCATGGTCACTGGTTCTAAACAAACCCCCCATTTTAGAATTTCACCATTCCCTTTTTATTCACTTCTAATTTTAGTTTTAGTTTTAACTTCTAAGCATAAAAATTAAAAAAAAAAAAAAAAAAAAGATATTTCTTATCACTTTGTCATTAGATTTAGTAATTTGTTGCATAGTTATCATCTTTATTATTTTATGTATAATTGTTAGCATAGTGAATTAAATTTAAAAACGTCAAAAAAAAAAACAATTTTCATTCAAATAAAAATACTCGATTCAACGTCGAGTTCATTTCGAAATTTCTCACAAAAAACTTCAAAAAAAAACAATTTAAGCACTTTATTTCATTTCCGCCCAAGCGCGAAGCTTTTCATTGCCCAAGTGCAAATCTCGCCCAAGTGCGAGTTTCATTTCAAAAATTGTCTTTTCCGCCCAAGTGCAATTAGACTCATTTCATAAACCCTAAAACGCTTGATTCAACGTCAAGTTGTTAATCTTTTTTTATCAAAGTGATCGAGTGACAAGAAGTGAACACCTCTTGAATACCTTTGGTCCTTTGAATCCCTAATATAATTAAAACCTTTCTAAATCAAGTCAAAGTCATCAAGTGACAAGAAGTGAACACCTCTTGAATACCTTGATCTTTTGAATTAAAACACATTAATCAAATCAAGAGAACAAGTGACAAGAAGTGAACACCTCTTGAATACCTTGATCTTTTGAATTAAAACACATTAATCAAATCAAGAGAACAAGTGACAAGAAGTGAACACCTCTTGAATATCTTGATCTTTTGAATTAAAACACATTAATCAAATCAAGAGAACAAGTGACAAGAAGTGAACACCTCTTGAATACCTTGATCTTTTGAATTAAAATACATTAATTAAACTTGGACAACAAGTGACAATGGGACTCGCTCCTGTTGAATACCTTGGGTAAAGGACGCACTAGGTGAACACCTATGCTCAAACACTTTACTAGACGTCTGCAATCATCCATCCTAAAATAAATCAATAATCTCGTAGTTCTTTCGAACTACAATCGCTCTGATTCTTCCATTGAAGATATGTAGGCACAAGACTCAAATGTCTTGGCGAGCATAATAATAAAAAATCTTTTCTTTCTTCTCCCTAATAAAATACCAAAAACATGTTCTTTTCTCTTGATGAAATAAATGTAGACTTAAGCTAACTCTTGATTACGAAACAACTAAATGGGTCCCATCGAGTACGATGGAGGTAAAGGGTGCTAATACCTTCCCCTTGCTTAACCGACTCCCGAACCCAAATTTGGTTGCGAAGACCATCTTATTCATTGTTTTCATTTCCCATGGGTTTTATCAATATTTTCCCTTTCCCTTTGGAATAAATTAAATTTGGTGGCGACTCTGTTTGTTCTATTTCGTGGCGATCATTTTTTGACCCGTGACACTGCTATATTTGTTTTACTAAAATTAATGTCGATCAACATAATAGAGAATTAACAATCTCCCTCTTTGGAAAATTTTGGCTAAAACAAATAAACAAAATACAACCCAGAATTATAACAATAAAAAGATTGCAAACATCAACAATCTTCATAAGTTACTGAACATAGCAACAACAACAGGGAGGAACATCTCTTCATAATCATAATGATGTTAGGACATCACATTTAACTTCTTCTTCACAGCAGCTCCATTGCATCACAAAAACTCAACACCAAATAACAACAACCTCAGGATAAGGAGTAGAGAGTCCTGAAGTCATTTGATGTATATGAATATGAGGAAGAAGATAGATTGTGCTCCTCCTGAACCCAAGGACATTTTCTTGTCACAGAGGGATAAATCTTCCTTTCAAGTGGTGGCATAAGATAACCATGGAGAATAAGATAATCCTTGAGCAGCATAAGAGGAAGCATAAGGGAAAAACAACCACCACCCCTGGTAACTCAGAACACAAGTCACAAACCAAACCTACACAAACACATATTCAACATGTTCGTAGAACATCTGGAGGAACACACTCCGAATTGAACATTTGAGCACACCCTTTCTCCCCCCCCCCCCTTTTTTAGGCAAAAATTGATAGAGAATGCCTTCACAAAACCAGTTCCAAACTGAACTCACCCATATCTGAATAAAAGTCGTTAAGGACTATGGGAACACCAAACAGTTATAAGGTTAAAGAGGACAGGAGTAGCCTCTATAAATAATTGAGCATTTACCTAGGAAATAACGATCATTGATTGTGATAATGGTCTTGGTCAAAAGGAGCGTTATATGAGGAGAAAAAAATTGTCACCAAAATCAATGTGCACCGTCCAAAACAACCTTGACCGCCTGACAATATTCCTCTACCCTTACATCCATTAGTAATTGCTGAAACTAGTGAAGTCTTCAATATAGTATTCATGCATTCACCATCCATAATACTATAAACACAATCAGAATCTCCACATTCTAATCCAGACATCTTCCAAGGACAACCACCAACATGCATGATGTTACAACATCATTTATGACATCATCTTCATAATACAGAACCCAATCACTTTGGTTCTTAACTCACCGTTCAAAGGACTCATTATGCATAAAAGTCCTTAACCCAAGAAGATCTCCATATAACACATCTTCAACATCTACTACACTAGAGAACCATGGAGACAGATAAACTCTCAAACAATTTCTGAAACATAGTGTTCAGAATGTAGACTTGCACACACACACATCAGACAAATACTTAGCTACCGTCAAAGTATTTGCAATCAGCCATATGCATACCTTCATCAGAGGTGCATTTTTTCAAGTTCCTATATTCGCAGCTTCTCTTGGATCTTTACACAAGGTATAGTACAAGGCCTGACAGTCTCCTTCAGTACACCACCAGTACCAGAGGCTTCTTCATCATGACCAACATTCACGACACTATGCGAGTATTAAGCCAGTCAACTTATCTTCATACTCCACTATGAACTCCTAAATATCCTTTTTTTGAAGGAGCAAACCAACTGAAATGATGTTCTAACATTAGTTCAGACATCAGTCTAAATCACATAGAGTTAACCATACACTATGGCTTTGGAGATAACACCCATAGTAATCCAGACACGTCTCTTGAAGGGAACAGAAGAGACCCATACATTAGTGTCGCATCTCGAATTTTCATTTGGAGGCACGGAAGGGTAGGTAGAATAAGAGTTGCCATCAATAGTATTTATCCCTAGAGAGGGAAAAGAAACACTGAGTAAACCTAAGAGGGGGAAAGAACGTGGTCTCGCAACCAAGAGAGAGGGTAAGGAAGTCGATTATGCAAGGGGAATATATTACTGCCCCCCTCACCCCACGTCTATGGTACTCCACAGGATCCACTTAAGTTTGTTCTAATCTAAGGGTGTAAAACTAAAAGTCTAAAGCCTAATGCTAAAACGGAGTGCATGCAAAAGAAAGAAAAGAAACTATGGGAAAAACAATTTTTTTAAATAGTTGTGCTCGCTTAGATCCCACGATCTAATGTCTACGTATCCCTTTTGAGGAATCAGAGCATCGTAGTTCGACTCTAAATTTATTGGTTGGTTGCTTTTAATTTATGAAAAGTGTTTTATCTCGAATTAGAATTAAACGCATGGGGCATAGAATAATTTGACTGTCGCATGAGACGAAAAGGAAATGTTTGATGGGTTGCTATGAATTTTAGAGTGAATTATTTTTTTGTCTCTTTTTTATTTGAATACTAAGTGATCTAGTGGCTCAATTAATACTAACAAAATACTTTAACCTAAACAAAATACATATTTTTGGTGTTTTTGTGTTTTATTGTTTTTTATGTATTTTGTGTATTTTTTATTAAATAATTTAATAAAGAAAAAGAAAAACAAATGATTGGAGTCAATTGCAAATTATGAGTAAAATCTAAGAGTTCATATACAACCTAGGGGTGGCAACTGGATCCATTAAGCTAAAATCTATCCAATTCATCCACCAAAAAATTCATCCAATTCATCCACCACATAAAAAAATAAGTTAATGGATGGATTAAATCCATCCATTTATATACATAGATGGATTCAATCCATCCAACACATTTTAATAATCCCCTAACCAAGTGGGAATTTCATACTAGTGAAAATAAATGAACACAAATTAGAACACAATCCCCTAACCAAGTGGGGCAGAGTCCTGTTATGATACCAACCAATTCTAATAATTGACTTTTCAAGTGGCCATTTATTATAAAAACAAATATTAAAATAATAACAAAAATAAATAAAGTAAATAAATAACACTAGCCATCTACCCGTGCGATGCATGGGTAAGTATTATCAATAAATATTAATTTAAAAAAGTATAAAATATATTTGTATTAATTTTTTGTTGAATTTAGTTTTTATTAAAAAATTTAACAATAATTTAATAGTTGCATTTTCTAAAAAAAAAAAGATAATCAATTATATTCTTAAAACATTCAAAAATACAATAATAATAAAATTTGTAGAATATGAAAAATAGTGTCCTTGATGTATGTAGTGGTGTAGACAAAATAAATAAATAAATTCATTTATGAATCAATTAACCAGCATTACCACCACGTTATGATTTTTGTTATTAATTAAATTTTTTAATTAGAAATATGAAGAGAGAGAAAATTTGCTTTAAAATTTAATTAGTAATCCCATACAAATCATATAACATCGTCAATATTGTAGGTGTTTTCAGGTTGGCTGCATTTGTGGTAAAACATACCTAGGTGTTTAATGTCTTGACTGATGTCATGACATGATTTATATGGTGTTATGCAGGCTGCATATGTTTAAGCTAATACAGGTTTTTGTTAGTGAATGTCATGATCGATGTCATGACATCCATGTCTGATAGTAGGAGCTATTATGCTTTATTATTATGTTTCCTGATTTCTCTCAATCTACAATTTAGGAAACATTTTATTGTGTGCTGAATATTTCTCCTAGAAGATTTCTTAACAGCACATTCTGTAACAACCTGATGACGTGTAAATTGGGTTAACTTGGTTAACCCTAATTTGGTTCTTGGAAAGCTCGAGGCCCAATAGCTGCATATATGAAGACTGCAATCCTAATTTGGAACGCAGAGAGATTTGTTAATTGTGAAGAACATAGTTTTGTGTCTGTGTGTTTAGTCTCTTGTACTCCAAGCAATTGTCTCTTGATGATTGTTTTGGAATAGGTTGTTTTTGTACTTTGTCACTCTAAGCTTTTAAGCACGAGTGTGTGTCTCTTGATTGAAGCTTTTGAGCAGATCAAAGTGTGTTTTTTAAGTGTGTCTTCTCTCTAATTTGTTTAATGTTTGATTCTAATCACTGTTGTGATTGAGGGGGAGTGAGTGGAGATACTCAGGTCTAGGAATAGATTGGAATTACATTGGGTAGGTCTTAAGTGAGGAGTTGCAAACGGGGGAGTTTAACTCTGAATTAATTCTGCTTATATTGGATTCCCTTCCTGGCTTGGTAGCCCCCAGAGTAGGTATTGTTGTATACCGAACTGGGTGAACAATTTGTTGTGTTCTTTACTATTTTTATGCACTTCTATTTTAACGCTTTATTCTGTCTGAGTGTGGATGTCATAACATCTAGTACGACAACGCGTGTGAGGTACTAGAATTTTCAATTGGCATAAGAGCAGGCACCCTGCCTGTTTACATTTGGGTGAGATCTAGGGACAACAAAATTCTGGTACTATGGAGAAGGAATTGTTAGTGTTTGGGAATAGACCACCCATTCTAGATGGCTCTAACTATGACTACTGGAAACCTCGTATGGTAGCTGTCATAAAGTTTGTGGACAACAAGGCCTAGAGAGCTGTGGAAAACGGATGGAAACATCCTGAGAAGGTTATGGAAGATGGAACCATTATTCTAATTCTTGAAGAACAATGGAGCAAAACTGAGGAAGAGCTAGCTTTGGGCCATTCCAAAGCACTAAATGCCTTGTTCAATAAAATTGACAAAAACATGTTCAGACTTGTGCAGCAGTGTGATCTAGCTAAAAAAGTTTGGGATATTCTTAAAACAACTCATGAAGGCACATCCAAGGTGAAGATGTCTAAACTTCAAATGCTTACCACCAAGTTTGAAAATCTTAAGATGAAAGAGGATGAAACCATTCACGAGTTCTACATGAATGTCCTTGAGATTGCAAATAACTCAGGAGCCTTAGGAGAAAAGATGTCTGAAGAAAAGCTGGTAAGAAAGATCCTTAGATCACTGCCTAAGAGATTTGCTATGAAGGTGACTGCTATAGAAGAAGCTCATGACATCAGCAACATGAATCTGGGCGAACTCATTGGTTCTCTACAAACCTTTGAGATGAGTATTTGTGAGTCTATTGAAAAGAAGAACAAGAGCATAGCTTTTGTTACCGACACTGAAGATAATTCAAGAGAAAGCAATGGTGGAAGTGATGAAAATCTATCAGAAGCCATAGCCATGCTTGGAAAACAATTCAGCAGGTTCATTAAGAGGGTTGATCAGAAGTCCAGATCCAATGTCAAGAACACTTCCAATGACATCAGCAAGACCTATGATCCTAGTAGAAGATTCAAAGCTGAAGAGAAGCCCAATCAGGGAAAAGGGGTTCAGTGTCATGGATGTGAAGGATATGGACACATTAGAGCTGAATGTCTTACCTACCTCAAAGAGCAAAAGAAAGGCCTGTCTGTCACTTGGTCTGATGAAGACTCTGAGTCTGAAGAGGAAACTGCAAAACATGTCACAATTCCAACTAGTGTCTATGCATATGATGATGATTCTAGTGATGAAGAGCTAACCTTTGATGAACTTGCTGCCTCATACAAGAAGTTGTGTATCAAGAATGCTGAAATCTGCAAACAAGTGGAGAAGTAAGAGATAATCATAAAGGAGCTAGAAACTGAGAAGAATAAACATCTTGCAACCATAGACTCTCTCAGTAGTGAAGTGAGCATGCTGAACTACAAGCTTGATCAAATGACTAAATCCTTCAGAATGTTGAATAATGGAACTGTTACTCTAGAGGAAATTATGGAGTTTGGGCAAAGAGCAGGAGATATATTTGGGGTAGGATTTGTGGCTAAAGAGGAATTCACTTCTAGGATCAGGAGATCAAAACCTGACGCTTGTGTGACAAACCAGATGTCAGCACCAATGTTATAACATCAAGGAAACAGAAGAAGGAGCCATACAAAGAAGAAATTCAAAAGATGGAGGTGTCACCACTGTGGAAGATTTGGTCACATAAAGCCATTCTGTTTCAGACTAGTTGGATATCCAAACCAAACTCATCAAGCCAAACCTAAACATGATACTCTTAACAGAAAGCAACAGTGGGTGGCCAAGAATGTTGCTCTAGTAGCACACACCTCTATAAGAATGTCTGCCAATGAAGACTGGTACCTTGATAGTGGTTGCTCAAATCATATGACTGGAAGAAAGAATTTATTAGTAGACATCAAACTTGATGGAACCAGTTATGTGACTCTTGGTGATGGAGAAATAAGAGAAGTCAAAGGTGTTGGCAAGTCAGGATATCCTGGTGTTCCTAATCTGAATAATGTCTTACTTGTACAAGGACTGTCTGCAAATCTTATAAGTATCATCCAACTGTGTGATAAAGGGTTCAATGTCAGGTTCACTAAAGAAAAATGCATTGTCACAAATGGAGAAAATGAAGAAGTCATGAAGGGATTTGGGTCTAAGGATAATTGCTACCGATGGGAGCCTAACACCTCAAACTACCCCTCTGTCTACTCCATGATCAGAGAAGAAATCAAGGTTGATTGTCAAGAAGCTGATGAATATGATGAATCTGATGAAGAATCATATGTTGGAGACCTCACCATCAGCGAACTGGCTGCTGGATTTACTAAGACATGTCTAATGAATGAGAAATTGTGTGCAAAAGTATGGGAGTATAGAACCACTAATAGATTATTACTAGAAGAAAGATTAAGTCTCATGGAAGATATTGTTGATCTGGAAAGAAAGTTAGAAGACACAAGATCTAACGAACAAGCAACCAGAAAGATGGATGTTCTGAAAGAAACTAAGCCAACCATCTCAGGAGCATGTGAAGATGTCACAACAGATATCTTGACATCAAAATTTGCTAATGAGTCAAGTGTGAGCAATGAATCAAAAAGTCCCTCTAGCTACAATGTCAGAAAGAATGTTGTAACATCAGTTGGCAACTCTATAAAACTTCAGATCATCAAAAATTATGTGACTACTAATCTCTCTACTGCTGATGGTACTACCAAGACCATAGATGAAAATCACTCTGAAAAAATGAAGGGTATGTTAGGTATTTCCCGCCAAACAGAATTATAGCAATTAATACTATTAGAGGAATACACTTTGGGCTTTTTAAATATCCATTATTTGAAACTTCCCCCATTTAGTTGTTGTGTCAAGTTCCCTCCTACTCACTTTTCTTACAAAAGACGGCAACCGACTCTATTGGTCTCATCAATACCTTTCTGAATTTGAACCACTCCGTGTAGCAACCTGCCCTAAAAATTATAGATTTAGAGTCGCCACCTATTCTACCAGGGCGAATAGGAAACCCTACGCAGTTAAGAGATCGGGGTAAGATTATTATAATCAGGTCGAGGGAAGGTGTTAGGCACCCTCAACCCTTTCCTAAGGTTTTATGTTCAGAGTAAAGGTTTATGGCTAAATATTAAGATTAATAGCTGAGGAAATGAAAAGGGTGAACGGTAAGATTCGAACATAATTAGGATTTTAGGGAAGGGGACTCGCCTTGTTGCCAAGTGCCTACGTATCTCCTTATGGAGAATCAGAGTCAACGTAGTTCGGGCACAAGGTTGTACGCCTTAGAATTAGAATTTGATTTGATATGGTTTTAAGTTGTTTTAAAAGGCTTTTTGAATGGCCTATCGTAGTTTTGAATTTGTGATTTGAAGATGAAAGTGTTTTGAAGTTTGGCATACAACCCTGATTTGATATGTCACCGTTAGATGCGATGATCAATAGATTTGATCATTATAGTTAACGGATTAAATGGAGTATTGCTGGTTATTCTGATCGATAGGTTCGATCGTCACGGGCAGCAAAGAAAGTGTATTAAATTATGCATTTTATTGTTTTATTATTTTATCTCTCGTCGTTGCGACTAATAGATTTAGTCGGGTCGAGGAGAGAATTAGTCAAGAATTAATAAATTAATTAGTTAAATTGATTTCTCGTCAATGCGACTAATAGGTATAGTCGGATCGAGGAGAAAATTAATTAAGGGTTAGTGTTTTGCCAAATGGGCAGTAGGATCGGGCAAACCCTAATGCGTGGGTAATCTTTCTAGGGTTTTTTATAATTTTAACTATTAAAATAATTAGATCAATTAAGTCGAATAATCAACATAATCGAATAATTGGGATGATCCTAAATAATTCTAAACCCTAATCCCTAACCTTTATTTTATTATTTAAATCCTAAATTAAATTTATAAAAGAAAACCCTAAAATTAAAATAGAAAATAAAACAAATTTATAAAACTAATAAAAGAACCTGGACTGCAATCCTGTGTGGCAACCTTTGAGAGTGCATGGTAGACGTGATCTCCCTGGACGTTAGATTTGGATCATAGAAGATCCTGGGGCTGATAACTGAGGGAGTACCACGTGGGCCCTTGTGTGAGGCGCGTTGGATCCTGTGGTAGCACAATTCAAATAAAATGATAAAAATAGCCAAGGAAGCCAGGGATCGAACCCCCATCCTCTTGGTTAAAGGCCCTTTTGTCTTGCCAACTCTGTTGCGCATGGTTAGTTGTGCATAATATACATTGAAATAATATAAGCCAAACAAGAGAATTAATGGTCCAAGTCAAAGAATGTTCAACGTGGGACCCAGGGTATGCTAACACGCCAATCAAAGAAGGAGAGGACCTTTTGACGCACCAATCATATGAGAGAGAGAAAGTCGTCGCTTGACCAACCATTGCCATCACGCCACGCACGATCCATTTGCAGCATCTCATGTTCATCATCACTAACCTCCGCACCTGCGGATTTTGATGCGAAAACACCTAGGGAATTACCTGCGGTTTTTCCTTTGCTATTTCTGAAATCTGGGAACCTACAAGAAACGATCAAGCAGAAGAAACTAACAGCCCAGACCTCCTTAAAATTGCTCCCTGATCATGAATATTGCACTCGTTTGGGCTGAAAACCAATGAAAACATGGACCCGATGCAAGAACTCAAACTTGCTTAACAATGGTGGTTTTCGAATCCTGTACCAAAACTCAAGAACGATGGTTCTAAACAGTCCTAAACATCAACCTGAACACGGAATGAAGCATCAAATTCATTTAAATAGCTTAGAATAAAAAATCAGAATTGAAGAATATACCACAACCGGGGCAATTCGAAGGAGGACGTGCTCGTGCGTTGCAGGCTTCAAGCATGGACGAGAATTGCTCCACAGGTCTTCAGGAGTGGAATAAGATCAATGGAGGGGGTTGAAAGTGGTTGTGCAAAGAGATTCTTCGTGCCCTAGTTCTTTTGTTATTTTTTTCTTCTTAGAACCCTAGCTTGCTCTCCTCTTTCGTCCCCCCTTCCTTTGGACTTTGTTTAGAATATATATGGTTTCAAATTAGGTTAACTAATGGGCTTGACCCTCGTGTTATTGGCAAGATCCATTCCTTTTTTAAAAACATATGAAACATTCTATTTTTGCTTAGTATCTCTTCATAGGCATGTTGTACGAATTTTGTGGACTTCATGGAGTCATTTGGGCTTTTATTTGATCAAAACCAAAGCAATACATTTTTATCCATTTATTTTATATTTTTACTTGACTTATTTGCCTTTTAATTGATTAAAATTCAAATAAATATAAATAAAAAGTATAAAAATGTGGGGATGGGTTTAGAGGTCAAATTATGGGTCATGAGACTGTTTGAAATCAAGATCTTAGGCCCATTAATCAAAAGATGCAAAATTGTGCAATTAGGGTTTCATGCATATCTTGAAAATTGCTCAACTTCAACCATGCGTATCTCTCTCAATTTTTACCCTATGGAGGTGTTCTTGATCATTTTAGAAAGCCCAGAGTGTCCTCTAAATGACCCTTTTTGTTTCATCTCAATTGAAGCTTCCATGCTCAAGTTATGAGCTTTGACTCCAAAGGCGTTTTTATCGACTTTTAAAAGGACCTGTAATGTTTTTGTTCATATCTCCCAAATGGTGCATTTCTTGATCTTGGGCCCAACATCAAAGTTGTAGAGGATGAAATTTCCTTGAGAATAGGCTTTGGTTGGAGAATTTCTGACAAACCATGCGAGAGTTATGACCGGTCAAAGTTGAGTTGACTTTCTCCTATCACTTCAAATACTTGATGTTGACCAAAAGTCAGGAGTTTTGACTGTACTTTGACCATGGTTGACTTTTAGGTCACCATAGCCGACTATTGATCGTCTGAGCCATTGAGTGAGAAATCCTTGGGATTGAAGCTTGATAATTGACATGGAGATACCTTAAGACATGTGAGACACCTTGAGATCCATTTGGGCCTTAAAGATTCAAACTCCTTTGATAAATAGCAAACCCTAGTTTTGAATAGGAGAGAGTGACTTGATAAAACCCTTGAACCTTGAGTTTATTAAAGATGAAAAGAAGAGGGCAAATTTTGGGGTATGACAGCTGCCCCTGTTCAATCTTCTTAAACCTGAAGAGCCAGATAGCCACATCTGCCTGTCGTGATCTAAAGGTAGAAGATGATTGAACACTGAAATGCCCTGAAATTTGCACTAGTTGGGAAGAAAATCCGTGGGAGATGGGCTTAAAGATGCCATCCAAGGTAAATACCCCTCTTTTAGAATGTGCAGCAGATGCTTTCTGGAAGGAACCCTGTGCTTTGGTTATAGCATGGCCTGAAAAGGCAACCTTGATTTTATGCAATGTTATGATGCATGTAATGTATGATGCAGTGAGCTTCTCAAAATAAATGAGAGCAATGTATGAATTATGTATGAGTGAGGCATTTGAATGATGCATGACTATTAACTATGTTAGTCAAAGTATGTTAGTAACTTTGGAAAAGAAAAATAAAACCTTTGATTGTTATTGATGATGTTTTGGAGAAGATCACTACCGAGGGACTAACATGATAAACTCAATTGAGAAACCCCTTGTAAAACCCCTTGTAAGTTTGGAGGAGATCATTGCCGAGGGACTAATGTGATAAACCCCAATTGAAGAACCCTTTGAAAAACCCTGTGTAAAACCCTTTGTAAAACCATGTTGTAAAACCCTTTGTGAACCCCTTTGTAGTCTCGAAGAATATCACTGCCGAGGGACTAACGTGATAAACCCTATTGAAGAACCCTTTGTAAAACCCTTTGTGAACCCCTTTGTAGTCTTGAAGAAAATCACTGCCGAGGGACTAACGTGATAAACCCCATTGAAGAACCCTTTGTAAAACCCTTTGATCACTGCCGAGGGACTAACGTGATGGGTAAACGTAACTATCAATAGCGACGACTCGCAGTTTGTGAACCCCACTTACTATAGTTCTAGTAAGTTTCTGTAGTTTGTGAACCCCACTTACTATAGTTCTAGTAAGTTTCCGTAGTTTGTGAACCCCACTTACTATAGTTCTAGTAAGTTTCCGTAGTTCGTGAACCCCAAAAGGATCACTTGCTATAGCTCTAGCAAGCTCACCTGCACCAATAGGATTACTTGTCATAGCTCTGACAAGCTCACCTGCACCATTTGGATCATCTGCCCTTGTTCGGACAAATTTCACCTACACCATTAGGATCACTTGCCCTGGTTCGGACAAGTTTCGCCTGCACCATTTGGATCAATTGCCCTTGTTCGGACAAATTTCACCTACACCATTAGGATTACCTGCCCTGGTTCGGGCAAGTTTCACCTGTACCATTTGGATCATTTTCCCTTGTTCGGACAAATTTCACCTACACCATTAGGATCACCTGCCCTGGTTCGGACAAGTTTCACCTGCACCAATAGGAATTATTTGCTATAGTTCTAGCAAACTTACCTGCACCAATAGGAGTCACTTGCCCTGCTTCGAACAAGCTTACCTGCACCAATAGGAATTATTTGCTATAGTTCTAGCAAACTTACCCGCACCAAGGAATCATTTGCTATAGTTCTAGCAAACCTCCCTGCACCAAAGGAATTACCTGCCATGATTCTGACAAGCGTACCTGCATAATTTTTTTTGACATATTCGCAGCATTTAGAAATATGAGAGCCAGAGACCTGGCATTGTATATGCTGTTTGTACCAAGTTAGCCTGCGAAGCATAGTGTGTAAAGCGTAGTGTGTACATGCCTATGATCCTGACGTTTGTACCATGTGGATGTCTTTTGATGTAGACTCTAATGCTTATGCTGATGCGTATGCATATGAACCTGTTGTTTGTACAATGCGATGTATGAACCGTCTGTATGCTGATGCAATCCCCAGATTTTATCTCCTTAAACCCATTGAACTCTGTTTAAACCATATTTGCACCTATACCACGGCTATGCTTATGCCGGCTTGGTAATGCTTATGTATGCGGATAATGTTTATGCTTATGTACATGCGTAGTTTGAATAGCAAGGTTGCTATCATCGGCAAGGTTACCGGGATACATCAATCAGGTGATTGGGGTCAAACCAACAGTAAGGTTACTGTCATCGGTAAGGTTACCGGAAGCATCAATTGGGTGATTGGAAATAAACCAACAGTAAGGTTACTGTCATCGGTAAGGTTACCGGAAGCATCAATCAGGTGATTAGAAATAAACCAACAGTAAGGTTACTGTCATCGGTAAGGTTACCGGAAGCATCAATCAGGTGATTGGAAATAAACCAACAGTAAGGTTACTGTCATCGGTAAGGTTACCGGAAGCATCAATCAGGTGATTGGAAATAAACCAATAGTAAGGTTACTGTCATCGGTAAGATTACCGGAAGCATCAATCAGGTGATTGTAAATAAACCAACAGTAAGGCTACTGTCATCGGTAAGGTTACCGGAAGCATCAATCAGGTGATTGGAAATAAACCAACAGTAAGGTTGCTGTCATCGGTAAGGTTACCGGAAGTAGGTGGATAGTATGGTTTAGTATCAGAATGATGACTTGGATGTTGTAATGTATTAACCAATGTATGTAATGCATGACTTATGTATTTGCATGATGCTTCAATACTAGGTTGTTGGTAACCAAAAGCGTATACAGCTTGCTAAAGTTGTAAGGTTGTTGGATGCTAGCGCGATTTCCCAATACCTGCTTTTGAACTTTGATGATTCGTAGTTAGGAGAAAGATTTGTCGGATGTTGTAAAGTGTGAGAACGCCTTTTCCTTATGTTGTGCGCCTTGCCCCAGTTTGACCCTTTGAATTACTCCACGCCTTTGAATTTTGAAGTTCTCCACGCCTTTAACCTTTTGCAATTCACACCTCTAACCTTCTGAGGTTCTTCACGCCTGTGACCTTTAGAGGTTCTCCACACCTTTAACCTTTTGTAATTCGCACCTTTAACCTTTTGAGATTTTTCAAGCTAGTGACCTTTAGAGGTTCTCCACACCTTTAACCTTTTGAATTGTTTAACTTATGGATTTGATATCCAAGGCCCCAATGTTTAGTGGAAAAAGATGCCTATGATCTCCAAGCCGTGAAGGAAGTGCCCCGAGAAATAACCTTGTTAGATGCTTCGATGTTTAGATTGAAGGGTATGCCCTTGATCTCCAGGATATGGAGGGCTATCCATAGTGTTCTATCCTTTTGAATTTGAATTCTTCCCATGTTTGACATGCCCCTGTTTGTTATTGCTTCGAGGTGTGCCCCAAGTCGATTGAACCTTAGGAAGAATGCCCCTAGTTAATAGGATCCTTGATCACATGCCCCTGTAATCCTTGAAATTTTGCCTCTGTTTAGGATAACCCTCTAGATGTGGTTTCCCCATTCCAGAGTCTTTATTAGAAATGATCGCCTTTGATTAACCAGTTTCGAGATCTCCTTGATGCTAAGTGTATATCCGTAGATGACGTTGTACCCTCTGAGAAGTAACTCCAATGTGATGCGTATGCAAGTTTTGAAATCGAAGTCTGTTATGAATTAGGATTGGATGATTAGAAATGAATGCTTAAAGAAGCGCAGTGGGTAGAAATAGTTTTAACAAACCTAGGAGTCAGTATAATAAAATCCTACTTAATATGCTTTCGTAGTTAACCTTGCCTCAATTAGGACTTTTGAATGTTGTAACTTGGCCTGGTTCACGGTTTTAAGAAACAGTGAATATAAGGCTCGAAATTTATTTAACCCACCCCTTTCTCCTTGATGTTCTCCAAATCCTAAGAATTTTCCTAATCCAATGAATGTGCTTTGTTTGTAAGAGAATCATTGCAGTTCTGATGTTGTGCGGAAGCATATGTGAAGATCCAAGCACCGGTGAAAATTTTTGTAGAGATCCAAGCATTGATGGGAAGCTTCGATGATTTGGCAGTCACAAGATTATCCTTTGTATTTCGCCTTTGTTTTTTCTATCCCTTATTTTTGCATGAGCCAATTCCTTTGAATTTGACCCATCGGGATGCCCTAAATTTTGCCTAAGTCATTTTTGCTTTCTTTTATGAAATTTTCCATTTTGACCTAGCGGGCGCTTTTCTCCTTTTTCTTTTGAATACTCCTTTTGAGATTCGATCCTTGGATTTTGAATATTACGACTGCCGTGTTGATTTTGATTTGTAAGCTTCGATTTTGATGCATCCTCGATCTTGAATGATGTATTGAGGAAGAAGGTATTGTGAATGTTATCTCCATTGCTTCCTCAATCTTGGATAAACGTGAGGAAGATATGCTTGAACCTTTGCTTGATCCTTTTGCTTGAACCTTGCTTGGATTGGCTGATTCTCTTGACAACCAAAATACGCCACTGAATTAATTGAAATCTACCCTGCCCCTGGTTGAAATCAAGGTTTATTTGAAAAGTAGAAACAAACTCCAACTCCTGGCTCGAGGGGGTAACGAGGGATTAACATCCTTATATCTCCACTGTTTGGGAATTGAAACAATGCCTGTACATCGTCGGTTCGGTCTTACCTTGAAAGCATATGTTTAGCTAGACTTAGTTATTTGTATTCGTCATTCTCCCTTAAGTTTGTTAATAGTTCTAAATTTGAAATGGAATAGAATAGAAGTGTGCGAGTGGAATGTCGTAGTAGTGAGCGAATGAATTGACTCCAAAACCTGCATGGTCATCCCATTAAAATTGCTAATCCTGGAGGTACAACTTTTATCCTGAGCAACACTTAGCGACCGTGGGGGTCAAAATTCTGAGCATGACAAAACCTATTGATCCTAGGGACAATCTCCTTTGTAAATCCGTTGACCTTGTTTTACTTCTTAGTTCTCAGACTTATAGAAGTAAAAGGGTAATCTCGAATTTTCCTTGAGCATGTCAAACCTGTCAGGACTAAATTGTTAGCGGTGGGTTTTCGTTGTATCGAAACTTCATGAGTTTCCTTTGACTGAACCTCTTTTGCTTTTTTTCCTAAGGATAGTATCACACCGTTTGCAAACTTCAGAGTTTGTAAATTGATAGGGAACACCTATGACCCTTTTGCCCCTTGGTGAGGAGTTAACATATGTCGCATTCTCTCCATCGTATTTATGCATCTTTGTTCAGGATTTTGCCCCAGCTGGACTAATCCTTGCCCCCAGGTTATCGTAGAGCATCCTTGTAAATTTGATATGTTCTAAGATGAACCCCTTTATGACTAGATACCCCTTGAGTGTATCTATGAGGGAACTCTTTTGATTGAACTAATCCTTGCTCGACGATATCCTTTGTTGTATTTATAATCCTATTACGACAAGGCATGGACATGTGGCTGGCATGGTGAAAGACATCTTTTTCTTTTCTTAGTAAGGCTCATTCCTCCTTTCTCCATAGTTTATGATCCTCTGGATTTTCTTCGGGAGTTCCGGGAAATCGGCTAGCACGGTAGGTGTGGATGCGGGTGAAGATAGAAATGCAAATGTAGATGCAAATGTATGACTACATGAAAATGTGAATGCATGCGTATGCGAGAGACTCCTTGTATTATAACTCCTTGTACGCAATGCAGACGTGTAACGTATAATCCTAGGGATAGCCTATGCGGATTTAGGGATGACATTAGACCCTAGCGAAATCCTTGCAAGATAGATGTTATGACACGCCAATGGAAATCCCTTAAATTAGGGAGTATGCAAAAGGTAGCAGCTGGTGACCGTTCAAGACAGTCGCCAAGTCTCATGGCCATCGAGAGGCTGTTTGACGTGTACCAATGAAGTTACCCCTCGTGGGAAGGTTCTCTATGCGGAACACAACCTATGTAGGGACGATATCGAATGAAGTGAAATCCCTACAGGCTAGGGATGAAAGATGTATAGATGGAAATCAAAACCCTACAAGTAAGAGGGTGTGCGGGAATAAGCACGGGGTGACCGTTCAAGATAGTCACTAGATCTCATGGCCATCGAGAGGTCGATCGACGTGCGTTAACGAAGATGTCCTTCGTACGAAGGATGCGATTTTAAAAATAGAATCCCTACAGGCTATGGAATGCGTAGAAGCAAGCACGGGGTGACCGTTCAAGACGATCACTAGATCTCATGGCCATTGAGAGGCCAATCGACGTGCATTAATAAAGATGTCCCTCGTATGAAGGACGCAATTTTTTTTAGAAATAGAATCCCTACAGGCTAGGGAAGCGTAGATGTAAGCACATGGTGACTGTTCAAAGTAGTCACTGGATCTCATGGCCATCGAGAGGCCAATCGACGTGCGTAAACGGAGATGTCCTTCGTGGGAAGGACACGTAGTTGTAGAAATACAAAGATATAAAAGGAAACTCCCTACAGGTTAGGGAATGCGTAGATGCAGGCGTGGAGTGCCCGTTCATGACAGTCACTAGGTCTCATGGCCATCTAGAGGCCAATCAACGTGCATAAATGAAGGTGTCCCTCGTGGGAAGGACATGATCTTAGAAATAGAGTCCCTGCAGGCCATGGAACGCGTAGGAACACATGCAAAAATTAAAACGCAAGACATTCGCAATATATAAATTGCACATACATAATAAGCACGTAAGTACATAAGCCCTAGGTTCATAGGTCCGACGTAACGGCTTAGGGTGCCTACCCTTCCCATTGGTATGTTCTAGAAGGTCTCATGGGGTCATTCGTAGCCGCCGAGACTTTTTGTCTCTTTGGATTTTAGAATAACTCATTTGTCCATGAGGTTCGAGTTTTAGGGGTAGGTTCCCAGAGAGATCAGCTAAATACCAAGTCCTGCCCTCAACAAAGTCAAGCTTCGTATCAGACATTTCCGGATATTTAACCCACTCTTAGTGGAATTAGAATAAGACTCGTAGGCGATGTAATTCCCCTCTGGTCTTAAATATGATTCTCACGCTTAGGTTTTAACGCAATTTATAATATCCCAACAGAATGCAATAAAAATAACAAATATTTAAATAAACAAATATTTAATTAAATTGCGATAAATAAATGAATTGCTATGAAATTGCAAATAAATAAATAAATAAAATTAAATATTTAAACCAAAAAAGAAAAAACCTAAATCTTAATCCACAACCCTGATTTTGGCAAATTAGCCAAACCCTAATGGTTAACCACAAACCTAAATAATTTGCCAAAACCTAAACCCTGCCAAAACTAGGAGCATAATAATTCACCATTAGTGTTGTCCCCACCAGAGTCGCCAGCTGTAGCAACCTGCCCTAAAAATTATAGATTTAGAGTCGCCACCTATTCTACCAGGGCGAATAGGAAACCCTACGCAGTTAAGAGATCGGGGTAAGATTATTATAATCAGGTCGAGGGAAGGTGTTAGGCACCCTCAACCCTTTCCTAAGGTTTTATGTTCAGAGTAAAGGTTTATGGCTAAATATTAAGATTAATAGCTGAGGAAATGAAAAGGGTGAACGGTAAGATTCGAACCTAATTAGGATTTTAGGGAAGGGGACTCGCCTTGTTGCCAAGTGCCTACGTATCTCCTTATGGAGAATTAGAGTCAACGTAGTTCGGGCACAGGGTTGTACGCCTTAGAATTAGAATTTGATTTGATATGGTTTGAAGTTATTTTAAAAGGCTTTTTGAATGGCCTATCGCAGTTTTGAATTTGTGATTTGAAGATGAAAGTGTTTTGAAGTTTGGCATACAACCCTGATTTGATATGTCACCGTTAGATGCGATGATCAATAGATTTGATCATTATAGTTAACGGATTAAATGGAGTATTGCTGGTTATTCTGATCGATAGGTTCGATCGTCACGGGCAGCAAAGAAAGTGTATTAAATTATGCATTTTATTGTTTTATTATTTTATCTCTCGTCATTGCGACTAATAGATTTAGTCGGGTCGATGAGAGAATTAGTCAAGAATTACTAAATTAATTAGTTAAATTGATTTCTCGTCAATGCGACTAATAGGTATAGTCGGATCGAGGAGAAAATTAATTAAGGGTTAGTGTTTTGCCAAATGGGCAGTAGGATCGGGCAAACCCTAATGCGTGGGTAATCTTTCTAGGGTTTTTTATAATTTTAACTATTAAAATAATTAGATCAATTAAGTCGAATAATCAACATAATCGAATAATCGGGATGATCCTAAATAATTCTAAACCCTAATCCCTAACCTTTATTTTATTATTTAAATCCTAAATTAAATTTATAAAAGAAAACCCTAAAATTAAAATAGAAAATAAAACAAATTTATAAAACTAATAAAAGAACCTGGACTGCAATCCTGTATGGCAACCTTTGAGAGTGCATGGTAGAGGTGATCTCCCTGGCATTAGATTTGGATCATAGAAGATCCTGGGGCTGATAACTGAGGGAGTATCACCTGGCCCCTTGTGTGAGGCGTGTTGGATCCTGTGGTAGCACAATTCAAATAAAATGATAAAAATAGCCAAGGATGCCAGGGATCGAACCCCCATCCTCTTGGTTAAAGGCCCTTTTGTCTTGCCAACTCTGATGCGCATGGTTAGTTGTGCTTAATATACATTGAAATAATATTAGCCAAACAAGAGAATTAATGGTCCAAGTCAAAGAATGTTCAACGTGGGACCCAGAGTATGCTGACACGCCAATCAAAGAAGGAGAGGACCTTTTGATGCACCAATCATATGAGAGAGAGAGAAAGTCGTCGCTTGACCAACCATTGCCATCACGCCACGCACGATCCATTTACAGCATCTCTTGTTCATCATCACTAACCTCCGCACCTGCAGATTTTGATGCGAAAACACCTGGGGAATTACCTGAGGTTTTTCCTTTGCTATTTCTGAAATCTGGGAACCTACAAGAAACGATCAAGCAGAAGAAACTAACAGCCCAGACCTCCTTAAAATTGCTCCCTGATCATGAATATTGCACTCGTTTGGGCTGAAAACCAATGAAAACATGGACCCGATGCAAGAACTCAAACTTGCTTAACAATGGTGGTTTTCGAATCCTGTACCAAAACTCAAGAACGATGGTTCTAAACAGTCCTAAACATCAACCTGAACACGGAATGAAGCATCAAATTCATTTAAATAGCTTAGAATAAAAAATCAGAATTGAAGAATATACCACAACCGGTGCAATTTGAAGGAGGACGTGCTCGTGCGTTGCAGGCTTCAAGCATGGACGAGAATTGCTCCACAGGTCTTCAGGAGTGGAATAAGATCAATGGAGGGGGCTGAAAGTGGCTGTGCAAAGAGATTCTTTGTGCCATAGTTCTTTTGTTATTTTTGTCTTCTTGGAACCCTAGCTTGCTCTCCTCTTTTGTCCCCCCTTCCTTTGGACTTTGTTTAGAATATATATGGTTTCAAATTAAGTTAACTAATGGGCTTGACCCTCATGTTTTTGGCAAAATCCATTCCATTTTTAAAAACATATGAAACTTTCTATTTTTGCTTAGTATCTCTTCATAGGCATGTTGTACGAATTTTGTGGACTTCATGGAGTCATTTGGGCTTTTATTTGATCAAAACCAAAACAATACATTTTTATCCTTTTATTTTATATTTTTACTTGACTTATTTGCCTTTTAATTGATTAAAATTCAAATAAATATAAATAAAAAGTATAAAAATGTGGGGATGGGTTTAGAGATCAAATTATGGGTCATGAGACTGTTTGAAATCAAGGTCTTAGGCCCATTAATCAAAAGATGCAAAATTGTGCAATTAGGGTTTCATGCATATCTTGAAAATTGCTCAACTTCAACCATGCGTATATCTCTCAATTTTAACCCTATGGAGGTGTTCTTGATCATTTTAGAAAGCCCAGAGTGTGAAGGATAGAAAAACACTTAGAAAGGGGGGGGGTTGAATAAGTGTAGTCTTAAAAACTTGAAAGATAAAAACAATTTGCACAGTTATTTTTATCCTGGTTCGTTGTTAACTAAACTACTCCAGTCCACCCCCACGGAGTGATTTACCTCACCTGAGGATTTAATCCACTAATCGCAACAGATTACAATGGTTTTCCACTTAGTCCGCGACTAAGTCTTCTAGAGTATCCTGATCACAACCTGATCACTCCAAGAACAAATGCTTAGACACAAGCTAAGACTTTCTTAGAGTATCCTGACCACCACGTGATCACTCTAATTACAACTGCTTAGACACAAGCTAAGACTTCCTAGAGTATCCTGATCAACACTTGATCACTCTAGTTACTTACAAATTAATGTAATCAAATAAGAGTTTTACAATGCTTCTGAAAAGCTATAATCACAACAGTGATATTTCCCTTAACGTTTAAGCTTAATCTCACTAATATATTACAACAGCAATGTAGTGAGCTTTGATGAAGATGAAGTTTCTGAGCTTTGAATTTGAACAGCGTTTCAGCAAGTTTTTCAGAATAATTGCGTTCAGAATTGGTAACCTTGCTTCTCATCAGAACTTCATATTTATAGGCGTTTGAGAAGATGACCGTTGGGCGCATTTAATGCTTTGCGTATTCCGTACAGCTTTGCATTTAATGTTTCACGCTTTTGTCAACTACCTCGAGCCTTGTTCACGCTGTGTCTACTGACGTTGCCTTTAATAGCTTCCAACGTTCCTTTTGTCAGTCAGCGTAGCCTGCCACCTGTACTTTCTTCTGATCTGATGTTTGTGAATAAAATATTTGAATATCATCAGAGTCAAACAGCTTGGTGCATAGCATCTTCTTGTCTTCTGACCTTGAAGTGCTTCTGAGCGTGATACCATGAGAGCTTCAGTGCTTCTGCTTCTGATCTCAAGTTCTTCTGATGCTTCCATAGACCCATGTTCTGATTCTGCCTTGACCATCTTCTGATGTCTTGCCAGACCATGTTCTGATGTTGCATGCTGAACCTTCTGAGACAAAGCTTCTGAGCGCTGATTTGTGCATACTCTTTATATATTTCCTGAAAGGGAAATTGCAATGTATTAGAGTACCACATTATCTCACACAAAATTCATATCCTTGTTATCATCAAAACTAAGAACATTGATCAGAACAAATCTTGTTCTAACAATCTCCCCCTTTTTGATGATGACAAAAACATATATAAATGATATGAATTTGCGATCAGAAAGAGCAGACGGCTAAAGACAATTACACAACTATAGCATAAGCATGTGAATATGTCTCCCCCTGAGATTAACAATCTCCCCCTGAGATGAATAATCTCCCCCTGAAATTAATACTAGAAGAATTTTAATAATAAAAGACTTCCCTGATTATTTCAGTAGAGACGTTCACAGTGCTTGATCTTCAGAACATTCATTACTTCTGATTTCTGCTTCCATAGGACAGCTTCAGAACATTGAATTTCTTTAGATCCTCAGAACATTCACAGCTTCTGACTTTTGCTTCCATAGGACAGCTTCAGAACTTGAATTTCTTTTATCTTCAGAACATTCACATCTTCTAACTTTTGCTTCCATCAGACAGCTTCAGAACTTGAATTTCTTTGATCTTCAGAACATTCACAGCTTCTGATTCTTGCTTCCATTGGGACAGCTTCAGAGCTTGAATTTCTTCTTACATCACTTCATGCTAGATTGTATCAGAACATTGTTGAATGTACCAGAGCTTCATCAGAGCATCTCTACATCCTGAAATGTTACAGAACAAAACTAAACGACAAAAGTCAGCATGAATGAATCAGAACATAAAATATGTATCAGAACACATAATATGTATCAGAGCCATAAAGGCTATATAGAATGTATCAGAACAAATGGACATTCAGTTTCAGATCATATTCTATCATCAGAATATCTGAACATTCTTCCTTCTTGCTTCTGATTCTGAAGCTTCATAGCACTCAGCTTGCTTAAAGAATCCAAGAACTTGATTCATCTTGTTGCTTCTAATGTTGATCTTGAATCTTCGATTCCTGCAACAACACAACTTAAAAACATAGAACTTTGCAAGTTCTGTCAGTAATGTGGGGCCTTTTTACCCGGTAACTGATAATATTAATCAGATCATTTATCATATATTTTCTCCCCCTTTTTGTCATAACATCAAAAAGAATATAAAAGATTCAGATGTAGAAAACGACAAAGGAAACAAACAAAATAAACTTTTCATTGATTAAACAAACAGGATTACAAAAGATGTATGCAGGAAACAGATGCAACCAGGAAAGAGAACTACAAAGACTTAAGAACTACAACCCTAGCTTAGACATAATCCTAGCTAACATATCATGAATGCAAAGAGAGAGAGAACAAAAAGAAACTGAATGCAAGAGAGAGAGAGAGAGAGAGAGAGAGAGAGAAATATAAGAGGGAAAAGAGACGTTTGAAGAGTATAAAAAGAAACTGAAATGATGAATGGCATTTAATGTTACATGACGTGAGGAGAGATAATAATGACAAAAGAAGTGATTAGCACAGTTACCTAAGTAGACGTCCCCTCAACTGCACGCACGTTTGTCCAGAAATAGTGAACACGTGTTTACCATCTGGATAGTCAGTTACAGCTGTTTTACTTTTAAAGAGATTCTGAATCAACTTAGACAATGAAACGTTAGTAATAACTGAATCACTACTTCTAATTGATTACAAACAGAACTTCTTATAAAAGACTAATCCAGTCTCATTTCAGAAGATACTCATACATAAGATCTTCTCATCTTCTCATTCTGGGCATAAATCCATACTGATATTCTTCAGAATGAACTTAAACCTATCTTCAGCAAGGGGTTTTGTAAAGATATCAGCCCATTGATGGTCTGTATCCACAAAGTTTAAAGATATAACATCCTTCTGAACATAGTCCCTTATGAAATGATGTTTAATCTCAATATGTTTAGCTTTTGAATGTAAGATAGGATTCTTAGATAAACATATAGCAGAAGTATTATCACAGAAAATAGGAATGTTACTCTCATATATCTGATAATCTTCTAGCTGACTTCTCATCCAGAGCATTTGTGTGCTACATCCAGCAGCAGCAACATATTCTGCTTCTGTTGTTGAGAGGGCAATTGTAGCTTGCTTCTTGTTGTACCATGAGATCAGATGACTTCCAAGAAATTGACAACTTCCAGAAGTACTTTTCCTTTCAATTCTATCTCCAGCATAGTCAGCATCACAGAATCCTACTAAGTTGTATTCTTTGGATCTTCTGTAAACCAAACCAACATTAGTAGTACCTTTCAGATACCTCAGAATTCTCTTAACCGCAGTTAAATGAGATTCTCTCGGATCTGATTGGAGTCTAGCACACAAACAAACACTAAAGAGAATGTCGGGTCTAGAAGCAATTAGGTATAGAAGAGATCCAATCATACCTCTGTACAACTTCTGATCTACCTTCTTACTTACCTCATCCTTACCTAGGACACATGTTGGATGCATAGGAGTTTTGGCTTCTTTGCTTTCAGAAAGATTAAACTTCTTCAGAAGTTCTTTCACATACTTCGTTTGATGAACATAAGTTCCATCAGAAGTTTGGTTGATTTGAATCCCAAGGAAATACTTGAGTTCTCCCATCATGCTCATTTCAAATTCAGCCTGCATAGACTCAGCAAACTCCTTTCCAAGTGTAGCATTAGATGTTCCAAAGATAATATCATCAACATATATTTGACAAATTAAAATATCCTTTTTAAATGTTTTACAAAAGAGAGTAGTGTCCACTTTTCCTCTAGTGAAACCATTTTCCAGAAGGAAAGAACTCAAACGTTCATACCAAGCTCTAGGAGCTTGTTTCAATCCGTATAATGATTTCTTTAATTTAAAAACATGATTTGGAGACATAGAGTCTTCAAAACCAGGAGGTTGATGGACATAAACTTCTTCATCTATATAACCATTTAAGAAGGCACTCTTGACATCCATCTGATAAAGAGTGATGTTATGTTGAGTGGCAAAAGAAATTAATAGACGAATAGATTCTAACCTGGCCACTGGTGCAAAGGTTTCTGTGTAGTCAATTCCTTCTTGCTGACTATAACCTTGAGCAACCAGTCTGGCTTTGTTTCTTACCACTTCTCCCTTCTCGCTTAGCTTGTTTCTGAACACCCACGTAGTGCCGATGATGTTAAATCCTTTTGGTCTAGGAACCAAGTCCCATACATCATTCCTTGTAAACTGATTTAGTTCTTCTTGCATGGCAATTATCCAGTCTGGATCTTCTAGAGCTTGATCAACAGAAGTTGGCTCGATCAAAGAAACAAGACCTAATTGACATTCTGCATTGTTCTTAAGGAATGCCATTGTTCTGATGGGATCATCTTTCTTCCCAAGGATCACATCTTCTGAATGAGCTGAAGCAAGTCTAGGTGATCTTCTGATTGTTGGCTCTTCAGAAATCCTGAGATTCTCTAGAGATGCAGCAACTTGATCTTCTGATCCATTGCTTCTGAGACTGCCAGCTTCTGCAGCATTGCTTCTTGGTTCTACTGCTTCTGATATATCAATATCAAAATCTGCAAAATTCTCAAATTGCTTTGGTTTTTCAAGACCAAGCTTATCATCAAACCTGATATTGATTGATTCTTCTACAATCAATGTTTTAGTATTGTATACTCTGTAGTCTTTAGAGCGTTCAGAATATCCAAGAAGGAAACACTTTTGAGCTTTAGAATCAAACTTACCAAGATGATCTCTAGTATTCAGAATAAAACATACATATCCAAAAGGATGGAAATATGAAATGTTGGGTTTTCTGTTCTTCCACAATTCATAAGGCGTCTTATTTAGAATAGGTCTTATAGAGATTCTATTCTGAATATAACACGCAATGTTTATTGCTTCTGCCTAGAAATGCTTAGCCATATTGGTTTCATTGATCATGGTTCTGGCCATTTCTTGTAGAGTCCTATTCTTTCGCTCTACAACTCCATTTTGCTGTGGAGTTCTAGGACAAGAGAAATCATGGGCAATACCATTTTCTTTGAAGAACTCCTCAAAGAATTTGTTCTCAAATTCACCACCATGATCACTTCTGACCTTTATGATTTTACACTCTTTCTCAGATTGGATCTGAGTGCAGAATTCAAAGAACACTGAATGAGACTCATCCTTGTGTTTCAAGAACTTTACCCATGTCCAGCGGCTATAATCATCAACGATGACTAATCCATATTTCTTCCCTCTGACAGATGCTGTTTTGACTGGGCCAAACAAATCAATGTGCAAGAGTTCTAACGGCCTTGAGGTAGAAACAACATTCTTAGACTTGAATGCAGGTCTGGAGAACTTGCCCTTCTGATCTCCTCCAAACTTGACTTCTCCACCTGGTTTAAGCACCAGGTCTTGGAATGTAAACCTTCTTCCCGTCATGTGTCGCGAGCACCCAGAGTCCAGGTACCATGACATTTTGCTTTCTGTCCTCTTTGCCGCCAAGGATATCTGCAACAGAAATTATCTTCTCCTTAGGTACCCACAATTTCTTGGGTCCTTTCTTGTTAGTTCTCCTCAAGTTCTGATTGAACTTGGGTTTAGCAAAATATTTAACAGGAGGAACAGCATGATATTCTTTAGGTTTGTCAGCATGATATTTCTTAGGATGTGTCACAAGCTTCTTGGTGTGAACAGTGTTAAACTTCTGTGCATGTGAAGTGAGCCTAATATCATGTGCATGGCCATATTTGAACTGATCATACAATGGCTTGTATGTGATCTTCAGATCATCAATAGGTTCAAATTTATGTGAGGTATCACCCTCATAGCCAAAACCAAACCTTCTATTTCCAGAAACACCATATATCATAGAAGCAAGATGACTTCTGCCAATACTTCTAGATAAGAACTTTCTGAAGCTCGAGTCATATTCTTTCAGAATATGATTCATGCTAGGAATGGATTTTTCTGTTTCAGAAGGAGATCCACTATCTTTGGATAGATTTAAAACTTTTTCCTTCAGTTCAGAATTTTCCAATTCCAGCTTCTTAGTTTCAAATTCAAACTGCTTTTTCAGCTTTTTGTATTTGATACTAAGATGAGCCTTGAGTTCCAGAAGTTCTGTTAAACTGGAAACTAACTTTTCTCTAGATAGTTCAGAAAATACGTCTTCAGAATCTGATTCTGATGTAGATTCTGATCCATCATCTTCTGTAGCCATCAGCGCGAAGTTGGCCTGCTCTCCTTCAGAGTCTGATTCTGATTCAAAATCATCCCATGTTGCCATAAGACCTTTCTTCTTATGAAACTTCTTCTTGGGATTTTCCTTCTGAAGTTTTGGACACTCGTTCTTGTAATGTCTAGGCTCATTGCACTCATAGCAGGAAGCCTTCTTCTTGTCAGATCTTCTGTCACCAGAAGATTCTCCACGTTCAAATCTCTTTGAACTTCTGAAGCCTCTGAACTTCCTTTGCTTGCTCTTCCAGAGTTGGTTTACCCTTCTGGAGATCATGGACAGTTCATCTTCTTCTTCAGATTCTGATTCTTCAGGATCTTCTTCTCTAGCAAGAAAAGCGTTAGTGCATTTTTTAACATTAGATTTTAATGCAATAGACTTACCTTTCTTCTGAGGCTCGTTTGCGTCCACCTCTATTTCATGGCTTCTTAAGGCACTGATAAGCTCTTCCAAAGAAACTTCATTCAGATTCTTGGCAATCTTGAATGCAGTCACCATTGGACCCCATCTTCTGGGTAAGCTTCTGATAATCTTCTTTACATGATCAGCCTTGGTGTAGCCTTTATCCAGAACTCTCAATCCAGCAGTTAGAGTTTGAAATCTTTAGAACATCTTCTCAATATCTTCATCATCCTCCATCTTGAAGGCTTCATACTTCTGGATTAGAGCAAGAGCTTTAGTCTCCTTGACTTGAGCATTTCCCTCATGGGTCATTTTCAATGACTCATATATATCATGGGCAGTTTCCCTGTTAGATATCTTCTCATACTCAGCATGAGAGATAGCATTCAGCAAAACAGTCCTGCATTTGTGATGATTTTTGAAAGGGTTAATACCTATTTTCCCCCCTGCCATATAGGCGACATTTGAAAAACCCCCTGCAAAAAAAAAAAATTGCAATAATTCCCCTAACATTTGAAGATTCTCTCATTTTAAACCTTCGTCAGATCCAGTCATCCAAAATGCTTACGTGGCATGTATTTTTTTTATTTTTTTAATTGTTTCTAATGACGTGGATGCCCAGGTGGCTTTTTATTTTATTTATTTATTTATTTTAATGACACATGTATTTTATTTTGTTTTTATTTTTTGTTAATATAGGTTGTTAAAATGGTAAATATAAAAGCTTAAAAAGATGGTCTCAATGGGACTTGAACTCAAGAGCCATTGCTTACACAAAATCAGTATAACCACTAGGCTGCACGTTTTTGGTTGATTTATTGGTGCCTTTTGTAATACTTATTAGATACTGAACCAGTTAGTCATTATAAACTAAAAATATTTTTATTTAGTTCAGTTAGTATAAACTAAAATAATTATATTTAATTATATTAATTAATTTATAAACTAAATCATTAATTATATTAATTACCACTAAATCATTATAAATTAAATCATTATAAACTAAATTAACTTGTTTTAATTTAAATAGGTTTTACTAGTTTTAATTTAACTACATTAATTAAAATAGTTTTAAATTAATTAATATATATTAATATAATTTATTTAGTTTATTTTTAATTTATTTAAATAGCTACAATATTTTTTAAATTACATTATTTTATATAAATAGTATCTATATAAATAATTTATTTAATTCTAAAATAATTTTAATATTCTTAACATTAAATTTTTACAGTATATTGATGTTAAATTATTAATTATTATATAAAACATAAAAATATTCTTATTTTGTTCAGTTAGTATAAACTAAAATAATTATATTAAATATCGTTTATATTTTTAAATACTAATATTTAAATTACTATTTAAAAATTATGTACTTATAAAGTAATATATTAGTTAATAGTTAATATTTAAATTAATAATTATTAGTTAATAGTTAACGTTATTATACTAACTGAACCAAATAAAAATATTTTTAGTTTATAATGATTTAGTTTACAAAAATGTTTTTTTTTTAATATTTATTATTTGATTTTAATATTTACAACAATATTTTTTTTAATTATAGTTTTAAATTGTATTCGTTTAAATATGTATATAAATGATTAAAACGTATTAAATTAAATAAAATATATTTAAATATTAAATAAAAACATGCGTTGTAAATTAAATAAAATATAAATAATTAAAAAATAAAGTAATAGTAAAAAGATAATTGAAATCAAGTAATAAAATTTAATACAAGTAATCAAATGGTATCACATATTATAAAAGTTATTCCAAGCACGAATATTACGAATGGTATCATGTGGCCTAGTGGTTTCAGCCATTGTGTTGGGAAACTAATGTTGTGGGTTCAACTCCCACCCAAGACAAACCAAGAGAAATTTTTGGATGCTTTCTAATCTAAACTAAAAAATTATATAATAAAAAATGCTTACTTGGCAATAAAAATAATAAATAAATAATATAAAAAAGCCACATGGGCTATCCAGTCAATAAAAAAATAAAAAAATACAAGCCATGTCAGCTTTTTAGCTGACTGGATGGGATGAAGGTAAAAAATGAGAGAATCTTCAAATGTTAGGGGAATTCTTGCAACTTTTTTTTTTTGCAGGGGGTTTTTCAAATGTCGCCTATATGGCAGGGGGAAAAATAGGTATTAACCCTTTTTGAAATCTTTCTTTTGATCATCAGTCATTTTACTTCTTGTGAGCCTTACACCAGTAGCTTTAACAGGATGTTTGTAACCATCCAACAGAAGATCCCATAGATCAGCATCCAGACCAAGAAAGTAACTTTCCAGTTTATCTTTCCAATATTCCAAGTTTTCACCATCGAATACTGGTGGTCTAGTATAACCATTGTTACCATTGTATTGCTCAGCAGAGCCAGATGTAGATGCAGTTGGATTTGTTTGAGTTTCACCAGCCATCTTTTACTGAAGCGTTTTTCTCTTCCTGAATCTTTTCTAAACACGGTTAAGTGCTTGCACCTTAGAACCGGCGCTCTGATGCCAATTGAAGGATAGAAAAACACTTAGAAAGGGGGGTTTGAATAAGTATAGTCTTAAAAACTTGAAAGATAAAAACAATTTGCACAATTATTTTTATCCTGGTTCGTTGTTAACTAAACTACTCCAGTCCACCCCCACGGAGTGATTTACCTCACCTGAGGATTTAATCCACTAATCGAAACAGATTACAATGGTTTTCCACTTAGTCCGCGACTAAGTCTTCTAGAGTATCCTGATCACAACCTGATCACTCTAGGAACAAATGCTTAGATACAAGCTAAGACTTTCTTAGAGTATCCTGACCACCACGTGATCACTCTAATTACAACTGCTTAGACACAGGCTAAGACTTCCTAGAGTATCCTGATCAACACTTGATCACTCTAGTTACTTACACATTAATGTAATCAAATAAGAGTTTTACAATGCTTCTGAAAAGCTATAATCACAACAGTGATATTTCTCTTAACGTTTAAGCTTAATCTCACTAATATATTACAACAGCAATGTAGTGAGCTTTGATGAAGATGAAGTTTCTGAGCTTTGAATTTGAACAGCGTTTCAGCAAGTTTTTCAGAATAATTGCGTTCAGAATTGGTAACCTTGCTTCTCATCAGAACTTCATATTTATAGGCGTTTGAGAAGATGACTGTTGGGCGCATTTAATGCTTTGCATATTCCGTACAGCTTTGCATTTAATGTTTCACGCTTTTGTCAACTACCTCGAGCCTTGTTCACGCTGTGTCTACTGACGTTGCCTTTAATAGCTTCCAACGTTCCTTTTGTCAGTCAGCGTAGCCTGCCACCTGTACTTTCTTCTGATCTGATGTTTGTGAATAAAATATTTGAATATCATCAGAGTCAAACAGCTTGGTGCATAGCATCTTCTTGTCTTCTGACCTTGAAGTGCTTCTGAGCGTGATACCATGAGAGCTTCAGTGCTTCTGCTTCTGATCTCAAGTTCTTCTGATGCTTCCATAGACCCATGTTCTGATTCTGCCTTGACCATCTTCTGATGTCTTGCCAAACCATGTTCTGATGTTGCATGCTGAACCTTCTGAGACAAAGCTTCTGAGCGCTGATTTGTGCATACTCTTTATATATTTCCTGAAAGGGAAATTGCAATGTATTAGAGTACCACATTATCTCACACAAAATTCATATCCTTGTTATCATCAAAACTAAGAACATTGATCAGAACAAATATTGTTCTAACAGAGTGTCCTCCAAATGACCCTTTTTGTTTCATCTCAATTAAGGCTTCCATGCTCAAGTTATGAGCTTTGACTCCAAAGGTGTTTTTATTGACTTCTAAAAGGACCTGTAATGTTTTTGTCCATATCTCCCAAATGGTGCATTTCTTGATCTTGGGCCCAACATCAAAGTTGTAGAGGATGAAATTTCCTTGTGAATAGGCTTTGGTTGGAGAATTTCTGACAAACCATGCGAGAGTTATGACCGGTCAAAGTTGAGTTGACTTTCTCCTATAAAAAACCCTAATTTGAACCTTTTCTTTGTTCATTTCCGAGTTTTTATTAATGGATCATGATCAAACTTTGATCAAATGATGGATATCACTTCAAATACTTGATGTTGACCAAAAGTCAGGAGTTTTGACTGTACTTTGACCATGGTTGACTTTTAGGTCACCATAGTCGACTATTGATCGTCTGAGCCATTGAGTGAGAAATCCTTGGGATTGAAGCTTGATAATTGACATGGAGATACCTTAAGACATGTGAGACACCTTGAGATCCATTTAAGGCCTTAAAGATTCAAACTCCTTTGATAAATAGCAAACCCTAGTTTTGAATAGGAGAGAGTGACTTGATAAAACCCTTGAACCTTGAGTTTATTGAAGATGAAAAGAAGAGGGCAAATTTTGGGGTATGACACTCCGACGCACCTCACAATCGTGTCATAAGAAGCCCTCTGAAAAATCTCAATATGTCTCAACAACCGAATGCCTCCTCCCCAAAGAAAGCGTCTCCCACCTTCGACTCTGCAACACCTAATTAGTCGACTAACCCTAATCGGGCTCTCAATGTACCTCCTTTAAGGATGATTAGCGCCGATGATTCAACAACTACAAAGCCAAGAACATCGCATGCAAGAAGATCTAAGGAGAGTGTTCGTACGAAGGGCTCCAATCCCTCATCATCCGACCCTCGTGAGGAACTTACTAAAGAAGGAACAAGATATGTTCATAACTCCATAGCCAAGATTGTCAAACGGATTTTGGATGAAAATCATCAGGTCCCTGGGATTTCTGTCCCTTTACAAACCATGATTCCTGATCCTCCCAAGAGCAAATGTAACGATAAAGATGCTCCCACTGCTGGTAGTGACATTCACATACCTGAGGAAGATGATAATGAAGAGGTTCAAAATGATGCTGAGAACACCAATGTCACTGAGGATGTCAATGACATCAAAAATTCTGGAGCTGATGATAGTCCAAGGGCAGATGTTGGAACAGGTACAAATGTTTTGGATGTAGATGAGTACTTTGACAGTGATTTGGTTGCTATTGTGAACCCTAGTGTAGCCGATGTTAAAAGCCCCTCCAAAGACAAAGTTGTGATTCAGCAGTCTCCTATGAAGAAAGCTGATGTTAAAAGCCCTTCCAAAGACTCTATCAAGAAGAAGAGTACATCTGCAGGACCTATAAAGAGCAGAGTTGTGGCCAAAAGTGTTGGTATTGGCCCCTCAAAATCTTGGAGCAAGGTTGTTCCAAAGAAGAGGAAGGCAAGAGTTGTTGAAGAATCTGAGTCTGGCTTTGAAGAGAATATCTATGACATTCCATTAAAGAAGAAGCCCACAACTAGCAAGCTGGCTGCTAGTGTACCTGAAGTTCCCATTGACAATGTATCCTTCCACTTTGTTGCAAGTGCAAACAGGTGGAAATTTATGTATCAAAAGAGACTGGCTCTTGAGAGGGAATTGGCTCAAAATGCTCGTGATTGTAAGGACATAATGAATTTGATTGAGGCTGTTGGCCTAATAAAAACTGTGGTCCATCTGAGTAAATGCTATGAAATGTTGGTGAAAGAGTTCATAGTAAACCTCTCTCAAGAGTGTGCTGACAAGAGATCCAAGGAATTCAGAAAAGTGTTTGTAAGAGGAAAATGTGTTAACTTCTCGTCCACTATGATCAACAACCTATTAGGAAGGTCTGATGAAACTCAACCTAAGCTTGTAGTCTCTGATAACAAGGTATGCCAAATTATCAGTGCAAACCAAGTCAGAAGCTGGCCCTTGAAAGGAAAATTGTCTGCTGGTAATCTAAGCATGAAGTATGCAATGCTGCATAAGATTGGGGCTGCTAATTGGGTGCCAACAAATCACAAGTATACTGTCTCAATTGTTCTTAGAAGATTTATCTATGTTGTTGGTACAAAAGCAAAGTTTGACGGTGGTACCTACATTTTTTAGCAAACCATGAAGTATGCTGGTAGCTACAGTGTAAAAGGCCCTATATCATTTCCTTCTCTCATATGTGACATCATCTTAAACCAGCACCCTGGCATCTTGGTTTAAAGTGACTCTATTTGCAAAAGGGAAAGTGCTCTGTCTTTCCATTACAAAATGTCTGAGGGAACACATGTCCCAGACATTGTCATGACACCGGCTGAGACATCCAAGAGTGGATCATCAGCTAATAAGGCTGAAGTCATAGCAATGATGAAAGAGACATACAAAAAGCTGGAGGCAAGGAAGAAATCTCTTGAGAAGATGATCGACACTCTAGAGAAGGATGGTAATGAGGATTTTGCAGGCACTACAGGGACAACAACACAAGATGAACAGGAAGAGGGACGAGACTCTGAAGAAGAAGAAGTTGAAGAAGGAAATATCAGTCCAGCTGATGATTCAGATGAAGAAAATGAAGAAAGTGATGCAGTCAACTCTGGTGGGTCTGACTCTAACGAATAAAGACAGCTGCTGGTAGTGATATTTTTCTTGTTTTTTTACTTAATTTTGGTATGTACTTATTTGCATATTAAGCTTGATTTGGCAACTTTTATGGCCAAACAGGGGGAGTAGTAATGTCACCCCAGAACTACAAGTATGTGTGGTCAACAATCCTGATATTCTTATTTTGTGTTGATCTGTTTGATTATGTGTAGTATAACAGTTTATTTCTGTTATACTTGTCAGCTGCTCATATGGTATGGTTGTAGTGGTAGCATAGCCATGTTATGTATGTTTTTGTTGCTGTAGAAGTAACAGTAGCTGTGGTTGATGTATGCATACTGATGGTAGTAGTAATGTATGTTGTTTGTGTGGTATGCTGTACTATATTAGCTCTGATTGTGTATGGTTGTGTGCTTTGTGCTGCAAGTGTTTCTCTGATATGGTGTGACAGGTTGTTTTAGCCAAAATTTGCCAAAGGGGGAGATTGTAGGTGTTTTCAGGTTGGTTGCATTTGTGGTAAAACATACCTGGGTGTTTAATGTCTTGACTAATGTCATGACATGATTTATATGGTGTTATGCAGGCTGCATATGTTTAAGCTAATACAGGTTTTTGTTAGTGAATGTCATGACCGATGTCATGACATCCATGTCTGACAGTAGGAGTTGTTATGTTTTATTATCATGTTTCCTGATTTCTCTCAATCTACAATTTAGGAAACATTTTATTGTGTGCTGAATATTTCTCCTAGAAGATTTTGTTAACAGCATATTCTGTAACAACCTGATGACGTGTAAACTAGGTTAACTTGGTTAACCCTAATTTGGTTCTTGGAAAGCCCGAGGCCCAAGAGCTGCATATAAGAATACTGCAATCCTAATTTGGAACGCAGAGAGAATTGTTAATTATGAAGAACCGTAGTTTTGTGTCTGTGTGTTTAGTCTCTTGTACTCCAAGCAATTGTCTCTTGATGATTGTTTTGGAATAAGTTGTCTTTGTACTTTGTCACTCTAAGCTTTTAAGCACGGGTGTGTGTCTCTTGATTGAAGCTTTTAAGCAGATCAAGATGTGTTTTTGAAGTGTGTCTTCTCTCTAATTTATTTGATGTCTGTTTGTAATCACTATTGTGATTGAGGGGGAGTGAGCGGAGATACTCAGGTCTAGGAATAGATTGGAATTACATTGGGTAGGTCTTAAGTGAGGAGTTGTAAACGAGGGGGTTTAACTCTAAATTAATTCTGCTTATATTGGATTCCCTCCCTGGCTTGGTAGCCCCCAGAGTAGCTATTGTTGTATACCGAACTGGGTGAACAATTTGCTGTGTTTTTTACTGTTTTTATGCACTTCTGTTTTAACGTTTTATTCTGTCTGAGTGTGGATGTCATAACATCCAGTACGACATCGCGTGTGAGGTACTAGAATTTTCAAATATAATTAAAACATTTCTATAAATCAAATAAAGACAATTTGGCACATCAATATATTTCTTATAACAATTATTGTGTAATGGTCCAATATCTATTAATGTTTGAAATTAAAATAATATATTATTGGATAATAAAAATAGTTAAAAAATATAGTATTGGAGTATAAATATTATAATCTAGCATCTTCCATAACCCAAATTTCTCTAAAATATTTTATCAAAATATAATATTTCAAACTTTCTATTATTTCAATTAAATTATTAATTAATTAATTAAAAGAAAATCTGACATAATTTTTATATTAATTAATAGTAACCTACCCTTTTTGTTGGTTTTCTCATGGATCAAATGCAACTAAAATTGGAGAAGAAATTTGTCCATGGCATCCCAAGTCATCCAAAAAATTTAAGAGTATAGTTAAAAGCAACAAAATTTTGGTAAATAATTGATAGAGTTCAAAAAAAAAATTCACAACATATTCACTCTTACATGTTAGAAGTTTTACCGAACACACTTATGTTTATGCTTGAAGAATAGTAAATAACAATGAGTAAAATTATTAAAACTAAAGGTAGTACACATATTCATACATTTCTCACAAACTCTTATCTCTGTAACTTGGATATGTGAATTCTATAGAGAATAACTATGAAAACTGATAACCATTGTTACATGAACGAAATCAACTTATATACTAAACACATCAATAATTGTTGACAGGCGTCAATTCTCTAGTGTTTGACACATACACCATTACGTAATCTTTTGTCATTTGTTTTACTTCCACATGTCTTAAGTTCTTGAACTGCTGCAAACTGCTACTAATGTCGACAAGTGCCCTTAAATCTCCTGACTGCTTCTGTCATAAAAGATCTTCGAGTCTTCTAACTGGCCATTGTTAGAACAAGATTTGTTCTGATCAATATTCTTGTTTTGATGATAACAATGTATATGAATTTTGTATAAGACAATGTGGTACTCTAATCCTATGCATTTTCCATTTCAGGAAATATATAAGGAGTATGCATAATTCAGCGCTAAGAAGCACTGACTCAGAAGATTCTGGATTGCAACATCAGAACATGCTCTCGCAAGACATCAGAAGATGGTCAAGCAGAATCAGAACATGGTCTATGAAGCATCAGAAGAACTTGAGATCAGAAGCAGAAGCACTGAAGTTCTTATGGTATCACGCTAAAGCACTTCAAAGTCAGAAGACAAGAAGATGCTCTGCACCAAGTTGTAACTCTGATTCTGATTATTCAAACGTTGTATTCACAAAATCTCAGATCAGAGTTAGTACTAGATGACAGGCTATGAAGTCTAATCTCTGACTGACAAAAGGAACGTTAGAAGCTACAAAAGGCAAAGTTAGTAAAAGCAGAGAAAAGCATGGCTCGAGGTAGTTGACAAAATAGTGAAAACATTAAATGCAAAGTTGTCCAGTCACGCAACGCATTAAATGCAGTTCAACGGTCATCTTCTCAAAATGCCTATAAATATGAAGTTCTGATCAGAAGCAATTACGAACAACTCTTGCAAGAATACCAAAACGCTGCTGAAATCAAAACATACGAACTTCATCTTCAAGCTCACATTCTTTGTAATATTTAGTGAGTGATAAGCTTAGAACTTAAGAGATATATCACAGTTGTGATTATAGCTTTTTAAGAAGCATTTGAATACTCTTGTAAACATTTATTATACATTGATTTGTAAAAGGTTCCTAGAGTGATCAGTGAGATCGGTAGACTCTAGAAGACTTAGAAGTTTCTAAGTGTTGATTTCCTAGAGTGGTCAAGGTGTGATCAGTATACTCTAGAAGACTTAGAGTGTTTCTAAGTGGACAACCATTGTAATCAAGATTGATTAGTGGATTAAATCCTCAGTTGAGGTAAATCACTCTAAGGGGGTGGACTGGAGTAGTTTCGTTAACAACGAACCAGGATAAAAATATTGTGTTCATTGTTTTTATCTTAAGAGTTTTTAAAGTCACACTTATTCAAACCCTCCCTTTCTAAGTGTTTTTCTATCCTTCACCCATATCCAGAATCAATTTGTTATTCATCGACTACTTGTAATTTTGATATCGAAACATGATTTAGCTGCTTGTATTTTAGCATGAGTATTTATCTAATACATCATTTTTGTCGAATATGCAGATTGCTGCAAACATTTTCAAGATTTTGAACATGTTTTAAAGAGAGAATAATCTTAATCTTGTAGATTTGTTTATGAAAGGCTTGGTGGGTCTTAGTGCATCTCTAGTCGAAAATCACAAGCTAACAACCACCATGTTCTTAGTAAAACCTAAATCAAATTAGGAAACTTCAATAGAAAAAAGTATTTATGTACTAATGTTCTATAGTTTGAAAATTAAATTAATCTCTTAAATATGCAATAATTCGACAAACATCACAATCTTCAACAAATATACTGGATTCTTTCATTAAACACTTGTGTCAAACTTAATGTGGTTGACAACTTTTTAAGCAATCTAGGAGGATCATGCTTGGGTGAATGGCTCAGTGGATTTTATGGTTTTTGCGGGATTGGTATTATCCTTGATGCATAATTATTATTTATGCTTAGAAACCTTAGATAATTTGGAGAACAAGACATAAATATTTTATTTATGAATTTGATTCCTTAATGGTTGTGGACTTGGTCAAGCAAAGAGTTTCTTTTACTCACTCATTTGCTCATACAGTGGATGTAATTGGAAGATTCCTCGACTACCACTGAAGATTATCGTTTCTTCGAACCTTATGCGAAGGAAACAAATGTGCAGATTTATCACGTAAACTGGAGCTACTCAAGTTTCTTCATTAGTTATTTTAAATTTGTGTCCTTTGCGTATTAATCATCTGGTGCTTGAATATGTGATTGATTTTGTTAGAACGAACTTTGTTTTCCTTTGTTTGTTGGTTATTTTATTTCTTTTGTTTGTTTTGTTTTTTATTCAACCTCATAAAAAACAATCACACAAACGTTAAGTTTATAAAAAATTGATTTTTATCATAAGTATCGTTACAGTCGTACTAAATGTCAATAGTATAAATTTTTTATAATAACATCACATAAGAATTAAAGATAAAATAAAAAAGATAATATTTGTATAGTTACAAAAAACATAAACCAAATAAATTTTAAAATTAATACCTATAATTTTTATTTATATATCGTGAACATATAATTTTATTTTATTTTATTTTTTAATCAAAAGAGGACATTTGCCCATGATATAAAAAGGAAAAATAGGTACTAAAAAATGAGGGGGACAATGACCAAACCCTCAAACCTAATATAACCAAAAGTTAGGAAGGCCTAACTTGTTCCTATCGAAATCTCTAGTTACATTGGGGTGTAAACAATCCCACCAAGTATAGTTAGCCACTAAACTAGTAGAAAACCCGTGCATCCGCACGAGTAAGTTCATTCCTATCTTAGATTATTCAATAAGGTTTAGTTATATAGCAAATCACCAATCTGATAAACTCAATATGTCGAATAACTATGAAAATTTATAACTATAACTAATAACTATAAATATTTACAAATATTTTATTGATTAAAATTATAAAAAAAAAAAAGGTATTGTAGTGATAGTGATCCGTAAAAATAGTGAGGTTAAGTTAGAAAATTCATAAGAGTTGGTAAAATTTACAAATACCACTCTCAGTGTTTATCTGGAAATAAAAATTGTCTCTCAAATAAAAATAATTATTGATTAAATAAAATAGGTATTACGTTGGTAGTGACTAGGGGTGGCAAAGCGGGCGGCCCGCCCCGTTTAGACCCGCCCCATTTAAGCCCATCCAAAAGCGGGGTGGGGCGGGGCGGGCCTACTTAGGTGTTCGAGCTCAAAAGTCATGCCCGCCCCGTTTACTAACGAGTTGGCGGGTTGGCGGGCCGGCCCGCCAATTTTTATTTATTTTTTTATTTTAAATTTGATTTACCACATAATTTACAAAAAAAATAATTATAACCAAAAAGGTCGATAAAGTATTTTTTTAAAAACGCACAATATAACTTCAACATATCTTAAGTCTAAAGAGTTCAAAAAATAAAACAAATAAAGATCAATTATAACAAAAAAAATAACAAAATAAACTCAATCACAATAAAAAAGCGTATCAAAATAAATAAATAATTGATCAGTGGTTTTCACACATATTTTTATCGTTGTTTTTAAGTATGTTTAAGTTTTGTTATTAAGTGTTTTATTTCTTTATTCGTCATTTTATGCTTTGGTTGTATGTTTTAATGTTTTCAGGTTCATATGGAGAAACCGGAGTAAATCAGTGCGAAACTCGGAAGTTTTGAAGGAAGTTCAAAAACATGCTACAGGAGGCCTGACACGGGTGGCCGTGTTGCTCAACACGGGCCGTGTCAGGAAGAGCGCTAGGAGCAAAGTTTGAGAAGAGAGGAAAACAGTGGTGCAACACGGGTACCCGTGTTGCTCAACACGACCCGTGTTGCTAAGTCTGGGACCAAGTGAAAAAAATAAATATTCCAGGGGACCAACACGGGTGCCCGTGTTGCACAACACGGCCCGTGTTGGGTGATGACGCTGATTTTGCTGATTTTTATTATTTAGTTTAGTGGATGGCCTGCAGGGGTGTTTTTGGAATTTCCAACCAACTTAAGTGAGTCTGCACTATTTAGGAGGATTTTGAAGATGAATTAGGGATCTTTTTGCCACACGAAGATTTTGAGGATTGAGAGAAGAAGCCTATGCAATTGGAGAAGAACGGAGAACTCTCATGAGCGGAAGCCATTGAAGATCAAAGTTCATCATCCCTATTGTAATGTCTTTATTTAATATCTTTGTAATTTCTTTGGATGATATGAGTAGCTAAACCCCCCAATGCTAGGGGGGTGTCCCTGATTAACATTTGTAATGATTTTGAATTCCGAATTTCAATGACGTATTTTCCTTTCATGTTCAATTTAATGGTATAATGTTTTTACTGCTTTCCTCGTCGGACCAACTGGATTGATTTATGACTGGCAATTAGGATTGACCTCCATTGTTAGGGTTTTTATCCCATTATACTATAGTAGATATCACCTAGGACTAGGGATACCCTATAGTAACCGGATTATTCTTGATAATTATAATACTTGATTTCATCAATAATTTCAGAGGACTTTGGGATTAGGATTGAATGTTCAAAGGTTTGCCCACTAAGGACTTAGGAGCAAATACCCTTAAGAACCGGTAATTGATAAGTTGGATTTTGTTATTGGAATAAGGATTCAGAGTTGTTACATATGTTAATGCACACACCTACCCTGGCATGTTACTCATCTTTGGCTAAATCATCCTTTTTAAGTTTATTTGCAATTTAATTTGTAATCACAAAAACCAAAACCCCAAGGCTTTTTGTTTAATTGAAGTGCGACTAACTCTATAATCTCACGCAGTCCTTGAGATCGATATTCGGGGAATTTTCCCTTTATTACTACAGAGGCAAAATAGTACACTTGCTATTTTACCGATCAAGTTTTTGGCGCCGTTGCCGGGGACTGCCGAAAATTGTAGAGTTTTAGTTTTATTTCAATTAGAATTTTGTTGCTCTGCGACTAAAATTTTATTTTCAAAAAAAAAAAAATATATAAAAAAAAAAAATAAAAAAATTTTATATTATTTGTTTCCTCATTCTAATAATTGTCTAATCTGTTTATGCGAGGCAAGGCCTCAGCAGAATTTCTTTTTGACGCAGAAATTGAAAGGACTTTTCACGCCAGGCGCAGACAAGCTCATCAAGCTAAACTGGAATCCGAAGAAGAAGTTGTGACAGTTCATTCAGGTTCTGAAAGTGAAGAAGAAGTCATGGGCGAGGTACCACCACCGGAGAGACTCCTCGGAGACTATGGAGTTGCAAATACACCAGGGGGAAGACAAACAATTATCAACCAACCGGTGAATGTCCCTAATTTTCAATTGCACCCGAGCACCATCACTCAGCTCGAAAGAAAGCCTTTCACAGGAAAGGTTAATGAAGATGCAAACAAGCACTTACAGAGGTTTCTGACCATGAGTACAACTTTAAAAATCGAAGGTCATACAGAAGAGGCCAAGAAGCTGAGAATGTTTCCATTCACCTTGGCAGAAGAAGCAGAAGAGTGGTTTTATTCCCTTCCAGCGGGCAGCATTACATCATGGGAAGAGATGGAAAAAGCTTTCTTAAATGAGTATTTTCCCGCTTCGGTATTTATAAGGAAGAGGTATGACATTCTAAATTTCAAGCAGCAGGAGGGTGAGCCCTTAGGAGATGCCTACAAAAGATTCAAAAGAATTCTAGTGGCATGTCCCACTCACAACATGGACAAGACTGAACAGATGCAAGTATTTGTCAATGGGCTCAGAATCAAAACAAAGCAGTTAATTGATACAGCAACTGGAGGCTCGACAAATTTCACAACAGCCTCAGGAATCATCAAAATCATTGAAGCAATAGCTGCAAATGAGCATTTGGAATTGTATGACAGGTGTGCTAGCAAACCGGAAGGAATCATTGATCTCAAGCTGGAGACTTCTAAAACTCGGGTTGAAGATGCGATAGCCGCAGAAGTTGAAAAGAAATTGAAGGCTATGAATATAGGTAAACAACAGGTGGCTCAAGTTCAACAAGCTCAACCTGTCAGCTGTGAAATCTGTAATGGCCCACACCAAACGGTGTACTGTTTCGCTACTCCCAAGCAGATTGAAGAAATCAAATTCCTAAGGCAAAACAACCCGTATTCTAACACCTATAATCCAGGGTGGAAGAATCATCCAAATTTTGCTTGGAAAGATCAACAACAACAAGGTACCCAGAAGGCAGAGTGGGAAGTGGCAATTGAAAGATTAGCTGGGCAGTGTTCTCAGTTCCAAGAAGAAACAAGAAACAACCACAGAAACACTTCGGCTTCAATTAAAAATCTGGAAGTTCAAGTGGGGCAGATAGCACAACATCTCACTCTACAGGCACAAGGTACCCTTCCGAGCTCAACTGTGAAAAATCCGAAAGACCAGGAGAAGATTAATGCTGTTACTACAAGAAGTAGGAGAGTAGCAGAATCTGAAAAAGAAAAAGAGAAAGAGGAAATAGATGACCCCATGGTAATAGAGGTGGATCTGGAAATAAGAGAGAATCCAAAAGAGCCAGAAGTTGTGGTACCACCGGTTAAACCAATTGAAGAAAAAAATAAGAAAGACGTTGAACCGGTGATAAAACTACCTTTCCCCTCCAGAGTGACAAAGAAGGTTTCAAGAGAGAAAGACTTTGAAAAGTTTACAAAATTGTTCAAAAAGTTAGAGGTAAATCTACCATTCTTTGAAGCACTTGAACACATGCCCTTGTATAAAAAATTTATGAAGGAGGTGTTGGCGAAAAAGAGATCACTAGGAGGAGAGCCAAAAATTGCAACCGAGAAGTGTGGTATAGTCTCGACAGCAAGAAAGATCCCAATAAAGAGGAAAGACCCTGGGGCGGTGGCGATACCATGCACCATCAAGAATATAGCATTTAAAAAGGTACTCCTCGATTCTGGGTCTAGTGTGAGTTTAATGCCTTTGTCCATTTTCAAAAAGCTTGAGTTGGAAAAGATTAGTGAAAGTAAGACCCAGTTAAGGTTTGCCGATCACACCGTTAAGAAATCATATGGGGTAGCTGAAGATGTACTAGTGGAAGTTGATAAATTTGTATTCCCGGTTGACTTCCACATCATGGACATTCCGGAAGACGAAGAAACTCCTATCCTTCTTGGGAGGCCATTTTTGTCGACAGGCCGCTGCAACCTCGACATTGAAAAAGGAACGCTGACGCTGAAATCTTTTGATGAAGAAGTAACGTTGAAGATGTTAGGAGTCAAAAGACAGAGGGCGGTTGTGAATGATCAAACTTCTGATGGTATGACAGAAAGTGAGGAAAAGAACAAGAAGTCTAAACAGCTCCAAGAAAAAGTGTCAAGCATAGCCTCCCGGGTGGAACCATCTTATGTAGTTGTCAAAAATCTTAAGAAAGCTAAGGAAGTCAGGAAGAAGGTGGAGGAGAAAGATCAAGGAAAGAAGAAGAATGTGGGAAGTAAATTAAGGAGAAAAGCGGTGAATGCTTTTCGTCTTCATGAGTTAGTGGTTGCGAAAGTGACAAGCAACAAGGTTTGGAAAAGGAAATACCCTCCATAATAAAGGGTAATGGACCGTCGAGCCATGCGACGTTAAACGAAGCGCTTCGTGGGAGGCAACCCACGGTTTTAATAATTAATTTCTCTGTTTGTTTATTTTATTTTCAGGAAATAAAAGAGGACGTCTCTGGTGAAAGCTTGGAAGTGATCATTAGAGTGCATTACCCTCTGTGAGTCACCTCTCTCGAACTCGTTCTGAAACATTGAGGTCAATGTTTAGTTCAAGTTTGGGGGAGGCTCTTCTCTTTGCATTTTATTTTTATGTTAGTTTTATGTTATTGGTATGATGTGAAACCATAAAGTGAATTCTGCCCAAATTTTTACCGAAATTTTAAATTTTTGTTGAAGAAGTTTTGATCCTAAAGAGCGATCGGGAATAGTATATAGAGATGAAGCGAGGATTGTTTGAGGACAGGAAGTTCGGAATAATGTGACAAGAAGAGGTTTGTTTAAACACCCTTGATTCCCTAAAAGAGATACGAGTCTAACGTGTAGATTTGCACCATAGTACTTGTCTCCTGAGAAGTACTTCTCGAGTAGTTTATTGATACAGTCTGGCATAACTCGGATTCACTTGCATGGTGGCTGGTTGAAAAAAAAAAGAGATATAAAGATTGGCACCAAATGATGAAAAGGCGGTAAAAGGCAATCGGCTCGCTAAGTTGGGTAACCCTCACCCGGTTATTCAGCCCAAAGGAGATTGATCCCCAAACGTCGTCCAAAAGGACAATATATAACTGCAAAGTTTGAAAATTTCATCGGTAATAAAAAGTAGCCAATGCTGCTAGTTTGGTGCCAGGAAAAAAAATTATGATAAGAAGCCTTGATCCGTCTCATGCAGGTGATGATTATTTTAAGAAATGCAGTGCCTTAATATGATTGTCCGAATGAAAGAGGAGGAAAATCGGAAAGAGACTTAAGTGCAAAGCATAGTTGGAGAGGTATCCGAAACGGGAGCTTGAGGATTAATGTGGTAACAAAACTCGTCGCGTCATGTGAATGCCAAATCACTGTTTCTTGATCAATACAGACAGATATCTCACGTATGAACACCGTATGCTTTGAAGGCCATTAACTTTTGTAATTGTCGCTTGAGGTCAAGCAACGGTTTAAGTTTGGGGGAGTTTGATCAGTGGTTTTCACACATATTTTTATCGTTGTTTTTAAGTATGTTTAAGTTTTGTTATTAAGTGTTTTATTTCTTTATTCGTCATTTTATGCTTTGGTTGTATGTTTTAATGTTTTCAGGTTCATATGGAGAAACCGGAGTAAATCAGTGCGAAACTCGGAAGTTTTGAAGGAAGTTCAAAAACATGCTACAGGAGGCCTGACACGGGTGGCCGTGTTGCTCAACACGGGCCGTGTCAGGAAGAGCGCTAGGAGCAAAGTTTGAGAAGAGAGGAAAACAGTGGTGCAACACGGGTACCCGTGTTGCTCAACACGACCCGTGTTGCTAAGTCTGGGACCAAGTGAAAAAAATAAATATTCCAGGGGACCAACACGGGTGCCCGTGTTGCACAACACGGCCCGTGTTGGGTGATGACGCTGATTTTGCTGATTTTTATTATTTAGTTTAGTGGATGGCCTGCAGGGGTGTTTTTGGAATTTCCAACCAACTTAAGTGAGTCTGCACTATTTAGGAGGATTTTGAAGATGAATTAGGGATCTTTTTGCCACACGAAGATTTTGAGGATTGAGAGAAGAAGCCTATGCAATTGGAGAAGAACGGAGAACTCTCATGAGCGGAAGCCATTGAAGATCAAAGTTCATCATCCCTATTGTAATGTCTTTATTTAATATCTTTGTAATTTCTTTGGATGATATGAGTAGCTAAACCCCCCAATGCTAGGGGGGTGTCCCTGATTAACATTTGTAATGATTTTGAATTCCGAATTTCAATGACGTATTTTCCTTTCATGTTCAATTTAATGGTATAATGTTTTTACTGCTTTCCTCGTCGGACCAACTGGATTGATTTATGACTGGCAATTAGGATTGACCTCCATTGTTAGGGTTTTTATCCCATTATACTATAGTAGATATCACCTAGGACTAGGGATACCCTATAGTAACCGGATTATTCTTAATAATTATAATACTTGATTTCATCAATAATTTCAGAGGACTTTGGGATTAGGATTGAATGTTCAAAGGTTTGCCCACTAAGGACTTAGGAGCAAATACCCTTAAGAACCGGTAATTGATAAGTTGGATTTTGTTATTGGAATAAGGATTCAGAGTTGTTACATATGTTAATGCACACACCTACCCTGGCATGTTACTCATCTTTGGCTAAATCATCCTTTTTAAGTTTATTTGCAATTTAATTTGTAATCACAAAAACCAAAACCCCAAGGCTTTTTGTTTAATTGAAGTGCGACTAACTCTATAATCTCACGCAGTCCTTGAGATCGATATTCGGGGAATTTTCCCTTTATTACTACAGAGGCAAAATAGTACACTTGCTATTTTACCGATCAATAATACATATCACTTTAATCCTATTTAAAATCTAACTACTAAAAAACCCAATTAAGAATTTACATAAAACAGACAGTGATAACAATTACACCGCATAATACATCACGGTGCATAAAATAGTAGTGCATAAAATATCAACACCTAACTTTCTCACTAATTAGTAATTACTTCATATAAACTTTTATATTAAGCGATTCCTTAATAAATTTTTATATTAAGCGATTCCTTAATAGTTAAATCTAAAATTTGTCACACTTATAGACTCATCAAATCCCTCTTTTTCTTAAAATCAATATCTTTTTCTAAATAAAACATGTGAGCTAATGTATTAACAACTTAATAATTATGCATGTTATACAACTGTTCTTTTATTTCAAGCTTTTCCAATCAACACATGTATTAGAAAGTTATAGAAAGAACGTTACAATTATAATTCAATTTGTATGTATAATAATTTAGAATAGAATTCAATCAATATAATTATAAGAGAAGAGTGTTGTTTTTATAGTTGAAGTTATTTTAATTCTAAATAAAAATTAATTTTTTTAACAAAAAGCCCGCGGGCAAAACCCGCCCCGCCCCGCCTCGGCCCGATTTTTTAAGCGGGTTAGGCGGGGCAGGCCAACTTAAGGTACCGAGCCGAAAACCTCAGCCCAGCCCGCTCAAAATGGCGGGTCAAACGGGCCGACCCGGCGGGCCTGGCCCGTTTTGCCACCCCTAGTAGTGACCCGTAAAATTTTAAAAAAATTAATTGTTTGCATGCTTATTGAATATTATCCAATTTAATAAAATAAATTATTAATTTTATTAAAATTAAGAAATAAATAGAATAATCAACATAACAAATTAAGAATCACACTAAAAATAATTAAGAGACAATCCAAATATGCATGTAAAAAACTTAAAATTGAACAAAATAAATTGAACAAATATTTTGTTTATTAAAATAAAAATAGTATCGTGGTGATAGTGACTTGTGAAAATAGTGAGTTTCAGTAATAAAATATTTAATTCATCGTTATAGAATTCTTTATGTCAATATTTGAGTTCTTTATGCCTTTATCATTATAAAATATTTGATTTTATCGCTATTATTGCCTATCAACATACATTTGTATCAGAGTATGTTTTGAACAACTCTATCATACATTGAAAAGGTAGTTGTACTAAGCTAAATATTTGTAGTGTTTTGAAGAAATATTAAGTCATTTTAACATCAGTAAGATGCTTAACTATAATAAGCACAATTTAGATAAACCTTGCATTGTTAATTTTTATTAATAAATCTATAAATTCTACTATTGAATGAAATGAAATATAATTTCATTGGTCAGGCTTATAAATAGCTAATTATAATCCCTATAGGTGCATTGTATAAAGGAAGTTTTATAATGATAATTAGTGACAAAATGAATGTTGCTCCAAAATTATGCAATTTGTTGTTCACCATCTCTTTCCTTTTACTTTTATCAGATTTCTATATTTATATATATTTAATCCACTACTATAATGTTTTTCATTTCTAATATACCTTCACAACAATATTTCAGGTCTTGGTGTTGATTATAAGGATTGTGATTATTTTGCTACTACTAAGGCAATGACACATATTTAACTATATATGACTTTGCTAGTTTAAATAGGGATGACAACGGGTCGGGTCGGGTGCGGGTTTCACACTACCCAAATCCGCACCCGAAATCAACACCCGAACCCAAACCCAAAGGGTGTTCAGGTGGAAAAATAACACCCACGCCTATATAATATTAATATAATATATATATATATATATATATATATATATATATATATATATGAGGGTTATATTGACTCCAAGAGTAAGTTATAATAACTTACTCCACATCTTGACCATTAATTCTTTTCAATCTAATGGTTAAAAATAATACGGAATAGTTTTCTCTTTCCACATTTAATGACTTGTTATTTTTAACCATTAGATTGAAAAGAATTAATGGTCAAGATGTGGAGTAAGTTATTATAACTTACTCTTGGAGTCAATATAACCCTCCTCATATATATATATATATATATATATATATATATATATATATATATATATATATATATATATATATATATATATATATATATATATATATATATATATATATATATATATATATATATATATATATATATATATATATATATATATATATACGGGTGTGATTTCGGGTGCGGGTTTTGCACTACTCAAACCCGAACCCGAATCCAAATCCAGTCAATTCGGGTTTTTACTTGTTGACTCAGGTTCGGGTGGGCCCCGCGGGTTTGGGTCTTCTTGCCATCCCTAAGTTTAAATAAGCAATTATTGTACATAAAAGCTCACCAATTATCATACATATATGACTTAGATCACAACATAGAGAATTGGACAGTGTTTGAAAATGGAACAATAGAGGAACATTTATCATATAATGGAAATAGATTCATTGTTGCTAGCAACAAAACACAAACATTGGATAGTTTTTCACAAAAGGTTCAACTCAAGAAAGAGTTAATATTCATATCTTCAAGTAACTATCATTCATTAAATCAATTTTTTTATTCAAAATCAAAATGTGAAAACATCTACAAAATATACGCGCTATGCTTGTCATTATTTAAGTTCTACTGTCTCTAAGAAAATGCTAAACCAAAAACACACTAATTTCCTCCAATCAAAACACAAAATAATAATAACATTATTAAAACAATATTTTCACATGACATTCTTTGTCCATAAATTCAAATAGGCCTAAAGAATCTTCCATTAGAGAAACTACCATAATCCCATTTATACAAAAAATACACCAAGATTATTCGACAAAAACAAAACTTGAATACAAAGATGTTGCATTACCAACAAAGTGGAATCTCAAAAGGAGCAAGAACTATGCTTCCACAACATCAACATTTTTCCCAGTATCTTTGACCATGCACATTAACCCATGTATATCTTCAACAGACCTAAAGGTTTCCTGCATGCAACAAATTGTCTCATGTCGACCAACATCATTAAAACAAATAACTTGAAGATGTGCGAAATTGAGAAGTTTCAAACCTTCCAGAGTTCAAGCTTAGTGGCAATTTTCAGCTGCTCAAATCTTGTATCAAGATACAATTGCAAGCTTTTCAGGAGAAAAAAGACCAGGTCAGTCTCGTTGGTCCTGATACTTGTTAAGATCAACCAAATGATTTCACAAAGTCTTCTGAACTCAGCTGTTCTTTTATATTGCTTACAAAACTGGAAAGCTCAGTGGGCTGCCATCTTCCCCTTGCAACAGAGTCTATACTATAAGTTTTTGACATAAAGCAAGTGTGCATCCTAAATTATTGTTATCATAATAAAACTTACAAGTATAGGAAATGATAAAGAAGAATAAGTTGATGAGTAACATAAACAACATATCCCACATGTCAAGCAATTAATTTCTATCAATTGGGAATAATTGTCTGTCACTGTTAAGGCAAAAACATTATTTCTTTAAAGATAAATATCAAGAATATTGATAGGTTAAGCCAAGAAAAATTTACAACATGACAGGTGCATGAAATGCTTAATGCCCTCCAGTGAACTAAAATTCACTTGCTGACATATGATAACGGTACTGAATAAGCCCGTCCGTAGCAAACCGTCCTTTCCCCGTGTCCTCACACAACTATACATACTTAAACATAATCCGTTAAGAGTTTTCTGCCATACTCAGTATCGTTTCGAAGTTAAAAGGTCGTGCAGATCTGCAGAGCATCATGCTTCTACCCGACATTGATCAATTATATACATCAAATTATAAGCCATTCAATCAACACAAACATAAAAACAAAAAACTAAAATCATCATTTGAACAAACCTTCCGCCCTTTTGAGGGCACTCTCAGGGTTCAAGAATGATGTCATATTGCAAATTCACGAAATCAAATCCCCTCTGCAATTAAAAAGAATGATATTCAACATTTAAGATGCCTATATTTTCAAAGTGTTCTTCAACAAAAACCAGGCATGCATCATCCCAAAACAGATATATTTTAAATCTCAATAACTTGTTCATTGAAGCTGAAGACATGGCACAAAACTGCTAGAAAGGATGGGGTACGTTAGCACAATCTATGCTTGAAGTTCATGTTTTCAAAATAGTAAAAAAAACTTCAGTAAATAAATTTTACCAGCAATTTAAACTTCAGTATATAAACTTTCAGAAACAAGAATAATTATGCTTTTTTTTTCATTTAAATGGTTCAATCTGCAATTTGAAATCAAAATGAAAAGAATAAAACATCAAAATGTCACAAACACTCGAGGTAAAAAATTAATGAGAGAAAAGCTTCAAGAGATCTTATGAATTTATAGATACATTAGCATTGTTACTATACAGTTACCCCTATTCCAAAGATTATACTCATCTGTAAAGTGGAAATGATGAGGTACACACTCTTGTCCCACTTCTTAATGGAGAACTTGAAGATCTTCACCATGTTATGCATAATTTAAACACAGTTGAGTATCAAAAACATTTGCCAAAGCATCAAACCTTAATATTATGAACTATGATAATGAATAACCAAAAATAGACCACCTTGTTTGCATCATGATGACTTGTTGTAGGTTCAAATTCTACATCACCAGGATCATCTTCTACAAGGTATTTAAAATATAAATAAAAAAACATCAAAGAACTCACCAAGATAGAACTGAAAGATGTTTGGATCTCTAAAGAGAGCGAGGAGAAGAGAAAGAAAAATGTTTTCTTTTTTCATTTCGAGTTGTGACGGTCGGAAAATGAGAAGTGGTGGCCGACGACAAAATTTGCCGAAACAAAATCGATTCGGTTCATTAGGAAGGTCTTGAGATAGGGAGAACGAATATGGGAATGGTTTTTCAATCGGAGGTGGTAATGGTCGCATGTATGGTAGAGAAAAGGGATGCGGCGGCTAGGGTTAGGGAGAGGGAAAGAAAGGCGAGAGGAGAGAGTCTGTATGGAGATGAAGAGAGAGAAACAAGTATGGTTAAAAGATATGAAACTGTAAAACATAAATGAAAGGATTTGCCACTTGGCTAAAGGAGTGCATGTGATTGGTCCGTATAAAATGAATTAGTCAATTACTTATAAGGGCATCTTTTAGTGTAAAATTATCATTTGATGAAGGGTAAATTAGAGTGTTCTTAGGCATGTTTCATTCTTAGTTAGGTAGTTGAAACCTAAATTAACAATATGCATCAAATCAAAGAGAAATATTTTGTCTAGAAACACACTTATATCCATATTCTTAGAAACAATCAAAGAGAGATATTTTTTTAAATTAAAATTATGGGATGATGGTAATAATAAAAGAGAGATAATTTTTTTAATTAATAAAAAATTGTGATTAATTATTTATAAAATTATGTGTTATATTCATTTCTATATTATTTTTTCAAATCAAATCAGGTTAAATAAATATTTATTAAATTTAATCAAAATATCATAAAGTGATTTGATTAAGTGCATATAAATATTAATCTCATAAATATTTTATAAAAATAAAATAAAATAAAATCAATATCAATATTTTCCATAAATCACATGATCCACATCATTTGTATTTCGATCATCAAAACAAAATAAATAACTGCCTTTTTATTTTTGCACTAAGAAGTAGCACTATAAAATAGTCGAGTCCCATATATAAAAAACCAAAAATATCAGTCCAAAACCAAAAAATCCCAAAAGTCAATCTCACTCACGCGTAGTGTCTATAGATAACTAAAAACCCTAAATCGCAGTGCTGCCGTTTCTCTTCTTCCTCTTTCCGTCGACGTTCGACTAGGGTTGCGCAGCCCTTCATCTCCGGTTCAGCTAAGGTACTTCCTCTTCAAACCCTAATTCTTCTCCATCTCTCGATTTTCCGTTCTTTCTGTTTTGTTCTTGTTGTTTGTTTTGTTCTTTGGGTTTCGTTGGCTAACCGAAAAGATTTCAATTTTCGGTGTTTCTTTCCTCTTATTAATGCTTTTTTGTTCGATTTGAAACCTGGGTTGGATAAATTTCTCTCCAATTTTCGATTTTGGTGTGAAATTGAGGTATTGTTTTACTTTTTTTGATTACTTGATCTAGTGAGATTTGTCGGTTATAATGCTTTGTGATTTCGTGTATTGCTTCATATCGTTATTGGGTCGGTGAATTTGTCTCCAATTTTGAATCTTTGATATATTGAAAGTTTATACTCTCTTAATGAACAATAATCAAATGTTTAGAGTCAATATTATGATTAGAGTCAAATGGTTGTACATATTTGAGGATTATGATTGAAAAAATATTTGTGCGACCGTGTTTAAGAATTAAACCCTATAACTGTTTACTCAAATATTTGAAGGTCCTTAGGAAAAACCATCTGAATGTTAGTTTCCGATATCTTTATAGAGAGGTAAGTATTTTGATTTGAAATTTATGGTGGCTTTTGTCTTTTTGATGTGTTTATTCAGGCTGTCCAGGTGATCTGTTTTCATATGGACTGATAGTTTTGTTGATGCCTTTGTGTCAAAGGAGTTAAAGTCTTCTGACTTTTGAGAACTTGGAAATTTGGAGAGTGTCATCGCACTCACCGTTTATATCAACCATGATTGCTACGGAGACTATTGCACCAACTACAAAGTTGAAGATCAAATTCTCTACCAAAAGGATAGAGGTTGTTTCTGGGCCAAAATGTCAGTTTGGAGAGAAAGTGTCTCAACTTGATGCAAATAGACCTTGTAATTCTATCAAAAAGTCCTCACCACTATATTCCAAGAAAAGAGAACCATCCGGGAATATTGAGGGTCCAAAGAATAAAAGGCAGAAGATTGATCGGAAAGGGTCACAGATGTGTGCTGCAATCCTCAAATGCTTATCATCTCATCAATATAGTTGGGTGTTTATGAAGCCAGTGGATCCTGTAGCGTTGAACATTCCAGATTATTTTATGGTCATATCTCATCCCATGGATTTAGGCACAATTAAATCCAAGTTGGAGAAAAATGTTTATTATAGCAAAGAGGAGTTTGCAGCTGATGTCAGATTGACCTTTTCAAATGCCATGACATATAATCCTCCAAGCAACGATGTTCATTTGATGGCAAATGATCTCAACAAATTGTTTGACAGAAAATGGAAAGATATGGATAAAAAATGGAATTGTGAAGATGAGCTCGGGAAAAGTGTACATGGTAAAAATGAGACTGGAATAATTAAAGAAACTGTGAGAAAAAGTTGTATTGGTACCCAATCCCGGCATAAAGATTCCTTGACCAAAAGGTCCCGAGCATCTGAACACAAAGGAATTCATAAGATTAGTTCATTGACACCAAGAGATGCTAAAGTAAGTGTTGTATTCTGTGAGGAAAAAAGCCTTCCTCCCTCCATTCCTTATTATAAGCAAAATTTTCTTTTTAGATTCATTGAATAAATGATGTATCTAGTCCATATATAGTATAAATACATCATTTATTGAATGAATGTAAAAAGTCAAATTTGCTAATAAAAGAGAATGGAGGGTGTATTTAAATATGCAACGATGCAATATATTTACATTAATTGTTATGAAATTTATGCTTCTGCCAACTTTGTTACCCACAGTCACCCTAATATGAGATGGAACTTTTGTTTCTTGTATGTATTTTTGATAGATGTATATTGACAATGCTTTGTACATAGGTGGAGGCACCTAAATTATCACAGATTCCTTGCAAACCACTTCAGAAGGACTTGATTAAAGGTATGATGCATTAGGGGCACTGTATAGGCTTATGGTTATGTAGAAGAGCTAAGAGTTATGTATTCCATAGGCGGAAAATGTAATCATGATTAAGAACAGCTCTCTGGTTCAAGCTCTATTAAGCAAAGCATGTCTTTCGTTGTTGCATGCAAGCGTAATATCTATTGTGATATCACACGCTGTTGTGTCATTTCTAGCAATTTTAACTCCTAGGCCATCACATAATTAGACAATCTTGTGTTTGAATAAGTGCTTATTGTGTTATTGGTTGCTTGATTAACTTGTGGTTTGACTTTGTTATGTCTTCTAAAGGATCTGAAGATAGGGAACCTACAACAAGTAGTGCTGCTGCTTTGAGACAGGTTTTACTAACATACCATCAGCAAAATTAGATGTAACGTTAAGATATTCCTGTCACTCAAGTCTAATAAGAATTTATATCTTTACCAGGACTGCAAGACTAAAATTACATCACCTTTGCAGAGGAAATCTGATCCTGGTTCTGATGGTGAGAAGAATTATGATTTGTAAAATATTATGTTCTCTACCCCCTTACGTTACTGCTGATATGGTATACTTGATGTTGATATTATGTAAAGGGGCTGTAAGTTCTTTAGATAGTGAACACACATGTCCTAGTTCTCAGCATACAACTCTTGCTACTGACGCCTCTTCTGGTGAAGGTCAGTTTCTCTGCCTATTAAATTAAGCCTCGATTACATTTGATTTTTTATGAGGTCTGACAGTGATATGTTTCTATTTTTTGTGTGTTTTTAGTATGGAGCACTGCCGTTCTTCCTGTCCAGCTTTCCCCTAAAAAGGCTCTCCGTGCTGCTATGCTCAAGAGTCGCTTTGCGGATACCATATTGAAAGCACAACAAAAGACTCTTCTTGAACATGTATGGCTTTCTCTCTACTCTTGCCTTAGCAAAAAGTTATTTTTGAAATGTAGTGTTTATTAATATATTTGTCATTGCTCATTTCAGGGCGACAAATGTGATCCTCTGAAAATGCAGCTTGAAAAGGAAAGACTGGAAAGGATACAACGGGAAGGTGAATATTATCTCTTACTTGGAAGACAATTTAATTTGATAGAACATGTGTACTTGTTTTATAATAAATACAAAGTGAAATATAATGACTTGGGAACTCTGAATATAATATTAGATGGTACAATTGTTTTTGAAGTGTGACACTAACTGTAAGACAGATGGGAGTATTATGTGATTTTGGATTGGTAGGCAATATAATATGATGTGCACGTTTTTGAAGTGTTTGTTCTTAGATTCTTTAAGGTGGTTTTTTTATGCTGAGATGGGTAGAATAGAATTTAATTCATTTATGATTACCACCCTTCCTGATATGCTCTGCATAACAGAACAAGCAAGGATAGAAGCCCAAATTAAAACTGCTGAAGCAGCTGCAAGAATGAGAGCGGAAGAAGAAACAAGGCAACAAATAGAAAAGGAAAGAGAAGCAGCCCGAGCTGCAATAGAAAAGGTTAATATTCTTGTCTCATTTATATGTATGTTGCAACTCATTCTGTATATTAGCAAAATGAATGTTGACTCTGTCTTTTGTAGATGAAAAGATCTGTTGACATTGAACATAATTTGGAGATTGTAAAAGAACTGGAAAGTTTGAGTGGCTGTACGCTATCTTATAAAGCTCTGGGTGGTAGAAATGGCTACAGAACTGCAATGGGGAGATTGGATAAACTTCAGTTTGAGAACCCATTGGAGCGACTCGGTTTATTCATCAAGGATGATTATGTCGCAGATGAAGATGAGGAGGTTCTGAATGGGGGAGGAGTCTGGGAGGAAGGGGAAATTTTTTGACAAACCTTTGTTCTGCCAGTATTGATTGTTTATATATCCTCCTCTAGACAGGAATCATACAATAATTGTAATCAGGTCTTTGATCACGTGTGTGCCCTATTATTGGAATATAAAAAAAGTCCTGATGGGATCGACATGGAGGCTCCTCTCTTTCAATTTAGAAACTACGGTAGACTTGGTGTTTGTCTGTGATATAAAAATGTTGAGATTATGCTTAAAACTGAAAATATTGTGATTATGCACTTCATTCTCAATATTAATCAGTCTGAATATATTTTATGCTATTGATGAACGCGAAATAACACTTAATTCTGTTTAGGTTGAAACACTTGTAAATTAAGGATTTTTTATTCATAGACGAGTAAAGTATGAAGGAATTATACCTAAATTCTTCAAATATAATTTGCTATTATAATATTCTAAAATTAAGTAAGATAGATATCTATTTTTTATTTTACAAATTCTCTCCAATTATAATCCCATCTCCTATCCAAACAACAAAACGGTTGAAGTGCCAAATTTTGCAATCCTCTTCCCTCCAAACTCCCAAACCAAGGTTGAAGTTCCAAATTCTGCAACATACCTCCGGCTGCAATAGAATAAAGGTGGTATTTTCTGTGGTGGATTATCTATTTTGTTTTGTTGAGGCTCCATGGAAGACTCAACAAAAAAGCACTTATTCGAAGTTAGGTAATTCCACGACAAACAAATCGCCTGAGTAGAGGTGGTATTTAGTCCAAATTTTCACTCACAAGTTTACAATCAAAACAGAAGCAACTTCCAAAACTTAAAAGGCAAAAAAAGTTCTAGCAGATATTCAAACTCTTGGATATGTAAGAATTTGTCCCCATCCAATCAGAAAAAGCAATTAACTAAATCACTCTATTATTGATGAAACATAGTCTACAATCAAAAAGATTATCCGTACACAAATCTGGAAATACTACTCAAGATGAGATTTAAAAGGCTTAGAAAAGCATTAAGCAACATATTGAACACGGGAGAGGCAACTCTCATGCAATTGCTAGTTTGCTACCATGTAAGAACGCTATACAGTTCATACAACATATTTGTTTTTAGCATTTCTGTCGAGCTTCCTTGCATCATCCTGCAAAAATAGCATAATGCAAAAACAAAAGTTAGGCTGATTTTAGATGGTGTGATGCAAATATGTGAAAGCACGCAGGTAGTTCTACTTACATGAAATATAAAGCCCATGGTCTCATTATAATCAAGAAACTCCTTCCACTGTTTTCCAATGCTCACCTGAAATATAACAAAATTAAGTTTACATGTTCCTCAAGTTGCTAGAAATTCAGTCAGAAGATTCAAACAGACACCAGCACAAGCATACAAAATGATAGATATGGTATATTGTTAATTGTCAGTGACATAAATCACAACAGAAAGCTAGCTTGGCAAGTTCAAGAGTAAATTGTATGGAATTGTCACAACATACGGTATAATCATGTGGCATAATAAAGTCATAAAAAAAAGCTAGTTTGGCAAGTTCAAGAGTAAGCTAAATGGAATTATCACAACACATGGTATAATCTTGCATTCATCCTCCATACTTCTGACATGACATATACAGCAAGTAAAACACTACAGCCAGATAATTGGCCCTCGAAATCAATTAAACTACCAATATAGTAAAGCACAAGATCTTAAATAGGATCGATCAGTTTGTGAAAGATTGTAAAACTCGGATCGATCAGTTTGCGAAAGATTGTAAAACTCGGATCGACAGCATGGCACATAAGATCCTACAAAAAAAAATGGATTTCATATACACACACATACACAAAAACATGGAAATTATAATCCGAGCGCAAAAATAGACCCAGCATGTTTTTTTTACATCTTGCTTCAAAAAAGCTAGATCTAGACCACAACAGCTTTCTCTGATCATAGCGTGACCACTCAGGCACCTATGGGACGTAAGATTTTACGATCCACTCAATCTTGACTACACTAGAAACTACTAGGTAAGCTCTGAAATTTAAATTCTCAATCACAACAGCCCCTCCATGATAATTTTAAGGACTTAAATGACTGACCCAAAAGGACTAATGTTCTCGAGGATTTTCAATATCAGAGATCATTAGGAAATTTAGCATTACCGGGCCTAAATTGCCCAACATCTCTAATTTCAGAGACAAAATTGGTAGTTCAGTCAAAACAATTGGGTATTACAGGAAAACAAGAAATACAGGCATTGAAACAACAAAAATGTGAAAACTGTTCATTAAAGAAGTTTATGAAATGGGAATATATGCTTTCACAAGAACCATCTAGCTCCTATAGGTCTTTCATTCATTGCGGTGACACTCAGATTCACATAACAAATGCATATATTTAGTTCAAAGAAGTTAGAAAATTACTGATTAACATCATAACAACCATCTAGTTCCTATACAACCAAAAGAAGAAAACAAAAAACCAAGAAATTACCTGAGCAGCTTCATTTGAAGCATTCTTAGTCCAAATAGAAATCTTCTCAGCCCTACCCCTTACATTAACAACCGCTCCGCAAATTTCATCTCCATGATCAAATTGTTCTCCAATCATTGCCAACAACTTCAGTTATCAAGAAAAAAAAAAGCATAACCAATCTTTCACAATAAATAATCAAAACAAACACACTCAACAAGATTCAAAATCATACCGTATATAACCAATTGGTATCAGATTTTCCCTTCTGATAGTTGGCAGTCCATTTCCCACCATTAGCACAAATGGGATCCTCCCATTTCGGTTCAATTTTATGCTTGAAACAATAGAAATCTGCTCCCACGGCCAACTTACTAGGATGATGAATGTTATTGTAAATGCTGAAAAAAGATCCAAGCAACAATAAATTAACCATTCTGTGTGAAACCCTAAATACCTAAATTCGTCAAGATTGAAGCTATACCTCCAAAACTATTCAAACAATAAATTAACAATTTTGTGTGAAACCCTAAATACCAAAAAGTGAAAAGATTGAAGCTTTACCTCCAAAACTCTTCAACAGTTGAAAAAGTGTAGATGGGTCGCATTGAGCTACCCCAAGCGGCTTGTTTGGATTTTGCTGCAGGGGTATCGAACCAGAAAGTCCAAGAATTCTCGAGGGGGTGAGATTGGTGAACGACGGGCTTGGAAGTGGCGGAGGAATCGTCTTCATCGAGGATCTCTCCTTCTTCGATATTGTTGTCGTCTTCGATGGCCCGATTAGGGTTTGCTGTGATTTGATCGTCGGTGATGATGGATTTGGGGGTGTCTTCTACAACCATTTTTGCGCTCTCGTTTTCTTTCTCAATTCCCAAATGCAAATGAGCTGCGAGTTCACTCGTTTAGTGGTTTTAATGAAAAAATTGAAGGTGAAGTGATGCTAATGGGCTTGGTTGGTAAGTTATAAAGGGGAAAATCTACTTCCCACACCTTCCATTTAACTCTCACCTCCGAAAAAAGGGACTAAATTAGAATTGTTCCTAATCTTTTATCATTGAAAAAAATTCTATTTTTTCAGAGTTATCTACCTCCAGTAGAGTTAGAAGCTAAGAAAATTCGATAACACGCAGCAAAGTACACCTAGATGCTAGAGAAGTTTTACAAAATGGAAAGGAGTTCTCTCATATTAAGATGTCTAGGAGAGCATAAAATCGTATTAGTTCTCACAGAGGTACATCAGAGGGACTTGTGGAAATCATATTGTTGGACGAGCCTTGGTCCACAAATTACTAAGTATAGACTATTATGTCCCACTCTGATGAAGGACAACGCAACATTCATTAAGAAGCACGCTAATTAGTTCTCGCAGAGGTATATCAGGGGGACTTGCGAAAATCATATTGTTGGGCGAGCCTTGACCCACAAATTACTAAGGACAGACTATTATGTCCCACTATGATGAAGGACAACACAATATTCATTAAGAAGAACTCTAATTTGCATCATGCAACAGTTGAGATTCTCCACTTTGTCATCTTGCCTTGGTTGTTTTATAAATGAGGAGTGTGCATTTTAGGTCCTTTCTCACTGGCACTTGGAAACTACAATTTTTGTTCAACTGGGTAGACTACTTCACAAAGTGGATAGAAGCCAAAGTCGTCTTCAAGATCACGATAGAAAAGAGTTTGTTGCTTTTATTGGCAATGACTCATGTGCAAATTCGGTTTACTAGGAGTAATTATTTTAGAATGTGATACTCAACACGCTAGCTTCGTTGTGATCGATTTTTATCGTGTGGTTTGCAGATAAAATTTATCTGTGTTGTCTACCCACAGGCAAACTGGAAGGCTGAGTCGACAAACAAAGTGATATTGGGAGGCATAAAGAAAAAATTGGATAAAGTTAAAGGACTACGGGATGAACAACTTTATTAAAGAGACTTCATTCACAATCATATACGAATTTGAAGTCATGCTACATGTTGAAATCAATACACCTACATAAAGGCGTTCTCAATTCAATGAAGAGGAGATTAGGGTGGGGCTTATATGCGTAGTCGACCTAATTGATGATACTCAAGACATCACCTACATAAGGGAATTTTTTGCCAAGTAAAAGACAACCAGAAGATACAATTCAAAGGTGGTCCTGAGAGAGATACAAGAATGCGACCTTGTGCTCAAGCAGGTAATTGTGCTTGCCTAGAAGGGAAACCCACAACCCAACTGAGATGACCCATATCTTGTCTATCAAAAACTACTAATGGTGCCTACAAGCTTAAAAAGCTGAACGAATGACTCATCCTAGGGACATGGAACTTAGTTAACCTTAGATATTATTATAATTAGCTATTTTTCTATTATTGTTTTTGGGCAAAAGAAGATTAGCTAGTCAATGTACAAATCCTTTTAAAAACTAATTGCTACCATATTTACACCAGGTTATTCTATTTTTTAAGTAGTATAAATGTTGGAATTCCATTGGAAGATCCTTGTTTCTCTCAAAGGATAATATAATTGTAGGACTTCCATTGGAAGATTATTTCTACCCCCAACTTAAAGTATTGCTCGAGGGACTCAACTTAAAGTCCCGCCTATGGGAATCAACTTAAAGTATCGCCTGATGGAATTAACTTAAAGTATCGCATGAGGTACTCAACTTAAAATCTCACCTGAGGGACTTAACTTAAAGTCTCACAAGAGGTACTTAACTTGAAGTCTCGCTTGAGGGACTCAAATTAAATTCTCTCCTAAGTGACTCAGCTTATAGTCTCTTTTGAGGATCTCGACTTCAAATTACATAAGGGACTCAACTTAAAGTCTCTCCTGAAGGGAAATATGTGAAAACAATCCAGCCTATCGCATTTTTCACTTACAGTACATAAAAATCACATCTATATATTGTTGGCCATTTTGGCACATAATGTATAAATATAAGGGAAAATTCAACCTCATCGCATTTTTCACTTACAATATAGAAAAATCACATATATGTATTGTTGGCTATGCATTTTCCAATTACATAATGTGTGGTACAATTGTGTCTTTTTAAAATAATATTTGTTTTTCTTGACTTCAAAGGAAGATATATGCATAAATTTTTAGAAAATTTTTATATACAAAATGTACAAATAAGTCAAAATATTTTGCTTTTTATTTATTGGTAAAAGTGACATATTTGTTTTTTCATACGATTGGGGACGTGGGACGTACATATGGGGTGGGAGGTAGATGTTTAAATCTTTATGAGGGCCATATTTATATAGGCATTACTCATTACACCCCATGTTATACTCCTGAAGAAATTCTAAAATTATCTTTAGAATTCTTATTTCAATCTTCGGATGCACCAAATACACATTAAACTCTCATTGAATCACATCAAATCTAAGTTGAAAATAGGTCTAGATATTTAAATCTGAATTAAAAACTTACGGATATTGAAATCCGAATGCATCTCAGCATACCACACTAAAACCCAAACTCATATTGTTGAGGTATGTTGTTGTTTTGTTAAGGCAATTTTTTTGTTTTTGTTGATAAATGTTGTTGTTTGTGTTATTTTAGATGTTTTTGTTGAAGTATGTTGATGTTTTTGTTGAGGTATGTTGTTATTTTGTTAAGGGTAATGTATTGTATTTGTTGATAAATGTTTTTGTTTGTGCTATTATATGATGTGTTTGATAGATATGTTATTGTTAATGTTGTTCCTCGTACATTGCAACTTTCATTTTGCTTACCAAACATATTCTAGAAGATGAGTTTATTATATATGTCGCTACCGCGAAAATCAACAGAGTCGCCACTAACATATTTATCCTGAAAAGGAAGGGAATGCTAGTAAACCACAAAACAAGGAGCAATGGTCTCACGACCAGAGTAGAGGGTAAGGGGGTCGATTACGCAAGGGGAAGGTGCTAGCACCCCTCACGTCCTTCGTACTCGAAGGGATTTGTAACACCCTTCTAAACCCCGCGGAAATTATATAAAATTTTCAGAGTAAACATGAAAACAAGGGTGCCACAACTCAATAAAACAATTTATTATAACTCACTTGGCATGCTTTCGCTAAGGAACAATCATCAATTTAATAAAATCATGTTTCTACACAGCGGAATATTCATCATACGGATAAGCATAACATCATCTATGCAATATCCCACAAAATTAATACAATAACTACATAATAGAGTATCATCATAGACTCTAACTAGCGTTCCCTAGTGTTACAATATCAGAGCATGACACCGACACTATACTTAAACAAACTGGCCTATGAGCTATCCTCACCAAAGCCAAAAGCCACGACTCGCCAATCTGAAAATGTCAACAGTAAGGGTGAGTCTCATTCACAACTAACAAATGTTATTGAGTCATAAATAATAACATATCATAGTTACATTATTCACTCAATTGTATTATATTCAGATATTCAGATAAGTTTCATCATCATAACAACCAACACATCTTCAAATCATAACACTGGAAAAGCATCCAATCATGTTATAAAAATCATGCATATGAATGCAACTGACACTATGCATGTGGTACCAACATCATCAATGGGATTAACCCACCGACCGATCCAACATCTTCCAGATACGGCCCTGCCAGCACAAATTCCACACAATGGGAATTATGCCCTTCACTGAATCCACAACATCATCTGGATTCAGCCCTCAACACATGATTATGAATGAATGCAAACATATATGAAACATACTTATATCCTCGTCAAGTCTATGAGTAACATCATCCAATACTCAAACCATCATCATTATCATCTTCATCAAGCATGTTTGCATATGTTAACAATCATTCAAATACTATCCAATCATCATCATCATCATTACAGAACATACATGTAGTTACACCAATCATCATTATCAATAATAAGAGTATACATGTATTCACATCATTCAACACATCTCATATAGTCACATCTCATCATATATATCAACAATATATCGTCCATCAAACAAACAAAATATTCACATCATACTCATATCATCACATAGAATGTCTCATAAGCTTCATCATACAATCAAACAAATCATCACACGACTCATGTTTTAAACATAGCATGCATCGTCATATCTCATCATATATGTCCACAACACATCATTCATCAAAACAAGAAAATCATGGTTTAAAAATAAATTTGAGCTACTGCTTATTTCATCATTATAACACAAAGAATAGTTCATAAGCTTCATCCTGCTCGAAACGGCACTTAAAACGGGCCAACAGTTTGAAAGTTATGCATCTTTTAACTTTTCAAAAATCACTAGCAGCACTCGGCGCCACACATTGTTCGCGACGCGCTGCCAGGAATCGACGCCTTCGCGGCGCCAACAAGGGACGTGACGCGAACTGAGTGAAATAATTGTCCTTAAGCTTTCTGCCAAGCAGTTCGCGGCGCGAACAATTGGACGCAGCGCGAACTGACCTGGTCAGAGATCCCAATCGCAAATGACAGCATACGAACCTGAATCTCAAATTCCTCAACCTCGACCAAATCGATTCAAGTTGATCAACCACCACAAAACAGCCACACAACATATATCATACACACATATAACATATATTATGCATCATCAAACATCATACAACACCAAATTCATGGGATTCATCAAAACAAATAATTATCAACAAACATTCCAAAACCCAAACTCTATCATTCGACTCAATTGACATGAAATAATATACCTATATCAGTCCTATTATCCATAACCCGATAATTGATGTTAATCGGAAGAGTCCCCCTTTACCTTAGTCAATAATCTGGACTTTTCCCCGTCTTCCCCATCAAACCCGTAAGCCCTTTTTCCCCAATTTCAGCAAGAACCTCCAATCTTCAAACTCGTGTATCTCCCTCATTAAGAACTTCCCTGACACGAATTAATATATCAAATCGAAGGAATTTTCGTGTAGAATCCGAATCTTCAAGAATTGCCTGATTTGGAGCCACGAGTAGAGAGTTATGACTAGTTTTGTGAAGGCTGCACCATGAATACGAAAATAGGTCTTTGTCCATGAGCTCTCTCCTTCTTCCTATTAGGTTTTCCTCTTCTATTTTCCAATTTCCTTATTTTTCTTATTTTATGAAAATAGATTATAATTTTTAGAAAATGGCTTACTAACATGGCACCCCCTCTTTACTAACACCACACTTGGCCCAATAGCTCATCTCATAATTCTTTCCAAATAATTCCACCAAATACCGAATAATTCCAAATAATAATTTAATTGCTGATTAAATTAAAATTAGAAAATATGGTGTGTTATGTAACACCCGTATAATTTTAATATTAATTTAATTGGAATATTGAATTAATAATTAGAATTATAAAGATTTTGTGAAAATAATGAATAAATAATGGTTTATGGTATTTGGGCCATATGAGTAAATAGTAAAAGGGGGAGGGTGATTTTATAATCCTTTTACTAAATTATTATTATTTTTCATAAAACAATTGGATTTGGGAAGAAAGAAAGAACGTGAAAGAACAGAGGTTTGGAACGAAGAACGAGAAGGAGAACTGTAGAGGGAGAGACCAAGGATCAAGAACAATTGTCTAAGGTAAGGGGAGACTCTCCATTTAATCTCTATTATCGTGCTATAGGTAATAGTATAGATTAGTAGTATTGTTTTGATCAATGGTTTCCATGTTCTATGTTGTGTTCATCTTTTGGATTGAAATTTTAGACTGATAAATCCCTAATAACTGAGTAGATCTAGAGTATGATGAACGAAATTGATTATTGGATCATATACTGTAGTTTCTGGGTGAATTCGTATGCTGTTATGAGATGAATTTTCTGGTTTTTAGACCCAAATCGCAGACTGTGCAGGTGGATTCGCGAGGAAGACGAATGGGTAAGTTGCAGGTTTCTGTGAACTGCTGCCCATTTGCGTATGATACGCGTACGGTACGCGTATGGGGGGTGTGGTACGCGTATGGTACGCTCCCCATGGTGCATCAGAATGTGCCCTTCTGCTGGTACGCGTATGATACGCGTATGATGTTGTTTTGTGTGGAAATATGGTTCTGTCCATACGCGTATGATACGCGTATGGTGTGTATGTTTTGTCTGAAGTTGTGCTTCTGCCTGTACGCGTATGATACGCGTATGGGGCGTGTTTTTGTGAAGTTCTGGACCTGTTGGTACGCGTATGGTACGCGTATGGCCAGCGTGATTGACAGATTTTGCTGTTTTGTGATTTTTGGAAGGTTAATGGCGTGTAACTTTCGAGCTGGTATATCTGTATGATTTATTATTATATGATTATTTGAATGATGCAATCTAATTTATATATATATATATGAACATACTTGTTGATGATGATGATGGTATGTTATATATATGTTGCATGCATTCATAGTCATAGTATGATGGCTGTATCCTAAAGATGAGAGGATGCAGTGAAGGGCAGGATTCCCATTGTGTGGAATCTGTGCTGGCAGGGCCGTATCTGGATGATGATAGATCGGTCGGTGGATGATGTCCACTGGTGATGTTTGGTACCACATGCATAGTGTTAGTTTCATACATGTGCATGATTTGCTTATGACATGATGGTGTATGTTTTAAGATGACTTGTCTGTTTATCTGTGGATGTGTGAACGATGATTTGTCTGAATATGAAACAGTTGGTGAATGATATCACTATGATATGTTATTATTTATGATGCAATAACATTAGTTAACTGTGATGAGACTCACCCTTACTTGTTGTCATTTTCAGATTGAGGATAGCGGCGCGACTTGGTGAGGATTAGCTCATAAGTCGGTTATTAGTATTGTGTCGGTGTCATGCTCTGGTAGATGTAACACTGGGAACGCGTTGTTTTTAGAGTTCGATTATAACTCTATTTGTTTTGTTGTTAAAGTCTGATACATTAATGATGGATGTTGACTTGATGATTTTAATTCCGCTGTGTAGACATGGTTGGTTTATTAATTACAGATGTGTTCAGTGAATGCATGACATGTACCGAATGTATATTTTCTTTATTTATGAATTGTGACACCTCTTGCATGTTAACTCTGATTAATATTTATTCTATTGCCGCGGGTTATTAGAGGGGTGTTACATGTTACAGAATCCACGATTGTTATCTAATATATGGGTGTGTAAAAAGTCTACGCCTAAAACTGAACTAGGATGCATGCAAAATGTAGGGAAAAAAAGAGTTGTACTCGCACGGGCCCTACCCCGCTGCCTATGTATCCGTTTTGCGGAATCAGAGGTACCATAGCTCGACTAACTAATTTCTGTTTGTTTTTTGTTTTTTAGGTGAACAGTTACATTCACACTCCGCTGCTCGACCTCTGGAGACTTAAGATGGGAATGGAGCAGAAATAACATGCTCTTAAGAAAAGAAAATCAAAGAGTTTGGTTTGTGTTTTAAAGATGCATGAGGAAAACCTAAGCTAAAGGGGAAAGCTTGCTACCTATGTTGACATGCAAAGGGTGAAAGTCTATACTAAACTAGCGACCTACAGGAAAAAACGAGAAAACAAACAAGTATGTCAAACAAACGAGCTCGGCTCGTGCACACACACCTACAAGCGTAGGCCATGTAGTAGAAAAGAGGTCCCGCCATAGCCAAGGGGAGCGTATCACCCGAGTCAACCAAGCATCAGACCGAGGAGATGTGAATCTTTAACCGCGATATTGTATTACCGGGGCAAAGAGGAGCAGAGGCAAATCAGTGCGTGCATACACCGAGCGTCAACATCGGCCAACGTGAGCTAAGAAACATGGGGGTCCGATTGCATGGACCCGCTTCACATTACCCGTTTGGGCCTTCGACTCGACGATCTTGGGGACTTGCCCAAAGCTCTGAACTTGCAAAAAGTGAGCATAGGGACGACCTGGGGACTGAAAGTTGCGGGGGTTGATTGCGAATCCTATCCGCTTGCCTTCTCGAGGACTTACAATGACCTTGGTTAGGACTTCCAACAAGCACAAACGTAAACACACCGATAAAAACAGAACCTCCGGCACACGCCTCAGAGGATTTCCAGATGCGATGCATGCCTAAGTCCTACTACTCATGTTAAAGATGGATGAAAGCGATAAAATGCGTGAAAAGGTAAAATGAAACGAGATCAATACCAAACAGATTATGATCCGTAAACTGAAACGAAATAAGAAAGAAAATCGGAGATCCCGCAAGCGAGCTAGCAAAAGCAATAACAAATTGTCAGCACACTGATTAGCTGCACAAGCAAACAAATGTCGACGTCGTGAAAATAAATCACGCGTTGACATGTGCGTCATGCACAATCACTAAGTTTCGAGGAACTTTTTGATATCATGATACCAGAGATTGTCGTCCAGCCCGACATCAGCCTCAAAGAAAAATGTCGGCTCGTCCAACCTGCTGATGGTGATATTAGGCGCCTCATTGACCCACTTCACTTTGAACATGGAAGCCAAGGTAGCTAGAGCATCAACAAGATTGTTCTCTTCTCTAGAAATATGCTCGAATGTGATCTCATCGAAGTACGAAATGAGTCTCATCACATGATCCTTGTACGCAATCACATTATGATAACGAGTCTCTCAATCTCCATCTATCTAGCTAACGACAAGTTTGGAATCCCCATAAACTTTCAAGCCTGCCAAGATTAATGAAGAACACACAAAGTTCTCTCATTTTTTCGGGTAAATGGGTCTTGGATCTTGATGGTTATCATGAGCTTGATCAACCATGAATCATTACAATATTGATAAACTCTCTTTCTTTGGTTTCTATCAACAAAAAATATAACACACAAGGTGTAACAAAAATGATATGCAACCTGACACAGATTAACACTCAAGAAGTTGTTCTTCAAGCAAAAGAAAGATACAAATGTGCTAGGAATAGACACACTAAAGAAGGAAAGACAAATTGACATTTTTGTCTTAAGGTTTGATCGAATCTTTCTTCATTTAAAAGTTCATAATGAATGACTATTTAAATCTAAGGTGGAAATTTGGATCCAAAAAAACAACTATTTAAATCTAAGGTGGAAATTTGGATTTTTGAAGCTATGATTTGAATCACTATTTAAACCCATGACTTGAGTCAAGGGAAAACTATGATTCGAGTCATATTGTATTGTGATTCGAGTCAAGTTCAACTTATGATTCAAATCAAATTAAGCAGAGCTTAATTCTAGCTTTCTTGGAGAGCTATGATTTGAGTCAAGTTCATCTTGTGATTCAAATCAAATCACACACATGCAAAATCAAATTTTCACAATATGCATGATTCGAGTCATACATTGTATATGATTCAAATCAAACAAATTAACACCTTAATTTAAGTGTTCTAGCTTGTGATTCAAGCAACATCCGATGAAATGATAAAAACCAACTTGCAAGGCTAAAAAAGATCACACAATATCATGGACCAACATTCTAATTTATTGAATAATGAAGGCACTTAGGGTACAACGCTAAATATCTTAAGCAAACATAATACAATTCAAATGCGAATGAATTACAAACACACGAATAATTAAACAACGAACAAATTACAAATAACGAACAATCAATAACACATACATGCAAATTGACAAAAACATCAAAACTAAAAGTCTTACAATTTCATTAGGCGGATGAACAGTTCCTAATTACACTTGACTGCATCGTGTCGAATGACATCTGTTTCACGTCGTATGGCGCGCACCGTCAAACACAATTTTGGAGGTGATATCTTAGTACGTTGGATGGTTCGCTTATAAGTTTTGACTTATGTATCCACATCTACCTGAGTGAATACTACGACAATTCAAGTATATGCAGGGTATTTTTAGGGTCCCCGTAATTGTTGTTTCTGCCACTATTCTCCAAAAAGATGCTGATTTGACATTTACAAACTATGACGACGTAACGTGTCAAATCCTCATTCATGGAGTACGATATAAAATTCCATCCAATGCTTTTATAAGGTGTCACGTCTCATATGACACCAAAAGCAGAAGGAGATCTCACTAGGTCGGTTCATTGGGAGATACTAGAAGAGGAACATGCAATGGCAGACCATGTCTTTGATGTATTGTCTATGTCATTGTATTGTGGCTATTAGGAGAGAGACCAGAACTAGATAAAAGTTTCAGAAAGACACACCTTAGATGATCACTTTATAGTAAGTCTTAGAAGAGACATGACATGTGTTGTAGTATAAGAGACATATGAGGAACAAATGCGTTAGATATACTCAATAGCTGTATTTTAATTTGTATTTTGATATTAACATTTTGAGAATTTGTATAGTTTATTGTATTGTATGAAAATTGATGTATGGTTTACCAACATTTTACTTTACAATTCGATCTTATTAATGAATGACTAATAAGTATGGCCTATTGTGCATATTATTTATAAATTGTGCATATTATTTATAAATAACTTATAATGTATGAAAATTTTCTTCAAAGTTACTGTCAAGGGTGTGCGAATAGAGTCTTGAAATTTTTCTAAATAATGAAATTTGGATTCACCCAATTTCAACTGAACCATCTTGTGATTAAATCATACATAATAGGGTATATCTAGAAATAAATTAAGGCATTTTTAAAAAAAAATAAAAAAATTAGAGATGTCTCTTTGATGAAGTGATTATTTGTAAAATAGATATATCCGATTTTCAATCTTCAAATACTTCAAAGGATATTTTCGAGTTTCAACAGTATATTTTCGAGTTTCAACAGTGAGTGTGATCACTACATAGTTCAGGGAAACACCATCCATTTATATTTACATTACATGCAATACATCTATGTTTAATTAAGTGAAATTATAAATACTCTTGTTTGGATTCCACAACTGAACCTCTCATCTTACTTCTATTTTTTTTTTTAGATTTTAAAAATTTAAAAATTAAAAATATAAAAAATAAAAAATATGTTCGAATTCCAGTAATGTGTAAATTTTAAAAAAATCATATTCTAAAATTTCAAATTTTTAAATTTTTTTCTTTTCTTTCCTCTTCTTCTCTAATATTTAACATTGTTCAAATTATAAAATTCGAATGTATATATTTTTTAAAATTTACAATTTTTAATTTGAACATGATATTTTTGGAAAAAATACAAGGTTTGGGGAATTTTACCTTAATAGAATATAATAGGAATAGATATAATAGAAATGGATTAAGTGACTTTACAATTTGATATCAAATTTTGGTGACTTTAGTGTAATTGACAAATGTATGAATCACTAAGATAAATTATTTTAATAAGAGAGAGAGATAGAGGCAAAGTAACCGCCACTCATACTTTGTCAGTCATATATTATACTTTGGTCTTAAAGAGAAACAGAATATTTCTAGAGTTGAAAAGTGTTTTCTAGATTGCATAGTTGCAGAAATGTAAAATTAGTTACTTGATTAGTTAGTTAGTTATAACTCCCCTCAAAAATAGTTGGTGGTTGTTAATAAGTAGTTAGGCAGTTAATCCTTCAAAAACTCTATAGAAGACTCCCGAGTAACCAATATATGTGTTAAATTTGATGGTTTTTGGTTTCAAACATTGAGCTGACTTATTTCACCAAATTAAATCACTAAAGGTTGAAATACATGCTAATTTCATCACTTTTATAAAGCAACATGCAACAATAACACCATGATAAGCTTTGCTTTAAGACAAACCCAGAACTAAAAAGTATATCAGGAATCTTAACAACAGCACAAAAACATTATTATCGTATCAAAATTTTCAGCAGTGTTCTAGTTTTTGGCACTCATTAAGTAGGATTAGACTCCCGGAATAGGATACTTAGTGGCAAGAGCTTCAACCTTCCTTCGCAAATCTGATACCTTATCTTTCAATGGAAATTCAGGAGTTACCACAAAGTTCAAGAAATCTTGAACCTTGGTTCCAGAGGCCAAACTTTTGGCTTCAAGACTTATTTGCACACCCTCGTGAATTAAGTCTGCAATGAGTTCAAATTCTCTCTCACCAAGTCCTCTTGTTGTCATTGCAGGTGACCCGATGCGAATGCCGCCGGGAACTTGGGCACTTCTATCACCTTTTGTAATCAGCACATGTCAGTAACACAATTCCTATGAATGTAACGTATTTCTACATAAAAGTCATGTCAAAATGCAGAGCATATGGCTTACCAGCTACTGAATTCTTGTTGAGGGTTATAAAGGCCAGGTCAAGAATTTTCTCTACCCGAGCACCGTCAATACCCTAAAGAATGAGATGTTGGTAATATGAAATACAGTCAGGGTACCAAAAGAATATAGATCAATAAGAAAAATCACATCATGTCAATAATTTACACAGCATTGCGATTTTATGAGAAAATTTCACAATCTTACATTATTTTTACAACAGATGGAGGAGGAAACAAAAGAGAGAATTATCATTATATTGATACTAGAAAGCAGGAGAAACTTACCGATGGCCTCAGATCAACAAGAACAAGGTGATTATCACTACCACCAGAAACAAGTTTATATCCATGTTCAACTAATCGGTTAGCAAGAGCTCTACAATTGGCAACCACCTGCAGGATGATGGTTTAGGAGTGTTATTGTTAGGAAGTTCTTTATGTCAAACTCTAACCAACGATGAAAAGGGACATTGATATATACCTGGTTTTGGTAATTCTTAAAATCTTGCGACTGTGCATATTTCAAGGAAACTGCTAGTCCTCCAATTGTGTGGTTATGTGGACCCCCCTGAATAATTCTAAACTATATTAAAATCACAAAATAGGATGATAAAGAAGCAAATGCATCTGACTCCAGTGTTGCATTAGGATCATGTAATTTCTCAATTAGAATTGTTAAAACCATACAAATTAGAGAACATTCCAACCTGTAGACCGGGAAAAACAGCATTGTTGACGGCAGTCTCGAGATCAACACCGTGCACAGGATCTTTCTTGAAGAAAATCATACCACCTCTAGGACCTCTCAAAGACTGGAGAAAGTCATTAATGTTGCAAGTATTATTACAAAGAAAAGTACTCACCTCACAGCTTAACGTAAATAGAATTGTTTTCACACAAAAATGCATACTTTTCTCTCTTTCATTTTGAGTGCATGAACACAAATATCTTGAAACAAACCTTGTGGGTTGTAGTTGTCACAATATCGCAAAACTCAAAGGGGTCGGCAAGTACAGATGCAGCAACAAGTCCACTTATGTGAGCCATATCCATCATAAGAAAGGCACCTATGCTATCTGCAATCTTTTGATGCATATAAAGATGTAATTAGCTTTTTGCGAAGAAAAAAAACTGCATGATGTAGAGAAGAAGTTAACTGGATTATAATTCCATAAAATGCTCTAGTAAAGAACATACTTTCCTAAAGCGGGGATAATCGATGTCTCGTGGATAAGCGCTAGCACCAGCAATAATGAGCTTCGGTCGGAAGATACTAGCAGTTTTCTCCAGCATGTCATAATCAATAAGACCTGTTGCAATTCCAAAGTGGGAAGAAAAAAATCATCCCAGGTTATTCCACAAATAAGTCAATATATCTGAAGCAATTTAATGACAAAATATAAGCACCTGTTGATTCATCGAGTCGATAAGCCATGGATTCAAAATAAACTGATGTAGCTGATACACGTCTTTTAGGAGTCATGAATCCATGAGATAAATGCCCACCATGAGACAAATCCAAACCCTAGCAACATATCATTAAATATATTAGAAAAATAACGTAATGAATGGAATTCCCATTTTGGAATTTGGAAACACCAGACTTAAACGAGCGAAAAATAGCTAACCATTATTCGATCATGTGGTTTAAGAATTGCAGTGTATACTGCAAAATTAGCCGGGGAACCAGATAATGGTTGAACATTTACACCCCACTTGTTACCATCTAAATGAAATGCGGCAAGTGCCCTTTCTTGACATAGGATTTCAAGCTCATCAATATGCTCATTGCCACCATAATACCTTACATGTAAACAGGATCCAATCAACAAAATAACAGAAGACAAAAGAAAGGTACTTCTTACAGAAAAAAAAAAAAAACTTTCTTGTTTAGAGAAAAAGTAAAAGTAGATAGAATTTACCTTTTACCCGGCAAACCTTCTGAGTACTTGTTTGTGAGGCATGAACCAACTGCTTCCATGACTGCTCTAGATGTAAAATTTTCAGAAGCAATAAGTTCAAGACTTTTAAATTGACGGTCTTTTTCCTTGCCAATTATCGTAGAAACCTCAGGATCAGCTTCACTCAAGCCATAGTCCAGGAAACTAGACCCATCACCTGATAAGTTATTAAAGCATATAATTCCATGACCAAAAAAGATAACCACTGAGGCACATAAACTTAAATTTCAGCATACATAATGTTACAAATTTTTTAACTTTATAATGATACTTAACATCAAACATCCCAAAGGTGCTTTAAGTAACATATTGTTGTTGACATTGTTTTATTTAGAGCCTGTTGAGATTGATTAATTCATTCGAGTTTATCTCCGGGGGCATAGACACTTGCGAGATGGTTTGAAAGAACTTATACAAACAACTTATCATAATCTATTTTAAACTTATTCCTACAAGTAATCCATTATAGCATTTGAAAAATATGAAGAAAAAATTCGACTCTGTTTTATGTTTATCTACCACCATAAACAGTTGTGAGACTATTTGAGAGAGGTTGTGAAACATGTCCATAAGCTACTTTCAACTTATTTCTACAAGCTCTACATGGAAGAGCTTATTAAAACAGCTTATAGCATTATTCATAAACTTTATTGAACTTATGTTTATAAATTCTCAAAGATAACTCATGAAAACAATTTATAGCACATATAAAAATAATTAAAATTTATTTAACTTCTGTTAGAAAAATTAGGGTTACCTCCAATTTGAGGGGCAGTGAGAATAGGTCCTTCAACATGAGAAACTTTGCATGGTTTGAAATTAGTGTTGAATTTAAGCTGAGGTAAAAAGCCATGAGTGGGATACAGTTGATTCTGGAGCTTATTCCAGAGAGGTTGTTGTTGAAGAGAACCCATTAGTGCAGCTCCGGTACACGCCGCAGGCATCTTGTGGATTAGGGTTTTGGGAAGTAAATGTGTGGGTTGCAGTAAGAACAGGGTGACGAGGAAAAGAACGGACAAAGAAATGAAGTTGGAAGAACGGCGAGTTGTATAAATAGGGAACACGGCTGAACCGGTTTGCCGTATTTGAAAATCCGACCCGTTTAATAAAATAACCAAACCACCCAAAAATGGTGAACCGGTGTAAAATCTGGTTCGTTTTCCCTGCTAATGATTGGTGATTAAGGGATGAATAAGTTTAGATCTTATTATTAGGTGCTAATAAACCTCTTATTGTTATTTTCACTCTGTTTTTTGTTATTCGGTTAAAATAATTACGTTTGAATCGCTTCATTGTGTATTTAAACAAATTTGTTTAGAAGTCAGCTGAAAAATAAATTTAAATGTATAATTAAATTCAAAAATTATACATTTTAATTTTAAATAGAATTAATTTTGATGACAAAATAATTCAAAGCTCTCCCTCAAGAGATTTAACACTGCTGCATGCCCAGGGCCGGGATCGAACCCAGGACCTCTGGTTAAGCTGGAAGAGATCCTTGCCATCTCACCCAAGTGCTCTTGGGTTAATTCAATTTTACATGAATCAAACATATCAAAATCATTTTAAAATTAATTCTACACTTTTAAAACTTAAACCAAATTTTTATTAGATGCTAATTTCATTAAACCTGTTTACGGTGACTTTTTTTAGAAAAGATTTAGTTTCTCAAACTATAAGTACAAAGTACTTTGGTTTAAAAGGTTTAGTTAACTGAACACCCCTATTTGTGTGGGTTTGTTTATCAAATTATTTTAAAATTTTATAAAAATTTGTGAAGTTAACTTTTCAATAAAAATTATTGATTTAATAATCAGATTAATATCCCATTAAATTTAGTGAGCTAGATGTGTAAAGCCATCAGATGAAAGATAAAAGTTCGAACTTCTGAAATTCCTTGAATCACCATCTCTCTCTATAATGTTGTTTATTTTTTTTATTTTGACTACTATATATAATGTTGTTTAATTGAATAGTTAATCAATGAGAATCAAGTTTCAAATTCTCCAAAAAAAATTCCAATTGAAATCTAAACTATCAAATGAAAGATAAAAAGGGTCCAAAATAGCCGCCCAAGTTTTCTTTCTTAGCAAACCAAGCAATGGAAAGACAAATCGCATTTTTTCCCTTTCAAACGGGTTAACCTCTCACATAGAACAGAATCAGATTCATTTCTTTAAGAAAAGTCATTGCATCTAAATCAACAAATGACAAACTTCTGCAACAATTACATACCAACAAAAATAGCATCTAACCCTTTCCATTGCTTTTTGACAAAAGGACATATTCTTTCAACATAGAAAACCGAATTTATAATGCTTAGTGTTTCCATTGTTCTACAAGATATTTATACTGTCATAACTCATAACATAACAGACGTTGATATTGATCATCTACATCCACAAGTATCTCTAACCACAGAATTTCCTATGTAACTTACATCAACTCCAGGATCAAATTATTTCATTTTGCAGTTATATATTTTAGCTATCCATCTGTATTCTTTTCGGCTCGAAAGGTAGTTATCCAGTGACAATAAAGTCATTGAACATATTTTCACTCGACATGTGAAAGACCCCCGCCGCTTTCAGCACGTGTCCTATAGAATAATTTGTTAAGGAATAGGAAAATAAATACATATGATGGCAAAGTGATGATTTCAAAAGTTAAATACTTACTTGTGATCAGAAGGATTTGGCATAAGCTCGTAAACAATAGTGGCTACGACATCCCTCTTTAACTATACAATAAACAATAAAGTTAATACTTTGCACTAAACTATTCAACAGACAACCCTGAATTTTACGGTAAAAAAAATACCTGAGTAGCTTCGCCTTTAAGACCAATATAGTGTATTTTGGTAGTGTCGCCTCCAAAATTATCAGGAAAGTGCAATGTAATATTTCCCACACTTTGAAATTTAGAATACCTAATCAAATGGATAGATACATTAAAAACCCATGGTGGCAGAGACACAAGAAAAGTCCAATGATATAGAGCACTGGTGCCTCTTATTAGTGATAGTGTGTAATTATAAAACATTCATATAACATAGCAGTGTCCTGTTAAGTCAGCTCAGTTGATAGCTGTGTAGGGACGTCAGATATAACATAGCAATTGAATGTCGTACATGAATTATTGCATTAATGAGAGTTGGTAAACGATAATGATTACCTTGTCTGGTATTCCAATACTCCTTGCATATTCTCAGCTAAATCCCATTCCTATATAAAAAAAAAAAATCAGTATTATACAAGTTGTGGTGTCGTTTTGTCAATTCATGAAAAATTTGAAGGAAAATATACCTGAATGGCTTGCATGCTCTGTGCATCAGAAAAGTCAATGCCATCTCGATTGATGAACCTAATTCAATTTGAAGTTCTCAGTCTTGGGTGTGGAGAATATTTGAAATAAATATAAATTATTGTAATTGAATATTCAAGTATTGCATCTACAGACCAAATAGGAGAAACTGGGAAAATAGATGAAATGAGTACAAAAAGTTGCTCGTAAAGAGTCAACCAAATACAATAAAGCTTCTTCAAAATCATATCAACTTACGCTCTCATCTTGGAAGGACTCGTTCCATCAGCTCCACCAACAATGGATATGCTCTTAAGCTTGACATCTGAAGTAAATCTATTTCACAAAGAAGCATAACAAGCCATATAAGAATTTGTAAGAGCATAGTTTTAAATTAAAAAAAAATGGAGAATGTGACAATCACTGTGATTACTGTTTTTGTCAGAATGTTAATCATACAAATCTCAAGTTTAGCAAAATAAATAAAAGCTTTACAATGAAAAGAAACATTATCCAATACATTGAAAAAACAAAGCTACTCCCAGTCCCACAGATTTATTTTTTCTTATTAAATAGAATATTTCATTAGCATCAAAGAAAACCTATACAGTTAAGGACTACAGTAAAAGCTGCTGATCTCTGGTTCTTGTAACATAAAGAAGCTGAAGTTATTGTTCTTTCTTAAAGAAAAAAACATAAGAAAAGGTATTGTTGCTAACAAAAATATAACATACTCATGTAATGTAGTTCAGTAATTAAAAATATATTAATCATAAACATTCACTCATTATTCTCTACAATGTGAAAGATTTCTCTATTTGTGTCTCTATTCTAAACTCGCAAACATAGCTATATTATTATGCAACTATGATAAGCAACTATATTACCAGAGCCGTCTTTGAAGACGTGCAAGGCGGACTACCGCACAAGACCCAAAATTTGTTATGGTGGAAAAGTGGCTAAATAGCGCCACATGAAATAATTGTCACCGTTAAATCATGGTTAAGTAAAACCTCTATTTATTTTGTCATAGTTAAACAATTGTTAACTTATAGTTCTACAGGGCGTCCAAAAAACTTGAGACGGCTTTGTATATTACACATGTGTTTTAAAAAATACAACAATATTTCCCAATTTCATCACAAGAAATAGGTAACAAAATTGTGATGCAATAAAAGAATAATTAAAAGATGAATAAAAGTAACTTACGGGATGAATACAAGTAACTCAGGATCACCCTCATTGCTTTCCAAGTGTTCCTAATGAATTGAATCCATAACAACAACCAAAAAAACTTAAATATTCATATTAATCATATCTAGCAACAAAGGTAACATGAAAAATTAATAAAAAAGATGATTACCCCAGAAGTGTTCAAACGGTGTTCCCAAGCTTTGAAAACTGATTTAACACTGCCAGGAGTTGCCTCATTCAAAGCAGATGCCTGAAAAGAGAATTTGGGATTGTGATTTTGTTGATAAAAATTGAAGAAAATAGAGAAAAGGAACGAGGGTTTGAGAGAGAGATTTTACCTTGGTGAGGTCGATGTGTTTGTAGAGAGACCAATCAGATGAACAATCATGATCTTCACAACTGTGGTCATGTAAGCACGCCATTTTCGATTACCTCCCAGCTCAACCAAGCGCACAGAGCAAGCGATATTGTTGATTCTTTGCTCTTCGGTTTGGGCTTACAAATTTATTTGGGCTTTTACCTATATGGGAGGATTTAGAGAAATCTAGATGCCGCCCTCCAATTTGACATGTCAACCCCAAACATATTTTTTTTTCATAAGCACAACCCCAAACATATGAAAAGACCAAAATGTCCTACCATTTTTTATTATCATATTTTTTCAAATTTACGGGAGCAACCGGACATTTTAAATTTTTGGGAGATACCGGAAATTTCGAGGGCATACCGGATATTTTTCTTGAAATCAAATAAGTTTCTGGTATTTTTAATTAAATTTCCGGTATTTTCTACCGAAAATTTCTAAATTTACATTATATTCTACCGGAAATTTTGAAAATTTGGTATTTTCATTTACTTATTAATATACCGGAATTTTAAAATTTTCTGTATACCATAAATTTCAAAATTTCTGGTATATCTTAAATTTCAAAATTTCTGGTATTTCTGTATTTTTTTTTTAAAAAGAAGTTATTTTCCTAATGTTTTTAAATTTTGCAATGAGAACCAGAGGTGGGGACGGTACTATTGCTAGACGGGCCATAGATAGAGCAGCTGCTCTTGCTCGAGCTGCTGATGGGGCGCATGCCTCAGAGTTACAAGCTGACCTCTTCCTCTAACTGGTTCTAACCTGAAACGGATGGCGGAGCAGCAGACAGTGAGGGGGTTCACGCACCTCGCCGTCAGATTGGTAGTGTATCCACTCCTGTTGCAGAGGAGCGGGTGGTTCAGGTTGAGGAGCTGGTGCCTGAGGTCGGGGAGTCGGTGGTTGTTGCTGAGGAGCAGGTGCCTGTTGCTGAGGAGGGGGTGCTTAGGGTTAAGGAGCCGGAGGCTGTGGTAGAGGAGGGTTGCTGAAGATCAGGAGCGGGTGATGCAGGAGACAGACACCACCACCGGTGCATCTACGGAACCATCGGTACACACTGATGGAGCTTTCCCCGGAGGACCTTCTGATAGGTCTGTGTTGACAGGATACGCTGACCATGTCGCTTATAGGTTATGGCAGGGCGAGGTATGTAACATTGCTTAACTGCTTAATTTTTATTACGTAATGTGATTTATACTAATGTGTCTTAATTGTATTTTTTGGTTACAGGAGCGTCCAGTGCTGAAGGTCGCTTTCCACGGGTCGGAGTTGAAGAACTTCCCCGAGAGACCGATGCCTGAGCAGGTGAGGAGAATAGTTCGGGACTTCCATCTGATGGACTTTGCTGGATGCTCCCTGACGATGCTGGACGCCTCTCTATTATCAATATTTGTTGAGAGGTGACACCCGGAGACATCATCCTTCCTTCTTCCATTTGGGGAGATGACGGTGACTCTGGATGATATGCATTCCCTATTTCACCTTCCGATTGCTGATACGTTTTTCACACCAATTCATAGGGACCAGGCGACGGCGGTGCACGTGGTGATGGAGGCTTTTGAGATTGATGAGGTGGTTGTGCTTAAGGAATTCGGTGAGACTCGGGGCTTTCACCTTAGGATGTCTTGGTTGAGGAAGATTTATTAGGAGCTTGTCGATGCAGGGAGGTACGAGGTTGCCGTTAGGGCGTACATGCTACATCTAGTGGCACGTACTCTCTTTGTAGACAAGTCTTAAGTTTATATTGATGTCTGCTATCTTTCTCTATTCAGCGCCCTTGACACCCCATGTTGTGCTTGGGGAGTGGTGCCATTAACGATGTTGTACACGACGCTTGATGCTGCATCTCGTCCTGACACCAGACAGCTTGCTGGTTACTTGAGCTTGTTACATGTACATTATAATTTTTTACATGGTTTTTTGTGTTTTATTATAATTTATTTGAGCTTGATGCTTTTTATTTATGCAGTGTTGGATCTACGAGCATTTCCCTCACATCTGTGAGCGGAAGATCCAACGTTGTGCGGCTGGTGACCCATGCACGAAGAGGTGGAAGGCCAAACAAGCCGTTCCAGGAGGATTGGTTGAGTGCAGGAGGAGGCTGGATGCTCTGACGCTAGATGATGTCATCTGGACACCGTATACAGATCACCACGCTCATCGTCCTTTTGATGTATCTTCCTTATATCCAGGGGTATGTTAGATGGGAGAGCCATGTGGCTAGACACTTGCTTGAGAAGTGTCTACGCCAGTATGGTTATATATATGACATCCCATGTCAGGTCCCAGAGGCTCCAGCTGGTGGCATTGATTGATGGTTTCAGAGCCACATCCTCAGCTGCCCCCGTGAGATCATGGATACAGTCGTTGCGGTTCAGCAGCCTGGGCAGTGGCAAGATGGATACTTGGAGTGGTTCCTCAGTGTCTCACACCCTAAGGTCACGCCATCTACCGCAATATCTGATGTTCCAGGGCCTTCACGTACCAGAATTTCTACCGATCCACCGCCACCACCTCCCACAGGTGACCAGGACAGCCGCCTGCAGTTCATCATCGTACACTTAGATAGTCTCATGGGTTTGGTGAACCCTGATGGTGAGGTTTATAGTATTTTAGCTAGGTTGGCCGCTGTTGCCCGTGGAGGACCTATGTAGATTTATTTTTTTGTGATTGTATTATTTGTATATTTTGTACGAACATCTTTTTTATTGCATAATATTTTTTCTAGTACATGTTTCGAGTAGATAAAGAAAATAACATCATTAATAAACAAACATAGTTAACAAACATCAGATGACAAACAACAAACATAAACAGTACTCTGAAACATGAAAACTTAGACACTAACGGATGACTCTGGACGTTTCAGACACTTCATTATATCTTCCACGGATCTTTGGATCTGCGCATCCAATTTGATCGGACCTTTAGTTATCCTACGGCGAAATGATTTCCACATGGCCCTCACATCTTCATCATTCTTCAACTTGATTAAGTTGTATTTCACCCTTCCATTTGTATCAATTCAGTCCTCATGAAACTCGATCTTTGTCACCCTTCTGTTATCGGAATTAGGAAGCAAATTATTCAATGTTTCTTTCAAGGTGGCAAAGGATTCGGGCCAATCTGGAATCTTAGTTTGAACAATAGGGTTGCGGCCATTGAAATACATTTCTACATTAATCAAATATTGAGGAAGAGACATTTTGTTGAAATAATGTGTTATCCAATAACCCTAAGACCCATATTTATACAAATGGTGGTGCATTCTAGACCACACATATGTGTCGGTGCAACTAGGACCCTCCAAAAGTGTTGGCAAAATCTTAACCATTGAAAAACCTAATATTGAAACATACCGGAAATTTCATTTATAATGAAATTTCCGGTACTTCCCAGAAATTTGAAATTTACGGTATACCAGAAATTTTATTATAACTGAAATTTCCAGTATGTTTAGTAGAGGCTACCGGAAATTTCATTATAACTGAAAAATCTGGTATCTTGTACCGAAAATTTAGTAGAGGCTACCGGAAATTTCGTTCGTAAATTGCTTGTAACTCACTAGGGGAAAAGTTAGAATAAAAGAAAAGGGGGTTGCCATGTATAAAAATAGGGGTGGCATGTAGATTTCTCGAGGATTTAAGATGCTATATGGGAGGATTTAAGATGCCACCCCCAAAATTATACTCCCTCCGTCCCATATTATAAGAAAAATTCATTTTTTGGATTCATTGAATAATTAATGTATCTAGTCTATGTATAGACTAGATATACATTAATTATTCAATGAATCTAAAAAACAAATTTCTCTTATAATATGAGACAGAGGGAGTATCTTGCAACCCTCAAATTTTCTTAATATCAAAAATATCTCTTCTCAAAAAAAAATCTCGTGGGCACATTGATGTGACATCACCACGCGATGATTCCTATTAGGGCGCGATGTTGCACATTGCTTATACACAATTTTTTTTATAATAAGTAGGTTATTTTGACTTTTTTCGGGGTTCTGAATTTAATACAAAAAGTGACGGCTCAAGATTACAAAAATAACGATTTTTAGGTTTTGGAAAGCTATTGAATTAGGTCTTTTTAGACAAAACTACTTATTCTTCCTTGATTTTCATGTACTCTCCATCCAAACTCATGGTAATTGTTATAATAATTATGAGTAGCTAGATTCATTAAATTAGGTCTTTTAAAACAAAACTTCTTATACTTGTTGGATCGTATGGTTGTTTGATGTTAATTGAGTTATTTTATATTATTTTTATTATTTCATTGTTCTTGATCTTAATGCCTTTTATGTATTGACAAATGTCTGAATTAATATCTGAGGAGTAGGGATATTTTATTGTTAGTCTACCGATCTGGCAATTATTCAACTTAGTAATTAACTAGAAATAATTATAAGTTGTGCCTTGTGAATTAACAAACTTAGAACACCTAATTTAACTTTGAATTAGTCTAAAGAGTTAGATAATTATTGTTTAGGTTAATGAGTTGTACACTAACGGATTGGGTGCAATGTCGTAATACTTTAACTTTTGTAAATTTGATTAATACACAGCTTATCAACAACTATGAGAAGGAGAGTCCAAAGAAGATTTAATCGCCTTTAGTCATTGAAATCAACTCCTTTAATTTTTTCGTTTTTATTCTTGAACTGAATAACTCTGAATTCCCCCTTTGTTATTTACTTTAATTCACACGTAGTTACCTTGTTTAAACCCGCAATTCCTGTGGAGACAAATTTATTTTATTACTTCGACGAGACTAGTACACTTGCTAGAATTGTCATTTTCTCGTCTAAGAGACTCGATATAAAGTCTCTCCTAAGAGACTCGACATAAAGTATTACCTAAGAGACTTGACATAAAGTCTCACCTAAGATACTCGACATAAAGTCTCAGTTAAAAGACTCGACATAAAGTCTCGTCTAAGAGACTTAACTATTAAGTTTCACCTGAGGTATTTAGAGTTTCCTCAGGCAGGAGACAAAATAAAGTATCGCCTAAGAAACTCGACATAAAGTCTCACTTAAGAGACTCGACACAAAGTATTCATTTAGTATTTGAAGGTATCTGTCTCCAGACCACAATATTGAGATACAAACTATATACCTGAATTCGCCATCACGTCCAAATTTATCACCGTTTTTATGAACCATAATGATGTTTGCCAGATAAGACTTATTGTAAGTAATTATAGTTTTTTTACAATAACTAGTAAGAAACCCGTGCTCCCGCACGAGTAATGTATTTATGATATTGTCTAAATGACCCAAAGTAATCATAGTATTTGACATTCTTCAAAGAACAATCATATAATAATACAGTAACAACAAAAGCTTTGATAATGTGATTACACATGAATGAGTGTTAATTATATTCTATATGGATTGTATCAAAAGAAGAAATAAAACCCAAGATGTGTTGTAAACAATTATATCATTGCATAGACTTGTAACACGAATCTTCAAAATGAAGTGAAACGTTGAACCTGAAAAAGCAATTCAAAATGTTATAAAGTACAACAATGGCGACATAATTTAATTTTTACATGGAATGATAAAAGAGATATCGTAATAACACACCTTTCAAATGTTTTGGAACACTTCTTTGAATACAACATTAGTGGTAGTACTCATTGGTTCTCTATCTTTGTCATGAATAAGAATCTTTAATCCCTTTTTGGATTTCACTTTAGAGATAGCCACATATAATTGACCATGACTAAAAACTTCTTTTGACAAATACAACCCAACATTGTCTAGAGATTGCCCTTGAGACTTGTTAATTGTCATGGCAAAGGAAAAAGTAATTGGAAATTGGCGTCTCACCAATTTAAATGGCCATGGTGATTGTGAGTGGGACAAAGATATTCTAGGAATATTAATGGTGTTACCAATATTTTTTCCAGAAATGATCTTAGCTTCAATGACATGAGCAACAAGCCTTGTTACAGTGAGCCGTGTACCATTGCACAAGCCTTCAGAATGATCTAGATTGAGCATTAACATTATAGTGGCCCCAACTTTCCACCTGATTAAATGATTAGGCCATCCCAAAGTTTTAAGAGCATTTAGGAACTCGGGTGTGACGTGCTCATATGCATCAAATTTAGTAGCATCAGACTTATCTATGCAATCACTACTAAAGTATTCTTTCTTTTCTCCAACAATAATTGTAAAATATAATTATTTACTAAATATCATATATGACTAGATTTTTACTATTAACCTAAATAAGTTGGAATAAGTGCAAGTTGAATACTTGGAAGAAGGTTTGTGATGTATTGGTTGATATCATCAACCACTTCAATTGTTGAAGCTAAGATTGCACGACTTTGAAGATAGTTGGAATCAAGATAGTTATGAATGAGATCAGGGTATGCATCCTTAACAATTGCCTTAATTGGATTAGAAAAATTTGAAATTAAAAACTCATCTGGAATACAAATATCAAGATAACCATCATTTGGCTCACACATGGTCCCATCTCCAATAGTTAAAATCCACTCAGAAAAGCTCCTTATTTCACCTCTAGTAGAAGTAGTTGCACCATTTTGCAAGCGCATGTTCTTTGTAAGCTTCAACACTCTACAATGATCCCAAATATAAAAAGAATTGATTGTTGCATGGATAATATTAGATCTAGTACCTCTTGGTATAACGGAAAGAATTTGTCTGAAGTTGTAACACCTTTCTAATCCCCCGCGGAAATTAATAATTAAATCAGAGTACATACAAACAAGGGTGCCACAATTGATAATAAAATAAACATTATCCGTCACTATCATGCATTTACTAGGGAATAATCCTTCATAACTCATCAACCTCATGTTTACACAACGAAATAAATTATCAAAATAACATTTCATCATCAATACCACAAATCGTCAAAATTAATTTAAAAGAAAACAGAGTTATCAAATTAATTTCAAAACATAACGTTCCCCAGTGTTACATCTATCAGAGCATGACACCTGACGCTAACTAAACGAATACTCATGAGCTAATCCTCACCAAGTCGAAGTCGTTATCCTCAATCTGAAAAATATAGTGTAAGGGTGAGTTTCATTCGCAATTAATAAATATTATTGCATTATAAATAACAACACATCAATAGTTATATTATTCACCCAATTCATCTATATTCAGATAATCCATCATCACACAAAACACATATCACCAAACCATAACAATGAAGTACATTCAGTCATGTTATAAAATTCATGCATATGAATGCAACTGACTTTATGCATGTGGTACCAAACATCATCAATGGGATAACCCACCGACCGATCCAACATCATCAAGATACGGCCCTGCCAACACAAATTCCACACAATGGGAATTATGCCCTTCATTGAATCCCCTCATCATTAGGATTCAGCCCTCAACAAATGGCTATGAATGAATGCAACATACACAACATACTTATATCATCATCATTATCATCATCATCATCATCATAGTCATCATCATTAAGTATGTTCATATGTGTATTAGCATCATTCAATATAATTCAAATCATCATTAAACACAAGATCATATCACAAGTTACACCTCATTTCATCATTTAAACACATAGGTTATCTCATAAGGTTCATCATGCTCAAAACGACACTAAAAACGGACCTACAGATCAAAATTTACGCATAATTGAACTATCGAAGAAAATCACAAAAACAGAAAATTTAACACACAGCAGCCATACACGTATGGCACCTTCCATACGCGTATCACCCATACTCATACGCATATCAGTCATCCCATACGCGTATCAACAGAACTGATTTCTAACTAAAATTTCCCATACGCGTATCAACACCCTCATACGCGTATGACCTCATCCCATACGCGTATGACTCAATTCCATACGCAAAACAACAGTATTCTCCAAAAATATGCAATTTCGCACCAGTCCGTTTTTCCACTCGTTTTCACTCATAACAGGCTGCGATTTAGGTCCCAACAGAACATTTAAACATGTTTTAACTCATAGGATTCATTCAACTTCATTAATCTATTGCCCTATATTAGTTTTATACATCCAAAGCCCAATTTCTCATCAATCAATTAGAACTCATATGTTCATATTTGATTTTCTAGGAAGAACAATCACAACACAATAATTGATACAGTACCCACAACATAAACATCAATTAACATACAATTCTATATAGAATTCACAGAGGTGTTCATCAATTATTCAACTTCTATTAAAATTATCCCAAAACCCAACTCTGACATATGATCAAATTGACTCAAACAATATCCCTAATCATGCCCTATCATTCATAACACGATAAGAGATGGTAATTGGAAGAGTTCCCCCTTACCTTAGCCAAATTCTTGATTTTGGTCTCTTCCTCTTCTGTTCCTCTTTACGTTCCTCAGCTTTTCTCTTCAACTTCTCCTTTTTCACGTTCTGACTCTTTTCCCTTATTTCCTTTACTTTATGAAAACATAAAATAATTAGTAATGGGTTTACTCACTTAGCACCCCCACACTACTAATCTCACCATCCGGCCCAATGGCCCTTAATCCATAATTCTCCAATAAATCCCAATTTAAAATACTGATATTAATTAACTAATTTAAAAATTAAATTAAATTAATAAATCAGAATTTATGGGGTGTTACAGAAGTCACCACCAAACACAACAACCTTACCTCTAAAAATTCTATCAAATGCATGTGCAGTTCCATTCATAATACCTGTTAAGGATATGTCGAGAGACTCAATGCAAAACCTGTTAGCCATAGGAGCCTCATCCCATATGATTAGATTTGTCAACTTTAGAAGCTCGACAAGATCGTCTTTTTTGTTAATGTTGCAAACTAATGTTTCTAAAGCAGGGACATGAATCTTAAATCTAGAATGAGTTGTTCGTCCACCTAGTAACAACAAACTTGCAATCCCAGTGGATGCAACAGGCAAGACTGTTAGACGCTGGCCTAAGGATCTAGAGGGGGGGTGAATAGATCTCACAGAGTTTTTCGGAGTTAATTGAACTTTAAGCGAAAGCGGTTCTGAATCAACTCGCGTCTATTCCGGACCATTATTGAAACGATTGTATATGTGTTAAAACCACTAAACAGATTGAGATAAACGATAAGAGAATACCCTATAGAATCAATATGTCGCTCTAATGAAAATCGATTAACTTCTTATATGATGAACGATGTTTGCAATGCAGTAATGGTGAAAGAAGCAAAAACACAAACACTTGGTGATAATGATCAAATTGATGGTAATTCAATGTGTGATGAATTGTGATGTTTATACAAGTTCTTAATTCACAATTGTAACACTCAAATCGTTGATCCATTTGCAATTATAACCAGATATGAACAGAACTTAAATGAAAAGATAAAAGCGACAAGAACACGATATTTGTTCAGGCAGTTCGTCGATCGTCCTCGCTACGACTACGTCTGCCCCTAATTCCAAACTGAAATTGGGAAATCTTCCATTAATGTTGAAAGCAGTTTATACAAAGAAGATAACAAAGCGAAAAACAATAAACCAAATTTGTCGATCCTTTGAATCTTCTTCCCCCTTAATCTTGAGTCAGATTAAGGTCTTCCAAGAGCTTCACTTTGATCCCTTTCTGCAGTGTCTTGAATTGCTCGAACACTTGTTCTTCAATCTTCACACTCAGCTGGATCCTTGATGAAGCTTCTTGATAAAAACCCCCAAAATTCACCTATCTTGGAGGATAAAACCCTCAGATTTTATTCACCAAGAACCCCACAAATCTTCACCCACTAGGAATCTTCAATTCCGTTCCATGGACGTTATCGAACTCGATCACTAACCCTCAACACAAGAATGATTATGTGTAATTGTGTTGGAGATGATGAAGAACGAAGATGAGAAGCCTTTGTGTATCTTTCAGTTGTCAGTGTTGATGAATAATTAACATGGAATGATATATATGGTTGCTGGTATGTTGAAGCATAGTGAACACATGATTTGGGAGGATTTCAGCAGATAGGTCGACCTACCTTAGTGCTTAGGTCGACCTAACAGAAGTAAAATGAGTCAAAATGAATTTGTTGCCAGTTGGGTCGACCCATTGGTTGGTTAGGTCGACCTAGAATCAGTTAATTCAACTTTTTGGAGATTTCTTCAGATTAGGTCGACCTGTGGATGTGAGTGGGTCGACCTAACAGTGATATGAGAAAAACTCTTCAGTTTAGGTCGACCTGGGAGTGTGGTTAGGTCGACCTACTTGTGTTATTTCTGAATCTTTCTTGTTTTCTTAGTTTTGAGTCGACCTAGATACATAGCAGGTCGACCTGATTTGTCTTGAATAGCCAACCTAGCATTTCCTTGAGTTTTTTTGCTTAAGCCTTGTTGTTTGTTTGCTTGTGGAGTTTGCCATGGATCAAAAACTTCTTTGTGAATGTGACCTTGTATTTACATTCTCCCCCTTTTTGATGATGGCAAACACTCAGTGACATCTCCAGCAGACAAGTAGTGATTGCTCCCCCATACTCTCAGCACCCATAACTGAGCTCCCCCGTACTCTCAGCATCCATAACTGAGCTCCCCCGTACTGTCAGCATCTATTGCTCTCCCCCGTACTCTCAGCATCTATCTCCCCCTTTGACAACATCAAAAAAAGAAATACACGAGTAATAGAGGCAAGAGACGGCATAAAAATAGATAAAGCAGGAACGTAACACACATAATAGTTAACAGAAGCAAGTAGAGGTGACATAGTATCCAAAAAAAACTTTTAATGTTACAACCAAGCACACATAATATTCAGACAAATTTAAAAGGAAACTAAACTAAGTACTTAGAAAGCCTTAGCAAACATTCATGACAATGATGGAATGAGATGTGATGATATGATGGAATGAAAAGAGATGCATCCTCACGCCTTCCCCGTCTTCCTCTTCCTCTTTGAAATGTTTGAGGACGATCTTCTTCAACTTATTCCAACAGATCAAGCACGGAGTGGTTTAGAGTATTGAAGCTTTGACTTATATTTGCATGACGATTCAATGCAGTCTCCTCAAGCTGATTCTGTCTTAAGGTAGAGTTTGATGCAAACGTCTCAAAGTCGTTTTTGTGGTCTTGAACCAGGCTGTATAGTGATTGATATTGACGTTGTTGTTCGTCATATCGATCTTGTTGAAGTTGTTGCATGTTCTAGAACTGAAGTTACTATGTGTCGAAGTGTTGTTGCTGTAGGAGTTGCATATTTTCAAACATGGAGATGATGTTGGACTGATCCGGCTGAGTTGGAGCAGGATGATTCCAAGGAATTTCCTCTTCTTGAGGTGGAACATATTGCCAATTTTGATCCGCCTCATGAGTAACGTCTTCCATTGTATGATCATCATCATTCGGTATGTCTTGGTCATTTCCTTCTTCTTCATTTCCTGCAATATGCCCAAATTCTGTGGGATCGTCATAGTTGTATATGACTTTTCCGGTTCCTTTCTGAATAAGATAGTAAGTTTTCTTATCTGGATCCCAGTGATATCCCATGAGGGTTAAGGTGGTTTGGGAGAAGTCCTGATGCTGTTTCATGTGAATGTAGTTCAGTCCATCAAGTTTCATGCCGAAATGATTCACAATCGTTTGAATGATTGAGCCATAGCATAGAGAAGTAGTTTTCTGTTGAATTTCATGGAACTTAGCTGCGAGGAAATTTGGCCAGTGTACACGCGTCCTATTTTGAAGCAGATACATTAACACGATTTCATTTCGCTCAATTCTTGAGAAACCTCCTGCTCATGGTCTAATAACTCTTGATATGACCCAATTTAGGAGCCTAGAATCTCTCTTCAAGTGCCCTGCTGTGATTGTTTCATTTGGCCTGTCCAGGATGGATGGATCTTTGAGGATTGATTTCATGTATCCCACATGATCATAGACCCCAGGGATTTCACCGTCTTCTATACGAAGTTCATCTCCCACAATTGTAAGACCAAAGATGCTTATCGTGTTCCTTTTGTCAACAACATGTGATCCCGACCCCATCTTGAATCGAAAGTCGCAGCCGTCCTCCTTTTGAAACCCTGCATAGAATGCCCTAACAGTGTTCTCACAGTACGGAGTGTCACATGATACCAACGGATGAATGTTTTGATGCTCAATCAGATTAACAACATCTGGGATGTGCATACGTTTGGCAACATGTGGGTTATAGATGTATTTCTTAACTATCTTTCTCTTACTTTGCCACTTTTCAAAATTTTCTTGACAATCAGGATGAACAAGAGCGACAGCACTTACCGGTCGAGATGATGAACCAGATGCAATCTCCTTCCCCTTTCGCGATTTTGGAGGCATTTTTGCTGATGATTTGTGTGAGAGGGATGATTTTTGACAACCTTTGAACTTGAGGAATTAGGGTTGGCCGTACACAATGATATGAGAATGAGTGGGAATGAAAAGAGGAAAGACTAGTTATGTATGGGGATGGGTCGGGTCGACCAACAGACCCAATTTTGGGAATTGTTACAGCAGTGGGTCGACCTAAATGAAGGCTGGGTCGACCTAACAGAAGAACCAAGAAAAAATTTCAAATTAGGTCGACCTAAAAGAGGGGTAGGTCGACGTAACTGAGTGTTTTTGTTTTCTGTGAAAAATTAACTTCTGTAGGTCGACTCAGATGCATAGTAGGTCAACCTAGCTTGCATCAATTGTTTGATGTGCCATGGTGATGTGCATAGGTGATGGATTTATGCTTAGTTTCTAGCTTGTATTCCCAAAAACATGATATGTTATGATTGATGATGAAGAACATACATATGTAAGTGAGAAATGCGAATAATCATACATGGAGTCACTATAAGCATGTTAATTGATAGCATATTATAGTATCAATAAATTTTTTTGGAAGTGAACAATAAACATGTTACCGCTTTCTCAATGTGTAGGTGTTTTGTCATCATTGTGTGGAATCCTCTTGTCAGTGTGCCACACTCCTAGATTTGATGATGAATTGTCTTGATAGAATGTTTCATGACTTGGTTGCTTGATTTTTGCGAAAAACTCATCTAGTATCGATTACTTAATGTTCTCCCGGATGCGGGACAGGGTCCCAAACATTATTCCGCTTAGAATAGGTTTAAATTTCCTTGCAATGCAATTTGCCAATTGCTCATCAAGTAATGCGTCCTTTGTGTTTTTCGGGTTAACTTGTATTTGTGATGTATCATATACATTAGTGGTGGCCAGGTCACCTACATTTCCTTTGCCAAATATAGTTCTTCGATTGTTGTCTTCATAGATGACATACCAAAAGTGATATGTCTCCCTTTATGTGTCTTGAGCATCAGCTATCAAGGGACCACCACCTTTCGGCGATGTCAAGACACTTTTCCTGCAAAATTAATTTAGAATGGAAGCTCCCCAATCTTCATTGGGTCCTAGGTGGTGAGTACAGAAATTGTTGCACTTAGGCAACCATTGAAATACTCCTTTAGGAACTAAAATCCTCCTAAATTTGCATTTTTCAATGGTATGTCCCTTTTTGCAACAATAGTGACAAGTAATTGTTAGAACAAGATTTGTTCAGATCAATATTCTTAGTTTTGATGATAATAAGGATATGAATTTTGTGTGAGATAATGTGGTACTCTAATACATTGCAATTTCCATTTCAGGAAATATATAAAGAGTATGCACAAATCAGCGCTCAGAAGCTTTGTCTCAGAAGGTTCAGCATGCAACATCAGAACATGGTCTGGCAAGACATCAGAAGATGGTCAAGGCAGAATCAAAACATGGGTCTATGGAAGCATCAGAAGAACTTGAGATCAGAAGCAGTAGCACTGAAGTTCTGATGGTATCACGCTTAGAAGCACTTCAAGGTCAGAAGACAAGAAGATGCTTTGCACCAAGCTGTTTGACTCTGATGATTTTCAAACGTTGTATTCTCAAACATCAGATCAGAAGAAAGTACAAGTGGCAGGCTACGCTGACTGACAAAAGGAACGTTGGAAGCTATTAAAGGCAACGTCAGTAGACACAGCGTGAACAAGGCTCGAGGTAGTTGACAAAAGCGTGAAACATTAAATGCAATGCTGTATGGAATACGCAAAGCATTAAATGCGCCCAACGGTCATCTTCTCAAACGCCTATAAAAATGAAGTTCTGATGTGAAGCAAGGTTGACGAATTTGCTAACAATTAACTTGCTGAAACGCTGTTCAAATTCAAAGCTCAGAAACTTCATCTTCATCAAAGCTCACTACATTGCTGTTGTAATATATTAGTGAGATTAAGCTTAAACGTTAAGAGAAATATCACTGTTGTGATTATAGCTTTTCAGAAGCATTTGTAATACTCTTAGAATTGATTACATTAATTTGTAAGTAACTAGAGTGATCAAGTGTTGATCAGGATACTCTAGGAAGTCTTAGCTTGTGTCTAAGCAATTGTAATTAGAGTGATCACGTGGTGGTCAGGATACTCTAAGAAAGTCTTAGCTTGTGTCTAAGCATTTGTTCCTGGAGTGATCAGGTTGTGATCATGATACTCTAGAAGACTTAGTCGCGGACTAAGTGGAAAACCATTGTAATCTGTTGCGATTAGTGGATTAAATCCTCAGGTGAGGTAAATCACTCCGTGGGGGTGGACTGGAGTAGTTTAGTTAACAACGAACCAGGATAAAAATAACTGTGCATATTGTTTTTATCGTTCAAGTTTTTAGACTACACTTATTCAAACCCCCCCGTTCTAAGTGTTTTTCTATCCTTCAATTGGCATCAGAGCGCCGGTTCTAAGGTGCAAGCACTTAACCGTGTTTAGAAAAGATTCAGGAAGAGAAAAATGCTTCAGTAAAAGATGGCTGGTGAATCTCAATCAAATCCAACTGCATCTACATCTGGCTCTACTGAGCAATACAATGGTAACAATGGTTATACTAGACCACCAATATTCGATGGTGAAAACTTTGAATATTGGAAAGATAAATTGGAAAGTTACTTTCTTGGTCTGGATGCTGATCTATGGGATCTTCTGTTGGATGGTTACAAACATCCTGTTAAAGCTACTGGTGTAAGGCTCACGAGAAGCGAAATGACTGATGATCAAAAGAAAGATTTCAAAAATCATCACAAATGCAGGACTGTTTTGTTGAATGCTATCTCTCATGCTGAGTATGAGAAGATATCTAACAGGGAAACGGCCCATGACATATATGAGTCCTTGAAAATGACTCATGAAGGAAATGCTCAAGTCAAGGAGACTAAAGCTCTTGCTCTAATCCAGAAATATGAAGCCTTCAAGATGGAGGATGATGAAGATATTGAGAAGATGTTCTCAAGATTTCAAACTCTAACTGCTGGATTGAGAGTTCTGGATAAAGGCTACACCAAGGCTGATCATGTAAAGAAGATTATCAGAAGCTTACCCAGAAGATGGGGTCCAATGGTAACAGCATTCAAGATTGCCAAGAATCTGAATGAAGTTTCTTTGGAAGAGCTTATCAGTGCCTTGAGAAGCCATGAAATTGAGCTGGACGCAAACGAGCCTCAGAAGAAAGGTAAGTCTATTGCATTAAAATCTAATATTAAAAAATGCACTAACGCTTTTCAGGCTAGAGAAGAAGATCCTGAAGAATCAGAATCTGAAGAAGAAGATGAACTGTCCATGATCTCCAGAATGGTGAACCAACTCTGGAAGAGCAAGCAAAGGAAGTTCAGAGGCTTCAGAAGTTCAAAGAGATTTGAACATGGAGAATCTTCTGGTGACAGAAGATCTGACAAGAAGAAGGCTGTCTGCTATGAGTGCAATGAGCCTGGACATTACAAGAACGAGTGTCCAAAACTTCAGAAGGAGAATCCCAAGAAGAAGTTTCATAAGAAGAAAGGTCTTATGGCAACATGGGATGATTCTAAATCAGAATCAGAATCAGACTCTGAAGGAGAGCAAGCCAACTTTGCGCTGATGGCTACAGAAGATGATGGATCAGAATCTACATCAGAATCAGATTCTGAAGAGGTATTTTCTGAACTATCTAGAGAAGAGTTAGTTTCCAGTTTAACAGAACTTCTGGAACTCAAGGCTCATCTTAGTATCAAATACAAAAAGCTGAAAAAGCAGTTTGAATTTGAAACTAAGAAGCTGGAATTGGAAAATTCTGAACTGAAGGAAAAAGTTTTAAATCTATCCAAAGATAGTGGATCTCCTTCTGAAACATAAAATTCCATTCCTAGCATGAATCATATTCTGAAAGAATATGACTCGAGCTTCAGAAAGTTCTTATCTAGAAGTATTGGCAGAAGTCATCTTGCTTCTATGATATATGGTGTTTCTGGAAACAGAAGGTTTGGTTTTGGCTATGAGGGTGATACCTCACATAAATTTGAACCTATTGATGATCTGAAGATCACATACATGCCATTGTATGATCAGTTCAAATATGGCCATACACATGATATTAGGCTCACTTCACATGCACAAAGTTTTCACATAACACACACCAAGAAGCATGTGACACATCCTAAGAAATATCATGCTGACAAACCTAAAGAATATCATGCTGTTCCTCCTGTTAAATATTTTGCTAAACCCAAGTTCAATCAGAACTTGAGGAGAACTAACAAGAAAGGACCCAAGAAATTGTGGGTACCTAAGGAGAAGATAATTTCTGTTGCAGATATCCTTGGCGGAAAAGAGGACAGAAAGCAAAATGTCATGGTACCTGGACTCTGGGTGCTCGCGACACATGACGGGAAGAAGGTCTACATTCCAAGACCTGGTGCTTAAACCAGGTGGAGAAGTCAAGTTTGGAGGAGATCAGAAGGGCAAAATCATTGGCTCTGGAACCATAAGTCTTGGTAACTCTCCTTCCATAACTAATGTACTTCTTGTAGAAGGATTAACGCATAACTTATTGTCCATAAGTCAATTAAGTGACAATGGTTATGATATAATCTTCAATCAAAAGTCTTGCAAGGCTGTAAGTCAGAAGGATGGCTCAATCCTATTTACAGGCAAGAGGAAGAACAACATTTATAAGATTGATCTTTCTGATCTTGAGAAGCAGAAGGTGACTTGTCTTATGTCTGTTTCTGAAGAGCAATGGGTCTGGCACAGAAGATTAGGACATGCTAGTTTGAGAAAGATTTCTCAGATTAACAAACTAAATGTAGTCAGAGGACTCCCAAATCTGAAATACAAATCAGATGCTCTTTGTGAAGCATGTCAGAAGGGCAAGTTCTCCAGACCTGCATTCAAGTCTAAGAATGTTGTTTCTACCTCAAGGCCGTTAGAACTCTTGCACATTGATCTGTTTGGCCCAGTCAAAACAGCATCTGTCAGAGGGAAGAAATATGGATTAGTCATCGTTGATGATTATAGCCGCTGGACTTGGGTAAAGTTCTTGAAACACAAGGATGAGTCTCATTCAGTGTTCTTTGAATTCTGCACTCAGATCCAATCTGAGAAGGAGTGCAAGATCATAAAGGTCAGAAGTGATCATGGTGGTGAATTTGAGAACAAATTCTTTGAGGAGTTCTTCAAAGAAAATGGTATTGCCCATGATTTCTCTTGTCCTAGAACTCCACAGCAAAATGGAGTTGTAGAGCGAAAGAATAGGACTCTACAAGAAATGGCCAGAACCATGATCAATGAAACCAATATGGCTAAGCATTTCTGGGCAGAAGCAATAAACACTGCGTGTTATATTCAGAATAGAATCTCTATAAGACCTATTCTAAATAAGACTCCTTATGAATTGTGGAAGAACAGAAAGCCCAACATTTCTTATTTCCATCCTTTTGGATGTGTATGTTTTATTCTGAATACTAAAGATCATCTTGGTAAGTTTGATTCTGTTAGACGCTGGCCTTAGGATCTAGAGGGGGGGTGAATAGATCGTTCACAGTTTTTCGGAATTAAACAACTTTTCAGCGGAAGTGATTCTGAATCGACTCGCGTCTATTCCGAACCACTATCGAAACGATTGTATATGTGTTTAACACCAGTCGAAAACTTGAGATAAGTGATAAGAGTATATGTTGCAGAATCAAAGCGTTGCTCTTATTGAAAATCAGATTAACTTCTTGTATGATGGACAAAGTTTGCAATGCAGTAAAAGTGATAGAAACAAATATACAAACACTTGGTGATAATGATCAAATTGACGGTGATTCAATATGTGATGGATTGTGATGTTTATATATGTTCTTAATTCACAATCTTAACACTCGAATCGTTGATCAATTTGCTATTATAACCAAATATGAACAGAATGTAAATGAGAAAGTAAAAGCGACAAGAACAAGATATTTGTTTAGGCAGTTCGTCGATCGTCCTCGCTACGACTACGTCTGCCCCCAATTCCAAATTGAAATTGGGTAATCTTTCATAATGTTGAAAGTAGTATATACAAAGAAGATAACAAAGCGATAAACTATAAACCAATTATGTCGATCCTTTGAATCTTCTTCCCCCTTAATCTTGAGTCAGATCAAGGTTATCCAAGAGCTTCACTTTGATTCCCTTCTGCAGTGTCTTGATTCCTTGAACTCCCCGTTCCTCAATCGTTACACTCAGCCGAATCCTCAATGAACGCCTCTTGATAAAAACCCCCAAGAACCACCCGTCGTGGAGGACAAAACCCGCAGATTTTATTCACCAACAAACCCCACAGACCTTCACCCACTAGGAATCTTCAATTCCGTTCCATGGACGTTATCAAACTCATCACTAACCCGCAACGCAAGAATGATTATGTGTAATTGTGTTGGAGATGATGAAGAACGAAGATGAGAAGCGTTTGTGTATCTTTCAGTCGTTGGTGTGTTGTAATAATGAACCTTGAATAATATATATGATAGCATGACAGTTGGAGATGGGAGAAACAGGATTTTTGGCATTCTTGATCAGTTAGGTCGACCTCTTGTAGAGCTTAGGTCGACCTAGCAGTGTTTGCAGAATTTTGCCCCCAGTTAGGTCGACCTGTTAAAGGAGTAGGTCGACCAGAATCCCCTTCAGATGCGTTCTGGGACCAATTTCTTAGGTTAGGTCGACCTGGTTGTTGGGTAGGTCGACCTAGCAGACTGATATGTAGATTTCTTCATTTTAGGTCGACCTGGGTTGATAGTAGATCGACCTAACTGCTGATTTTCTGCATTCTTCTTGTTCTGCTTGTGTTGAGTCGACCTATATGCGTAGTAGATCAACCTGTACTATCATGAGTGATCAGTGCTTGCTTTTCTTTGAGTTTTCTGCTTCCGCCTTGTTGTTTGAATGCTTATTTGAGTTTGCCATGAATCAAAAACATCTTTGAGTGTAATCTTGTATTCACATACTCCCCCTTTTTGATGATGGCAAACCAATAGTCAAAACAGTCAAAACTTTGGTAGTACGTGATAAAGACTCAACAAGGCTCCCCCGTACATCCAGCATCTATCTCTCAACCAAGCAATCTCTTCACAAAACTCCCCCGTACACTCAGCATCAGCATTTATTGCATCTATCTCCCCCTTTGACAACATCAAAAAGAGGAACAAAGAAACAGAATAGAAGAGCAACAAGAGAAATATAAAGAAAATACCACTAATAGCCAAACATGTTTTAAGAAAACACCACAACATACATAGTAGTCCAAGAGATTTATAGAAAACAACACAAAAAATACTACATTATATAGAATTTTAACATAATGCTTAATGAAATGAAATGCAATGCAATGATGATATGATGAGGAATCCATCCTAACGCCTGCCCCTTCTTCCTCTTCCTCTTTGAAATGTGTGAGGTCGATCTTCTTCAACTTGTTCCAACAGATCCAGCACAGACATGTTAAGAGTGTTGAAGCTTTGACTCATGTTTGCATGACGATGCAATGCCGTTTCCTCAAACTGATTCTGTCTTAGAGTAGAGTTGGAGGCAAAAGTCTCAAAATCGTTTTTGTGGTCTTGAACCAAACTATATAGCGATTGATATTGACGTTGTTGTTCATCATACCTATCTTGTTGAAGCTGCTGCATGGTTTGGAACTGAAGCTGCTGTGTTTCAAAATTCTGCTGTTGTTGAAGTTGCATAGCTTCAATCATAGATACTATGTTGGATTGATCAGGAGGAGGTGGAGCAGTGTATCCCCAAGGAATTTCTTCCTCTTGAGGAGGTACATATTGCTAATTTGAATCCATATCATCTGCTGCATCTTCCATGTTGTGATCCTTATCATTGGCAATTTCATGATCATTGCCTTCTTCTTCATTCTCAGGAATATGACCAAATTCCGTAGGATCATCGTAATTGTAGATGACTTTTCCCGATCCTTTTTGAATGAGATAATAGGTTTTCCTAATTGGATCCCAATGATATCCCATGAGGGTTAAGGTTGTTTGAGAGAAATCTTGATTCTGTTTCAAGTGAATGTACGGCAATCCATCAAGATTCATGCCAAAGTGGTTCACAATAGTTTGAATAATAGAACCATAACATAAAGCCGTAGTCTTCTGCTTTACTTCCTCAAACTTAGCAGTTAGAAAGTGTGGCCAATGCACACGAGTTCAATTTTGAATCAGATACATTAACACCACTTCGTTACGTTCAATCCTTGAAAATCCCCCTGCTCGTGGTCGGATAACCCTTGAGATGATCCAGTTGAGAAGCCTAGGATCTCTTCTTAGATGCCCAGCTGTGATTGATTCATTTTGTTTGTCAAGAATAGTAGGATCTTTGAGAATGGATTTCATATAGGCGACATGATCATAATTTGCCGGAATGTCACCGTCTTCAATGCGAACTTCATCTCCCACAAGTGTAAGACCGAATATACTTATCCATGCCCGTTTGTCGACAATATGGGATCTTGACCCCATTTTAAATCTGAAATTACAGCCCTCTTCTCTTGTGAAACCAGCGTAGAATGCCCTAATGGTATTCTCACAATACGGTGTAGCACATTCCAAAAGTGTATGAATATTTTGATGTTGAATCAAATCGACCACATTTGGAATATGCATGTGCTTGGCAACATGTTGATTATAGATATATTGTTTGACAACCTTCCTTTTCATTTGCCACTTTTCAAAATTATCTTTGCAATCCGGATGAACAAGAGTTAAGGCACTTACAGGTTGAGAAGATGAACTAGAAGCAATTTCCTTTCCTTTTCTTGATTTTGGAGGCATGGTTGGAGATGATTTGTGTGAGCGAGATGATTTTTGGACAATTTTGAGTTTGGGAAATTAGGGTTAGCCGTACCAAATGTGATGAGAATGAGAGGGAATGAAAGAATGGAATGTTTTGAATGAGTGAGAATGGGTCGGGTCGACCTAACAGACCCAATTTTGGAAAAATGACAGTAGTAGGTCGACCTAAAGTGAGGCTGGGTCGACCTAACAGAAGTAACATGAAAAATGACCAATTTAGGTCGACCTAAATTATGCGTAGGTCGATGCAACTGGACCCTTTTAGTTTCTGTAAAGAAAATTCTTCTGTAGGTCGACTCAAATACAGAGTAGGTCGACCTAAGTTCCCTTAAATGATGAAAATGCCTTAGAAATGTTTCTATATGATGTATTTTTGCTTTGTCATTTGCTTGAATGCTCAAACATTGTATGTTATGAATGAAAATGATGAACACATATACACATGTAATTGAGAAGAGTAGATAAGAACACATGAAGTCACTATAAGCATGTTAATTGATAGCATATTATAGCATCAATAGAATTTTTGGAAGTGAACAATAGGCATGTTACCGCTTTCTCAATATGTAGGTGTTTGTCATCATTGTGTGGAATCCTCTTGTCAGTGTGCCACACTCCTAGATTTGATGATGCTTTGTCTTAATAGAATGTTTCATAACTTGATTGCTTGATTTTGCGAAAAACTCATCTAGTCTCGATTACTTGATGTTCTCCCGGATGCGGGACAGGGTCCCAAACATTATTCTGCTTAGAATAGGTTTAAATCTTCTTGTGATGCAATTTGCCAATTGCACATCGAGTAATGAGTCTTTTGTGTTTTTCGGGTTAACTTGTATTTGTGATGTATCTCATACATTTGTGATGGCCAGGTCACCTACATCTCCTTTGCCAAGTATGGTTCTTCAGTCTGTCTTTATAGATGACATACCAATAGTGGTATGTCTTCCTTTATGTGTCTTGAGCACCAGCTGTCAAGGAACCACCACCTTTCGGCGATGTCAAGACACTTTTCCTGCAAAATTAATTTAGAATGGAAGGTCCCCAATCTTCATTGGGTCCTAGGTGGTGAGTACACAATTTGTTGCACTTGGGCAACCATTGAAATACTCCTTTAGGAACTAAAATTCTCCTAAATTTGCATTTTTCAATGGTATGTCCCTTTTTGCAACAATAATGACAGGTAATATGATGAGAATATGGTGTTTTGCTAGTTGATACTTTTGGTACAAAAGTGTATTTGCTATATAAAGGAGTATACGATCTTTTGAACTTATTTGGATCAACCGCAAAAGTTACTTTTGGTTGTAGAGCCTTGTCTAACTTGGCTTTTAGATCTCTTACTTCTTTTTGCCAAATGTGACATGTCTCACAACCAAACCATGATGTAGGATCTATTTCAACTTTATCCTTTTGAATGTCTAGCATAGATTGTTTTAAAGCTTCCATATCCTTTTCGGTTTTCTCAACTTTTGATTCAAGATATGAAAATATTTTCTTATTTGAGGCCAAAAGTTTGAAAGCTTTAATTGCATCTCTATGTAATTCTTCAAAAGCAAGTTTAAGTTGAGAATGAGATACCTTATCTACGAGTTCAGGTTTAAGATGACTTACAGCTTTCTTTTTCTTGTGTTGATGATCCATGAAACATAGGTTTGCTGATTCTTCTTCATCGCTTGATGAGCTTTCACTAGATGAATCACTTTCCCATGCTATGTAGGCTCTTTTAGATTTGTTATGACCTTTGCTTTGGTTCTTCTCCTTTTCTTTCTTAAGGTATGGACAATCCGGTTTGTAGTGACCGGCTTTCCCACAATTGAAGCAAATACCTTTGATTTTTCCTTTGTTGTCGTCATCTTGTTTGAACTTATTTGATTGCTTTCTATAGTTGATCAAGCCTTTGTCAGAATGTTTTGCTCCATTTTTCTTTAGATATTTGTTGTATCTTCGCACAAACAGTCCCATTTCCTCATCATCGGAGTCTTCGTCATCACTTGTGTCACTATCCTTTGGCTCTCGTTTTGAGGTCTTGGAGCTCGAAGCTTTTAGAGCTATTGACTTCTTCTCTACCTCTTTCTCCATGTTCTTTTCTTTCTTTGTCCTTTTCTCATGCATGTCAAGGCATTTAAGGTGTTGTTCATGTTCCTCTAGTTTACCAAATAGAGTTGTGATGTCTAAAGTGTTTAGATCATTTGCTTCCTTTATTGCTGTAACTTTGGGTTGCCATTCCCTGTTCAAACATCTTAAGATTTTGTTAGTAGCAACTGCATTGGAAACAGGTCTATCAAGAGAATTTAACCGATTTTTCAGATGAACGAATCTCTTCTGCATGTTTTCGATGGATTCACCATCTTCCATGTGGAAGAGTTCGAACTCTTGAGTTAACGTATTGATCCTAGCTAGTTTGACATCATCCGTTCCCTCGTGGGCAACTTGCAATGTGTCCCACATAGCTTTAGCTGATCTACAATGGGAAACGCGATAGTATTCATCAACTCCTAGAGCTGAGATTAGAATGTTTCTCGCTTTCCAATCGTATGCATATCTCTTTTCATCTTCAGCATCCCAAGTGTTTTCTGGTTTTGGAACAACTGCACCAGCTTCATTTGTCATGGTGATTTGAAAGGGACCATTGACAATAGCTGTCCAGATGTTCCTATCAATTTCATTGATGTGGACACACATACAATCCTTCCAATAGCCATAGTTTTCACCGTTGAAAACTGGAGCTCTATTGTGAGCCCCTTTAGGTCCGGAAGCCATCTTTCCAATAAGTGTTTCACGTAGCACGGAATAAACCAGAGCTCTTGATGCCACTTGTTAGACGCTGGCCTTAGGATCTAGAGGGGGGGTGAATAGATCGTTCACAGTTTTTCGGAATTAAACAACTTTTCAGCGGAAGTGATTCTGAATTGACTCGCGTCTATTCCGAACCACTATCGAAACGATTGTATATGTGTTTAACACCAGTCGAAAACTTGAGATAAGTGATAAGAGTATATGTTGCAGAATCAAAGCGTTGCTCTTATTGAAAATCAGATTAACTTCTTGTATGATGGACAAAGTTTGCAATGCAGTAAAAGTGATAGAAACAAATATACAAACACTTGGTGATAATGATCAAATTGACGGTGATTCAATATGTGATGGATTGTGATGTTTATATATGTTCTTAATTCACAATCTTAACACTCGAATCGTTGATCAATTTGCTATTATAACCAAATATGAACAGAATGTAAATGAGAAAGTAAAAGCGACAAGAACACGATATTTGTTTAGGCAGTTCGTCGATCGTCCTCGCTACGACTACGTCTGCCCCCAATTCCAAATTGAAATTGGGTAATCTTTCATTAATGTTGAAAGTAGTATATACAAAGAAGATAACAAAGCGATAAACTATAAACCAATTATGTCGATCCTTTGAATCTTCTTCCCCCTTAATCTTGAGTCAGATCAAGGTTATCCAAGAGCTTCACTTTGATTCCCTTCTGCAGTGTCTTGATTCCTTGAACTCCCCGTTCCTCAATCGTTACACTCAGCCGAATCCTCAATGAACGCCTCTTGATAAAAACCCCCAAGAACCACCCGTCGTGGAGGACAAAACCCGCAGATTTTATTCACCAACAAACCCCACAGACCTTCACCCACTAGGAATCTTCAATTCCGTTCCATGGACGTTATCGAACTCATCACTAACCCGCAACGCAAGAATGATTATGTGTAATTGTGTTGGAGATGATGAAGAACGAAGATGAGAAGCGTTTGTGTATCTTTCAGTCGTTGGTGTGTTGTAATAATGAACCTTGAACAATATATATGATAGCATGACAGTTGGAGATGGGAGAAACAGGATTTTTGGCATTCTTGATCAGTTAGGTCGACCTCTTGTAGAGCTTAGGTCGACCTAGCAGTGTTTGCAGAATTTTGCCCCCAGTTAGGTCGACCTGTTAAAGGAGTAGGTCGACCAGAATCCCCTTCAGATGCGTTCTGGGACCAATTTCTTAGGTTAGGTCGACCTGGTTGTTGGGTAGGTCGACCTAGCAGACTGATATGTAGATTTCTTCATTTTAGGTCGACCTGGGTTGATAGTAGGTCGACCTAACTGCTGATTTTCTGCATTCTTCTTGTTCTGCTTGTGTTGAGTCGACCTATATGCGTAGTAGATCAACCTGTACTATCATGAGTGATCAGTGCTTGCTTTTCTTTGAGTTTTCTGCTTCCGCCTTGTTGTTTGAATGCTTATTTGAGTTTGCCATGAATCAAAAACATCTTTGAGTGTAATCTTGTATTCACAGATTCCAAAGCACAAAAATGTTTCCTTCTTGGATATTCTGAACGCTCTAAAGGCTACAGAGTATACAATACTAAAACATTGATTGTAGAAGAATCAATCAATATCAGGTTTGATGATAAGCTTGGTCTTGAAAAACCAAAGTAGTTTGAGAATTTTGCAGATTTTGATATTGATATATCAGAAGTTGAAGAATCAAGAAGCAAAGCTGCAGAAGCTGGCAGTCTCAGAAGCAATGGATCAGAAGATCAAGTTGCTGCATCTTTAGAGAATCTTAGGATTTCTGAAGAACCAACTATCAGAAGATCACCTAGACTTGCCTCAGCTCATTCAGAAGATGTGATCCTTGGAAAGAAAGATGATCCCATCAGAACAAGGGCATTCCTTAAGAACAATGCAGAATGTCAATTAGGTCTTGTTTCTTTGATCGAGCCAACTTCTGTTGATCAAGCTCTAGAAGATGCAGACTGGATAATTGCCATGCAAGAAGAACTAAATCAGTTTACAAGGAATGATGTATGGGACTTGGTTCCTAGACCAAAAGGATTTAACATCATCGGTACTAAGTGGGTTTTCAGAAACAAGCTAAGTGAGAAAGGTGAAGTGGTAAGAAACAAAGCCAGTCTGGTTGCTCAGGGTTATAGTCAGCAAGAAGGGATTGATTATACAGAAACCTTTGCACCAGTGGCCAGGTTATAATCTATTCGTCTATTAATTTCTTTTGCCACTCAACACAACATCACTCTTTATCAGATGGATGTCAAGAGTGCCTTCTTAAATGGTTATATAGATGAAGAAGTTTATGGTCACCAACCTCCTGGTTTTGAAGACTCCATGTCTCCAAATCATGTTTTCAAATTAAAGAAATCATTATACGGATTGAAACAAGCTCCCAGAGCTTGGTATGAACGTTTGAGTTCTTTCCTTATGGAAAATGATTTCACTAGAGGAAAAGTGGACACTACTCTCTTTTGTAAAACATTTAAAAAGGATATTTTAATTTGTCAAATATATGTTGATGATATTATCTTTGGAACATCTAATGCTACACTTGGAAAGGAGTTTGCTGAGTCTATGCAGGCTGAATTTGAAATGAGCATGATGGGAGAACTCAAGTATTTCCTTGGGATTCAAATCAACCAAACTTCCGATGGAACCTATGTTCATCAAACGAAGTATGTGAAAGAACTTCTGAAGAAGTTTAATCTTTCTGAAAGCAAAGAAGCCAAAACTCCTATGCATCCAACTTGTGTACTGGGTAAGGATGAGGTAAGTAAGAAGGTAGATCAGAAGTTGTACAGAGGTATGATTGGATCTCTTCTATATCTAACTGCTTCTAGACCTGACATTCTCTTTAGTGTTTGTTTGTGTGCTCGATTCCAATCAGATCCAAGAGAATCTCATTTAACAGCGGTTAAGAGAATTCTAAGGTATCTGAAAGGTACTACTAATGTTGGTTTAGTTTACAGAAGATCTAAAGATTATAACTTAGTAGGATTCTGTGATGCTGACTATGCTGGAGATAGAATAGAAAGAAAGAGCACTTCTGGAAGTTGTCAATTTCTTGGAAGTCATCTGATCTCATGGTACAGCAAGAAGCAAGCTACTATTGCCCTCTCAACAACAGAAGCAGAATATGTTGCTGCTGCTGGTTGTAGCACACAAATGCTCTGGATGAGAAGTCAGCTGGAAGATTATCAGATATATGAGAGTAACATTCCTATTTTCTGTGATAATACTTCTGCTATATGTTTATCTAAGAATCCTATTTTACATTCAAAATCTAAACATATTGAGATTAAACATCATTTCATAAGGGACTATGTTCAGAAGGGTGTTATATCTTTAAACTTTGTGGATACAGACCATCAATGGGATGATATCTTTACAAAACCCCTTGCTGAAGATAGGTTTAAGTTCATTCTGAAGAATATCAGTATGGATTTATGCCCAGAATGAGAAGATGAGAAGATCTTATGTATGAGTATCTTCTGAAATGAAATTGGATTTTTTTTATAAGAAGTTCTGATTGAAATCAATTAGAAATTGTGATTTAGTTATTACTAACGTTTCATTGTCTAAGTTGATTCAGAATCTCTTTAAAAGCAAAACAGCTGTAACTGGCTATCCAGATGGTAAACACGTGTTCACTATTTCTGGACAAGCGTGCGTGCAGTTGAGGGGACGTCTACTTAGGTAACTGTGCAAATCTCGTCTTTTGTCATTATTATCTCTCCTCACGTCACGTAACATTAAATGCTATCCATCATTTACTCTTTTTCAGTTTTCTTTTTATACTCTTCAAACGTTTCTTTTCCCTCTTATATTTCTCTCACTTTGCATTTAGTTTCTTTTTCGTTCTCTCTCTTTGCATTCATATCATAAACCCTAGCAGTTTTCAATATCTGCAACTTCATCATGAATCCATCGTCAAGCTCTGGAAATCAAGAAACTGATCGAAAACAAAAGAGAAAGGCAACTGATGAACCAGAAATCAAACCAAAAAGAGTTAAAATCTACTATGACCCTCTCAAGGTGAATCCCTTTGAAGCCATGATGTCTGGTAACTATTCTAGACGTCTGTATCAACCCCTTGATAGTATCCCTGAATCACCACCCTCTTCACATTCTTCCACCACCTCTTCCTCCTCATTCATCCTTTCGGAACCACCTTCTTCACCATCTGATATCTCCTCTCCTTCAACCCATCCCTCAGATATTTCTTCATCTCTCTCACACCCTTTTCCCACCAGAACACCTAACCCCTACAGTGTTGTTTTTTCCCGACTCCAGGTTCACTGTCAACCCTCCAACCCCTACCACTCAATCATTTCTGGAGCTTTTACATTCTGATGTAAATAGCTGGTTGGAGATTCTGGGTGCTGCTCACCTTAACCATCTGGATGAGTATGCTACATGCAACCTTTGGGATACCTTTCGTCAGGATTTTCTGGTTATGGCTACAGACGTTCAGAGAAGGATCATGTCTGAAGCACCTGGTGTTCGTGGTCTTCGGTTGGAAGTTGGTGAAAGCAGCTATCACCATCTCATCACGAACAGAAGAGTTCTTGAAGAGAGGATACCTGCAGATGAGTTGGAAGAAGAAAATCCCTGCAGAGACATCGTGGTGTGGAGACCATGGTATCCTGTGCTGACTGGAGATTTTCAGTGGCTGTTTAACTGGTTCAGAATGAACCCTTCTGAAAAAAGCACCTCACATGGTCTTTCCAGTAGTGGTTTATCCTGCTGAAGTTGCTGGTGTTACTCCTCCAACAAACCTAGCAGCTATTCTTCAAGCGTTGGAAGTTGGAACTTCTGAGCTGCCTGAACCAGAATATGCTGAGGCTACTTCTGAGTCAGACTCAGATGTGGAGATGGAAGATGCACAAGCTGAAGACCTTCCAGAAGATCGCCCTGCTGAGATTGCTGTCCCTTTTGGCAGAAATTCTGGTGCATCTTCTTCTGGTGAAACCTCAGCTCTGATGGAGACCTTGGAAGCTCTTCATCAGAATCAAGCTATGCTGGCTTCTCGTTTGGACGCGCAAGAAGCAGCCAATGCTGAGTTTCGCTCTTTCATGGCAAGGCAAGCTACAAGCACTGACGGGATTCATGATGTTCTGGCGCGGATTTTGCGTAGGCTAGGGTCTTAGTCCTTTGGTCTTTGTAGTTTTCTTTCCTTGTTGCATCTGTTTTCCTGCATTCCTCTTTTGTAATCCTTCTTGTTGAAATCAATGAAAAGTTATTTATGTTTCTTTCCTTTTGTCTCTTGCTTTACATCTGAATCTTTTATGTTTTTTGATGATATGACAAAAAAGGGGGAGAAAATATATGATAAATGATCTGATTAATATTATCAGTTACCGAGTAAAAAGGCTCCACATTTACTAACAGAACTTGCAAAGTTCTATGTTTTTAAGTTGTGTTGTTGCAGGAATCAAAGATTCAAGATCAACATAAGAAGCAACAGAATGATCAGAAAAAGCTCTTGGATTCTTGAAGCAAGCTGAGTGCTAGGAAGCTTCAGAATCATAAGCAAGAAGAAAGAATGATCAGAAATAGCTCTTGGATTCTTGAAGCAAGCTGAGTGCTAGGAAGCTTCAGAATCAGAAGCAAGAAGGAAGAATGATCAGAAATTCCGATAAAAGAATATGATCCAAATCATTGTCTATTTGCTCTGATACATTGTCTATTGGATCTGATATATTCTATATGGCTTATATGGCTCTGATACATATTTTGTGTTCTGATACACATTTTATGTTCTAACTCATTCATGCTGACTTTTGTCGTTTAAGTTTTGTTCTGTAACATTTCAGGATGTAGAGATGCTCTGATGATGCTCTGGTACATTCAACAATGTTCTGATACAATCTAGCATAAAGTGATGTAAGAAGAAATTCAAAGCTCTGAAGCTATCCGAGGGAAGCAGAAATCAGAAGCTGTGAATGTTCTAAAGATCCAGAAAACTCAAGTTCTGAAGCTGTCCTAAATGGAAGCATGAATCAGAAGCTGTGAATGTTCTGAAGATCAAAGAAATTCAAGTTCTGAAGCTGTCCTAAATGGAAGCAGGAATAAGAAGCTGTGAATGTTCTGAAGATCAAAGAAATTCAAGTTCTGAAGCTGTCCTAAATGGAAGCAGGAATCAGAAGCTGTAAGTGTTCTAGGGATCTAAAGAAATTCAAGTTCTGAAGCTGTCCAATGGAAGCAGAAGTCAGAAGCTATGAATTATCAGAAGACAGAAGCTTATGTGATCGTCTCTACCGAAATAATCAGGGAAGTCTTTTATTATTAAGGTTCTTCGAGTATTTATTTCAGGGGGAGATTATTCATCTCAGGGGGAGATTGTTAATCTCAGGGGGAGACATATTCACATGCTTATGCTATAGCTGTGTAATTTGTCTTTAGCCGTCTGCTCTTTCTGATCGCAAATTCATATCATTTATATATGTTTTTGTCATCATCAAAAAGGGGGAGATTGTTAGAACAAGATTTGTTCTGATCAATATTCTTAGTTTTGATGATAACAAGGATATGAATTTTGTGTGAGATAATGTGGTACTCTAATACATTGCAATTTCCATTTCAGGAAATATATAAAGAGTATGCACAAATCAGCGCTCAGAAGCTTTGTCTCAAAAGGTTCAGCATGCAACATCAGAACATGGTCTGGCAAGACATCAGAAGATGGTCAAGACATAATCAAAACATGGGTCTATGGAAGCATCAGAAGAACTTGAGATCAGAAGCAGTAGCACTGAAGTTCTGATGGTATCATGCTCAGAAGCACTTCAAGGTCAGAAGACAAGAAGATGCTTTGCACCAAGCTGTTTGACTCTGATGATTTTCAAACGTTGTATTCTCAAACATCAGATCAGAAGAAAGTATAAGTGGCAGGCTACGCTGACTGACAAAAGGAACGTTGGAAGCTATTAAAGGCAACGTCAGTAGACACAGCGTGAACAAGACTCGAGGTAGTTGACAAAAGCGTGAAACATTAAATGCAATGATGTACGGAATACGCAAAGCATTAAATGCGCCCAACGGTCATCTTCTCAAACGCCTATAAATATGAAGTTCTGATGTGAAGCAAGGTTGACGTATTTGCTAACAATTAACTTGCTGAAACGCTGTTCAAATTCAAAGCTCAGAAACTTCATCTTCATCAAAGCTCACTACATTGTTGTTGTAATATATTAGTGAGATTAAGCTTAAACGTTAAGAGAAATATCACTGTTGTGATTATAGCTTTTCAGAAGCATTTGTAATACTCTTAGAATTGATTACATTAATTTGTAAGTAACTAGAGTGATCAAGTGTTGATCAGGATACTCTAGGAAGTCTTAGCTTGTGTCTAAGCAATTGTAATTAGAGTGATCACGTGGTGGTCAGGATACTCTAAGAAAGTCTTAGCTTGTGTCTAAGCATTTGTTCCTGGAGTGATCAGGTTGTGATCAGGATACTCTAGAAGACTTAGTCGCGGACTAAGTGGAAAACCATTGTAATCTGTTGCGATTAGTGGATTAAATCCTCAGGTGAGGTAAATCACTCCGTGGGGGTGGACTGGAGTAGTTTAGTTAACAACGAACCAGGATAAAAATAACTGTGCATATTGTTTTTATCGTTCAAGTTTTTAGACTATACTTATTCAAACCCCCCCTTTCTAAGTGTTTTTCTATCCTTCAGTAATATGATGAGAGTATGCTATTTTGCTAGTTGATACTTTTGGTACAAAAGTGTATTTACTATATAAAGGAGTATACGATCTTTTGAACTTATTTGGATCAACCGCAAACGTCACTTTTGGTTGTAGAGCCTTATCTAATTTGGCCTTTAGATCTCTTACTTCTTTTTGCCAAATATGACATGTCTCATAACCAAACCATGATGTAGGATCTTCCTCAATTTTATCCTTTTGAATATCTAGCATAGATTGTTTCAAAGCTTCCATGTCCTTTTCGGTCTTCTCAACTTTTGATTCAAGATACGAAAAAAATTTCTTATTTGAGGCCAAAAGTTTGAAAGCTTCAATTGCATCTCTATGTAGTTCTTCAAAGGCTAATTTCAATTGAGCATGAGATACCTTATCTACAAGTTCAGGTTTAAGATGACTTACACGTTTCTTTTTCTTGTGTTGATGAGCCGTAAGACATAGGTTTGCCGATTCTTCTTCATCGCTTGATGAGTCTTCACTTGAGGAATCACTTTCCCATGCTATGTAGGCTCTTCTAGACTTGTTGTGACTTTTGCTTTGATTCTTGTCTTTCTCCTTCTTGAGATATGGACAATCTGGTTTGTAATGACCATCTTTGCCGCAATTGAAACAAGGGCCTTTGGATTTTCTTTTATTGTTATCATCTTGTTTGGACTTGTCTAATTGCTTCCTATGATTAATCAAGCTTTTTCCGGAGAGTTTTGCTCTATTTTTCTTTATGTACTTGTTGTATCTTCGCACAAACAGTCTCATTTCCTCATCATCGGAGTCTTCCTCATCACTAGTATCACTATCCTCTAGCTCTTGTCTTGAGGTCTTAGAGCTTGAAGCTTTTAGAGCTATTGACTTCTTCTCTACCTCTTTCTCCATGTTCTTCTCTTTCTTTGCCCTTTTCTCATGCATGTCAAGGCATTTTAGGTGTTGTTCATGTTCCTCTAGTTTACCAAAGAGAGTAGTAATGTCTAAGGTGTTTAGATCATTTGCTTCCTTTATTGCTGTAACCTTGGGTTGCCATTCCCTGTTCAAACATCTTAAGATTTTGTTAGTAGCAACTGCATTGGAAACAGGTCTATCAAGAGAATTTAAACGATTTTTCAAGTGAACGAATCTCTTCTGCATGTTTTCGATGGATTCACCATCTTCCATGTGGAAGAGTTCGAATTCTTGAGTTAACGTATTGATTCTAGCTAGTTTGACATCATCCGTTCCCTCATGGGCAACTTGCAATGTGTCCCACATAGCTTTAGCGTATCTACAATGGGAAACGCGATAGTATTCATCAACTCCTAGAGCTGAGATTAGAATGTTTCTCGCTTTCCAATCGTATCCATATCTCTTTTCATCTTCAGCATCCCAAGTATTTTTTGGTCTTGGAACAACTGCACCAGCTGCATTTGTCATGGTGATCTGAAAGGGACCATTGACAATGGCTGTCCAGATGTTCCTATCAATTGCATTGATGTGAACACACATACAATCCTTCCAATAGCCATAGTTTTCACCGTTGAAAACTGGAGCTCTATTGTGAGCCCCTTTAGGTCCAGAAGCCATCTTTCCAATAAGTGTTTCACGTAGCACGGAATAAACCAGAGCTCTTGATGCCACTTGTTAGACGCTGGCCTAAGGATCTAGAGGGGGGGTGAATAGATATCACAGAGTTTTTCGGAGTTAATTGAACTTTAAGCGAAAGCGGTTCTTAATCGACTCGCGTCTATTCCGGACCACTATTGAAACGATTGTATATGTGTTAAAACCACTAAACAGCTTGAGATAAACGATAAGAGAATACCCTATAGAATCAATATGTCGCTCTAATGAAAATCGATTAACTTCTTATATGATGAACGATGTTTGCAATGCAGTAATAGTGAAAGAAGCAAAAACACAAACACTTGGTGATAATGATCAAATTGATGGTAATTCAATGTGTGATGAATTGTGATGTTTATACAAGTTCTTAATTCACAATTTTAACACTCGAATCGTTGATCAATTTGCAATTATAACCAGATATGAACAGAACTTAAATGAAAAGATAAAAGCGACAAGAACACGATATTTGTTCAGGCAGTTCGTCGATCGTCCTCGCTATGACTACGTCTGCCCCCAATTCCAAACTGAAATTGGGAAATCTTCCATTAATGTTGAAAGCAGTTTATACAAAGAAGATAACAAAGCGAAAAACAATAAACCAAATTTGTCGATCCTTTGAATCTTCTTCCCCCTTAATCTTGAGTCAGATTAAGGTCTTCCAAGAGCTTCACTTTGATCCCTTTCTGCAGTGTCTTGAATTGCTCGAACACTTGTTCTACAATCTTCACACTCAGCTGGATCCTTGATGAGGCTTCTTGATAAAAACCCCCAAAATTCACCTATCTTGGAGGATAAAACCCTCAGATTTTATTCACCAAGAACCCCACAAATCTTCACCCACTAGGAATCTTCAATTCCATTCCATGGACGTTATCGAACTCGATCACTAACCCTCAACACAAGAATGATTATGTGTAATTGCGTTGGAGATGATGAAGAACGAAGATGAGAAGCCTTTGTGTATCTTTCAGTTGTTGGTGTTGATGAATAATTAACACGGAATAATATATATGGTTGCTGGTATGTTGAAGCATAGTGAACACATGATTTGGGAGGATTTCAGCAGATAGGTCGACCTAACAGAAGTAAAATGAGTCAAAATGAATTTGTTGCCAGTTGGGTCGACCCATTGGTTGGTTAGGTCGACCTAGAATCAGTTAATTCAACTTTTTGGAGATTTCTTCAGATTAGGTCGACCTGTGGATGTGAGTGGGTCGACCTAACAGTGATATGAGAAAAACTCTTCAGTTTAGGTCGACCTGGGAGTGTGGTTAGGTCGACCTACTTGTGGTATTTCTGAATCTTTCTTGTTTTCTTAGTTTTGAGTCGACCTAGATACATAGCAGGTCGACCTGATTTGTCTTGAATAGCCAACCTAGCATTTCCTTGAGTTCTTTTGCTTAAGCCTTGTTGTTTGTTTGCTTGTGGAGTTTGCCATGGATCAAAAACTTATTTGTGAATGTGACCTTGTATTTACAAAGACAAATTTTTTCTTGGACCTAAGTGTTGCTGATAAAGTGTTCCACATAAAGGTCTTACCAGTCCCACCGTAACCATATAAAAAAACACCCCGCCTCGCTGCTTTTCTACATCATCCATGATTTCCTGAAAAATGAGTCTTTGCTCATCTACAAAATAAAGGCATATCACAAAGTTGTTAATTTAATGAAAATGAATAATGTATGTTAAACAATTGTTAGCAAAAAGTCTTATTAACTGTAAGAGAAAAGTACAAATTTAAATAAATTTCTCTCTGACCACCAACATCGTATTGACGCTCGTCATAAAGTAGGCTATTTCCTATACAGGAAACAACATAATATTTTGGATATGGCATTGTCTTGAAGTCCTTAAAACTTCTATTATTATTTTGTAACAGTGTTTCAATAGCCATTAGAGTCAGTTCTTCTAGCTCCATGTGAGTCAGTGTCAAACCTATAGTCAAAAGTTTCACTTTAAAGTTAGAGATTTTTTATTTTTCAACATAAGGAATTTATACTTTAATGATAGTTAACATAAGGAATATATGAATCTATTATACTTTAAGGATAGTTAGGAACTTGGCATATATATTAACTATGTTATAAGACAGTATGTAATGTAACAGTAAAAATAATATATATGTGTACATTGAGACATGGTTAATCAAAGGTTCAGATAACCACAGTTTTTTATTTGGCAAGTAGTTTGGACGACAACCATGTTTTAAATATACATACAGAAGGATGTATTTTCCATTATTCATTTGCGTTGGGAATGGTAAAATGAAGCCAACGGTAAGCAGGACTTTAGAAATATTTATTGTGACTTTTACATTCTTCCTAATAATAAATGTAACAAAATGTATGGGAAACTAAAGCTACTTGTAACACCCCACTTCTACCCGGTAATTATAATAAAATCAGAGTTTCAAATTTTCATCATACCAATGAGATGCTACATTTTCAACTTTATCCTTTCAATCCTTTCAATCTGATACTCTGCTAGCAACATGATAAAGTTCCAATATATAAAGTATAAATATGACATAACAATTAATTAAGGGAAAAGTACTTGTGTTTTATCAAAGGTGTGTCAGTACTGCTGCATAAAGCAAGCCCAACGGTACCTTACCATGCCAAAATAATCTTAGCAATTAAGGTTGATTTGACACTGTACTCAAGGATTTCACAAAATCATGCATATCCAACAAAATCCTTCCGCTGCAGCAGGAAAGCAAGTCGTATCTACTTAAATCAGTTCCCAATGCAGACTATCTTTAGGTAAGCATAAAAAAAACCACACATTAGTAATACAAAGGTACAATTGACTTTACATTAAATAAGTATAAAGCCAGCTATAGCTGGTCAAAGTTACCTATAAACTTTCCCTTGTGATGTGAATATGAAAACACTATTTCCTGAACTAGCAAGTGAAAATAAAATTTAACTATAAATGATAATAAAATAATCAATAGAAAATAAGAGTATCTTACTATAATACAATAGTCTTTGTTCAGGTTTATTCATGCATTGTGGTGGACTACCGTTTGTATCAATCAAGTCTTACCAAAGATGACAGTTAATAAAATGCTTGCATTTATTATTTAGCATAAGCATGAGCGATAAAGAATTGTGACAATGATACTGAACATATTTCAAACAGGTTGCATAACTCAATAATAGTCACAAATGTGGAGGGAAAACCCTATAATTTATTTGTTAATTATATGAACAATACTATTTTCAACAATTTAATGATCAAAAGGATATATAAGTTGTGCATATCATATTAAGCAAAAGGGTCCATTTAGATAAATTCTGGAATTATGAATAGCAAATACATTACAATTAGAAAATGAATATAATAGAGTCATTACAAAAAGTTTAAATATGGAGTTAAAGGAATGGCATAGAACATGTATAATGACACAAATCAACAGACAACATAGGTAATATTTGGATTATATCCTTACAAAAAGGGTGTTAAGTAAATTCATGCATCAAAATAGGGATGAATTCTAAAATAGGCAGGCCAAATGACTTCTTCTTTATATGCTTAGTCTTTTTTCCAGGCTTGGCCTTAGTGGCAGATTGTTTTGGACTAAGTTCTTCCGACATAATGAGATCATTCACCGAGGTTGATGTAGTAATCCTCTTAGCAGGAGTACTGCTGGAACTTGCAGAAGGACTCCAAGTGTCATACCCCAAAATTTGCCCATACTGTTTCTCCTACTCAAATTTCAAATCAAGACACAAAGCTCAAAGACCTCCCTCCTAAACAATGTTCAAAGAACTAGGGTTTTGTTGTTCTAAGGAAAAATCAATGGACCAAAAGCTCCAAGGTACCTCATATGGTTTATGATGTTTCAAACTACTTCCATGACAAAATTCAGGGCTCAATTCAAAAGGTTGATTACTCAATTGCTCAGAAAGTCAACAGTCGACTGAATTGACCTAAAAGTCAACTATGGTCAAAATACGGTCAAAACTCCTTATTTTTTGTCAACATACTTCCATTGAAGTATCATTCACCATTTGATCAAGAATTGATCATGGTTCATCAAGGAAAGATCAGAAATCAACAATTCCAAAAGTTTCTAAATTAGGGTTTCATAGGAGAAAGTCAACTGAACTTTGACCAGCCACAACTTCCACATGGAACATCAGAAATTTTCCACCCAAAGCTCAGTTTGAAGGAAATTGAATTCTCTACAATTTTGTCTCTCACATGCCAAGTCTAAAAATGCTTCATTTGTAAGATATGGACCAAAACATTATAGGTCCTTTTCAAAAGTCAACAAAAAGTCATTTTTTTCAAAAGGACATATAAGGAGCATGGAAAATTATTTTGATATGAGACCAAAGACAATGGTTAGAGGACTCTCTAAGGTTTCTAAAAAGTCCTAGAACTCTTCCATACCTCAAAAATTGAGAGAGATAGACCTTGTCAAAGTTGGACAAATTTGAGAAGGAAAATGTGAAGAAAAAGGGTCCAAATTGAATTTTTTTGCAAAGGGGCCCAACTTCTTGTGGCCCAAACTTGATCTTCAAGTTATCCAAGACTCCAAATTCAATTGCCACGAAATATTGAGAATTATTTGATTTATTATGAATTTTTTATTCATTTAAAAGTGATTAAAAATCAAATAAATCAAGAAAAAAATCAAAGATTTGATTTGGATTTTTATTCCAATCATAATCAATCATCAAATGACACATATTTGATACAAATTTCGTGACAAACAAGATTGGCATGATTGAGAGCAAATTGTTCAAATTTGGAAACATTCAAAATCAATCTCCATTCAAATTTTACAAAATTGATTCAAAGAGATTTTGTCTAATTTTAATGACCTAAATCCTTCTCATATAAATATATGGCCTAGGGCATTGCATTGGGGGACGAAAAATTAGAGGGTCACTAGGGTTTCCAAGGAACAAGAATCTTCAAGAACTAGGGCTAACTAGTGTTCATGGTTTCAGTACGATCCAGAGGCGAACAAGCATCTCATTCAACTTGGGAGACATCAAAAGGTGAGAAAGAGTCAAGATCCAGACCTCTAAACACGTAAGGCCATGGTTCCATAATGTTCATATTCACGTTTTTTTCCTCCTTTTCGTTTTGCGTATGCATGCCCTTTTTAATCGAATCTAACAATTCAATTGAGCGTATAGCATGCTTTGGAGTAGTTCTGAACCATTACATGTGAGTTTTGAAGTCGGTACCACAAATCACCATTGTTAGGGCAACACTAAAATCCCTCGTCGGGTTCATGCCTACGCAATTTTTTAGACCAAACGATGGTTATATTCGTGATCAGGGGACGATTTTAAGGCATCCTGTACGTTTAAATTTTCTTTTAGGCTCGTTTTTGCAAGATTTACGAAAGTGCAGGATTTGCTAGAAATATTGTTGCAGAGCTCGTAGCTAAAGCCAAGCGAATCTGTAGCTAATTGAAAAGCTGGAAATTGGAGAAGATGATGGAAGAAGAAGAAGGCCACGCGGCTTTGTTTCAGCGGCCAGTCAGCGCCTGCAAACTCCTCTTTTCTTCTCTCCACACGCGTGGCAATCACCTCCCTTCCCCATTGGCCGGTCAAGTTTTCAACGCATCTCTCTCTAATCTCATTGGCTGACGCTGCAATACCTGGGGCCCACGCTTGATTCATTCTTTTAATTTTCCATATAATGTTTGTTTATTAATTTAATTTTATCTGTGTGGTCCTTTAACAGCAAAACGATTCAGCCTAGCTGGCAATGGATATAAGCCCATGATCTTTGAGACTGGGGTTCGATCCCCAGATTGGACATGTTATTTTTTTTCAATTTATTTGAACGTACATCCAGTGCATCATGTCAACGCGCGCCCACCATACAACCTGGCCTCTCAACCGCTTGATCAGCTTCTCAATGGATCTAACGTACCTGGAGCCTAAGGAGCACCATGAACCTTCACCAGCATGCAACACTTGATCACCAGCTAAGTCACTTTTAATTTTATTTATTTATTTATTTTTATATAAACCCTTTTTACTTATCTTCTTTTCTCTATTTTATTATTTTAAAAATTAGTTTTTAAAAAAAACATGTTATCTATTAATTAAATAAATATTTTCACCATTATTTATTTTTAATCGGAGTTTCGACTTTTTTTTACAATATTAAAAATAATTGTTTTTAAGGTTTTTAGCTGATAATTATTTTAGGGTAACAATTTTAATCTTGCCTCAAACCCTGATTTTAACATGATAACTAATCACTGTGTTGTCCGTTAACCTTAGTTAATTTCTATCCTTTTGGGGTTTGCCTTGCCATTTTTTGCCTAAATTATTACTGTTGGGATCACTCATACACTAAAATAAATTCTCTTCTTTGCACAAATTTTCAGGGTTATCTCAAACCCTTCAGCCACGCGCCTCACCCGACCAAAAGCTAAGTTTTCTAACTTTTTTTTTTGTATATTTATTTTTTAATTCCTCTTTTATTTATTATCAATGCCCTGTATTTGCCGCAAAAAGTTTTCTACCTTTCTCTTCTTCATTTTTCAGATTAGCCAAGATCCTCCGACTACGCACCATCAGAGCTAAGTTTCCAATCCTTATTTTATTTTATATAAATATTATTTTACTTTTTGCCTTTTGCCCAAAATAGGGTTTGCCTCGAATAGTCAATGCGCTCACCCTTATTTATTTTCCTTTTAATTTTCAGGGTCAGTCGAAGGTTCAAGGAAGATCAAGGCATTCAAAGAATTTTTGTTAATTATTATTCCCACTTATTTTCTGTCTTTTAAATTTCCCCCATCCCCGCAGGTGTTTATTGTAATAGCGTAGGAATTTATTTTTCTGCCTTTAATTTCCGTAATATTAACTGCGTGGTTAGTAATCTTAGGGAGTGCAAGCCTTTAACAGAAGTAGATAACTAATTACAAGATAAATATCTGAATTAACCACCTGATTGTCACACCCACACACCTTTAGGGTAATCCCTCTGGTTGCCTTGTTGCCTTATTGATAATGCCTTAAAATAGTCAAGTCCCTCGATTCCGAGGATACCTAAAGAAAACGTTGCCTTCAAAGTTATTGAAACTCCCTCGATGTTGCCTTATAAAAATGATTGTCCCAATTGCTAAGGTATCCTCGCATGATGCCTAAAAAGATAAAATGACTATTATATCCTTCCCTTAGACTACCTGCCTTCTTTATGGCAAGGGACAGTTTTGTGGCGAATGATAATTTCTCGATGACCCTTCAAACATCCAATTGAAAGACTTCATGCCTTCTCATGGTATGGATAGATCCTTTCGCCTCGAAAAGCTAAAAGAACAAATTTCTAAACTTAGGGTAGTTGCTATTAATTGCTTGCTCTAAAATTCAAAACTCCTTTCCCACTCTTTTCAAATCAATTTTAAAAAGACTACGCTTATTTACAAGCTAAAGTTCTTTTTTCAAAGTTTTTACTTTTCACACCTCCTTTTCAAACAAATCAAACGAACAAGTGAGCTAAGCAATTAAGAGCCCATGGATAACCATGGATGCAAAGAGTGCCTTACACCTTCCCTTTGTATAACTTACCCCCCGAACTCAAAATCTTTTCAAAAGGTCTTTTTCTGTTCTTTTAGCCTTTCTATAAATTGGATAAAATAAAAGTCGGTGGCGACTCTTGCTTACCGTACATTTTCGATTATAAAAGTCAGTTCACCGTATTACAGAACTGGCGACTCTGCTGGGGATGCTTTCGAATAAAAGAGGGGTTACCTTAGAGCTAGGATCACTTTAAATTTGTTTGACTTGTTTGCTTTATTTTTAAAGGCTGTTTTGGGTATTCTGCTATGTGAAAGATCCTACACCCGGATCTAGTGTACCCTAGGTATGTGGCATGAGACTAGGAAAGCTGTACGACATGTATCGTTATGGTTGAACTGGTGGCCACCGTTAGTGCGATGCTTTGGTTTGTCCTGATGGCCCTTGAATATGATCGAGGAGACATTTGGCTACCGCGTGGTGTCATAAGCACTAATTCGCCCTTAGAACCTTAGTTGAACTTGACTTTGGCCTATAGGAAGTAGCGAGATAGCTGGCTTTGGATTCTTGACTGAAGCCGGTTGATACTCGATGCTACACTCATTGAGATTGGACTCTAGGGATGCTTTTGGCTGGCCGATCGAGTGCCATGTTGAGACAATGCCCGCGAGAAAGATCAGGGATATGAGCACCATAGAACCCGGTTACTATTCTAGGACAGGTTGAACCAACTTAACTTCAGTGGGGAGGGTACTTACCTACGAACTTCACGCAAGCCTTTAAACCTAAGGACACTTGTGTGACTTGTCTGTGCTTACTACTAACCCTTTGGTTTTCTTGCAGGTTTTTCTTGTGGGACTCACTCGTCCTTATTACCCTACGTTTCTTTTGATACATTGCATTCACATGACATCATACGCTTAACATGATTTAACTAACCCTTTCAAGGATCTTAGGGATTTAGGGCGCACAATTTCAGGTGCTCTTATCATGGACTGAATTCCTAATCAAGGGGCAAGAGGATTTATTTTCCTCTAGCCACATGTCTCCTAATTCAGAGACGCTGTACCTATTAAGGGGCAAGAGGATTTATTTTCCTCTAGCCATGTACCTTCAAAGTCAGAAGTTCCCGAATCAGAGGCTATGACCCACTGGATATGGTGAGCTTGATTCCCATAGAAGAACATCCAAAAATCAGAGTTCTTCAAACGAAGAAGCGATCAAATCATTTTTTACGTTGCTAACTAAATTTCCGGAGATCCTTGAAAATATTGCATCTGCATTCATAACATTGCATCACAGGTTTCCACCCCAGGTTTCTCACCTCCTCGCTGCTTATTTCAGCACAAATGGATCTCGAGCAATCAGTCAAAAAAATTCAGGCTCAGAACAACCAATTCCGAGAGATGATCTTTAACTTGGCCAAGGGGCAAGAAGAATTAAAGGCACTCCTATTCTTGGGGTACAATTACAATGCGAGATGCGCTTATTATTCGAACAATCCTGGTTATGGTGTAAAGGTAGACCGTTGAAGCGTGCCATTAAAGATTTAATCATGACACTCAAATCAGAAAAGACCACGACAATGAAGTCACGACAACTGAGTCACGATAATGGAATCACGACAACTGAGTCACGATAATGGAATCACGACAACTGAGTCACGATAATGGAATCACGACAACTGAGTCACGACAACAAAGTCACGACAACTGAGTCACGATAATGGAATCACGACAACTGAGTCACGATAATGGAATCACGACAACTGAGTCACGATAATGGAATCACGACAACGAAGTCACGACAACTGAGTCACGATAATAGAATCATGACAACTGAGTCACGATAATGGAATCACGACAACAAAGTCACGACAACTGAGTCACGATAATGGAATCACGACAAAAAAGTCACGACAACTGAGTCACGATAATGGAATCACGACAACTGAGTCACAACAATCAATTCACTCATATGATCCAGACGCTCAGGGCAATCGAGCCAACGAATTCTAACACCTACTATAAACCCAATGCGAGGTGCGCGTACCATTCCAACAGTCTTGAACATTACATAAACAATTGCTGGACATTAAAGAATAAGATTCAAGATCTGATCAATGACGGAGAAATCAAATCCAACCCTCCTGAAACCCCTGTGGTGATCACCGCTCCTATGCCTAGTCATGACATGATTGATTGACGTCTCGACGGACGAACTTTTGGATCATTAGATCTACTTTCATTTGCAAGTTCTTTCCTGTTGGTTTAAACATTCGACTCATGATAGACATTATCTGTTTTAATAATCATCATCAGTGCATTGCATATATTTGTCTTGAATAAATTATTTCGCTACCACTCATTTTAAATTATGTCTCTGCTTTGCATATGTTTTGTGATATTCAACTCCTGTTAAAGTTGTATGCCTTTCGAGGGAGGATGACGAAAACGATACCGCAACCTCATACAGTATGCTTTTGAGCGGACCATGCTGACGATGTACAGACATTATTTCAATTCCTAAACAGTGGAGATATAAGGATGTTAATCCCTCGTCAACCCCTTTGAGCCTAAGAAGTAGAAGTTTCTTTCTGGTACTAATTAAAAACCTTGATCATAACCTGGGGCGGGGTAGTTCTCAGTTAATTTGGTTGTGCATTCTATTTTAAGAGAATCATTCAGTACACCTTTCAACAAAGGTGTCAATAACAAGCGTTCATCCGCACACATCAAAGAAGTGTTGGAGATGTCAATCAAAAGCCAATGATGGTTCATCAATCACCAAGTAAGGCAGTCAATATCTTTTAAAAAAAAACGATGATGAAAAACATACATACAAAGAAAAGCCTGCTAAGTCAAAAAATCAAAAAGAAGACTTAGGCAAAAATCAAGGCATCCCGCTGACTGTAAGCTCAAAATAGACAGTTCAGGCAAAATTTAAGCATATCAAAAAGATGAAAAAAGAGAAGTCAATAAATTCCTGAACAACACAATGTTGTGACTACCAAAAGGAAGAAGTGACTGCCATCTCAAAAGTTCTCTTTGCTTGTGAACCATCATCATTATCAAAGGTGCAAATCCAAAAGTCTCCTGGAAACTGAATGCATAAGTTGAATTAACTGAGCTTAGGATTGAAGATCATCATGAAGAGGGTTGGGTACAATCAAATTTTGAGCCTTTATCCTTTGTTTCTTAAACCGTGAACCAAGCCACATTACAACCCTTGAAAGTCCTAATTGAAGCATGGTTAGTTCGAAAGCATACTGTCACCAAAAAGGTATCCCGACTCCTTAAGGTTTACTACAAATATTGAGTTGACACTTCGTTTTTACAAACATCACGTTTTTATAAACATCATGTTTTTCCATATCCAGTTTTAATGTTTTTCAACAAACTCAAGACAGACGTATGCATTGCATCTCATGAATTCATTATTAAACAAATTCTGCTACATAATTTCAAATGTTAGCAACGGAAAGAATTTGCACAGGGTACAACTAATGACTGAAAGTTATCCCGACAGACAATATTTCTCCAAGAAGCAATGTCTCCTACGTATACAAGGGGCATGCCACGTTTTTCCCAATCAATCTGGGGCAATCCAGTCAAGATTCCAAGAATCTCTCAAAAAGCCAAACAGTCAGGGGCATCATCCTAAGTGTACGATTACTAGGGGCATGTCACTTACAATATACACTTCATAAAGTCCTCGCGAGGTGAATCTCTTCAAGTTCCTACTAGCTGGGGGAAAAGTACACAAGGCATGTTCAACGCTTCGATCAATATTTATTGGTGTTTTCCAATCAATACGAATCCAGGAATGGTAGTTACTATAATACTGGGGGCAATGTTCAGGGCATCCATGCCTTCCTGACTTCACAAGATCATATCCCCACAGAGCAATCCTCAAGAAGATATCTTCAAATGCTCTCGTCCCGACAAAGACATAGCTCCTTAACAGAGTTCACATCTTTGACATTGTTTGTTCCCCGACCTGCTTCTCTGCTCCAAACATGGTTTGTTAATATCTCTAATCCCCAGTCAGGGTATATCAAGTTACTGATCATCCCCAAGCAGAAATCATATATCCCCAGCTGAGCATCTTCAAGATAGGATCAAACATCAAAATTACAATGACATGGAGATCCACCTTCTCAATCAAGATGTGTCAAATAGCATAAATCATAGTCATACGTCATAAATCATAAACATTCATACAATTGCATACATGTTCATACATAATACATAATGCATCGCGACAAATGCGTATATAACATGCAAGGTTCTCATTTATTTTGAGAATCCCGTCACATAAACGCATTACATGCATCATGACATGGCATAAAAAAAAACTAACTTTGCCTTTTTCAGGTTACTGCTGCAATCAAATAAAACAACTTCAAAACCCTTCGGATCTAAGTCGATACCTTGGACGGTTCCTTAATGATCTACCCTCAGATCTAAGTCGATACCTTGGACGGTTCCTTAATGATCTACCTTTGGATCTAAGTCGATACCTTGGACGGTTCCTTAATGATCTACCTTCAGATCTAAGTCGATACCTTCCCTTTGTATAACTTACCCCCCGAACTCAAAATCTTTTCAAAAGGTCTTTTTCTGTTCTTTTAGCCTTTCTATAAATTGGATAAAATAAAAGTCGGTGGCGACTCTTGCTTACCGTACATTTTCGATTATAAAAGTCAGTTCACCGTATTACACCAAGCATGGTTTGCAGCATAGGATGGTTGAGCAGAATTTGATTGTTCAGGCCCTTGTGTTTCATATGTATGCCATAGGGAAAAGATTAAAAACTGAAAGGGAAATTAGAGGAAAAATATAGAAAGCCTAATTGAAATTATTAGCTATATAACTTACAATCAATTGGGTTAGATGAATAGTAGGAGCAACGGTGGAAATTTCCAAAACAATAGCATTTGATTTTTGCTGGAATGTCAAGACAGTAATGATAATTTGAGGATAGATTATAAACTCCAAGAATTAAGAAGACTTAAGTAAATTGTGAGTTTGTACCTCATTAGGGGTGAGGTAGTTGTCAAACTTTTGGTAAAGGTTGTCCTCGTTAAGTATTGTGATGATAGAGAATTGTTCATAGAATAATTGATACTTGATATGGAAGACCATATCTCTATTCAACAGAACATCGAGGAGAGCAAATCAAATTTTAGGGTTCTCCTCTCCAACCTATGAAAAAAACATAGCAAGTAAAAAGACAATTTTTACAATTTATGCTCGCAAGTAACAATAATGAAAAGCATAATTTGAACCATAAAACTCACCGCCTTCATAATTTGTCTTAATTCCTTCGCATTCATTTTAGTGTAAGGAATACAATCCTTATCCCAAAAAACAAATGTTCCTTTGTGGTTATCATATTCTACCTCCAATTCAAGTTTGAATCTACAAAGAGGCACATGAAGAGCATGTTAAAGTTGAATTATATAATGAGCCATTAACATATATGAACATTAGAAATCGAATGGATCACTTAGTGACAGGTTCTACATCAGCAACTCCGCATGCACATTCAAATTTCTCGCCATGAGACTTGTTAGATGATTTGCAGCCAGAGCATGACTCAAAGTACCAACCAAACTTAGAAGCCTTGAAACGTTTGATTGTCCCAATTGTGGTTGTGAAACAATCCTATTGAGATTGTAGAGTAGACATATCAACATTGATTACATAATTAAATATAAACAATGACTCAGTTACACATTTAAAACTTGTTTGAATAGACAACCCTAACTCATAGATTCCACGGATACTCTTGACCTCATTCAGGCTAGTCCAGTTTTTGTTAGTGGATTGTGAAATTCTGATATCAGATATGTGATGTCGAAGGAGATGTCACGACATAAATATCTGAGTGTTGAACACTATGGAACAAAAACTAAACATAGTAACAGAAAATAAAGAACACCAGAAATTGTTTACCCAGTGCAGTGACAAACACACCTACTCTTGGGGCTACCAAGCCAGGGATGAAATCAATATACGATAGTATCAATTCGAAGCTAAACAACCTCCGGTTTACAACTTCTCACTTAATCACTACCCTTCCTATGACTTCTACCTAAGACACATCTAGGTATGAGGCCCTCCTTAAATCCCTTCAGTGACAACTAGTGACAACCGACACACATAAACAAATGTAGAAGACACTCTTCAAAGACACACAATTTGCAATGCTTAAAAGCTTATGAGAACTGACACTTGCCCTCCTTGTTTAACAGCTTCGGAGATCAAACATTCAACACCTACAGGTTTGTGAATGAACAAATATGGAACTTACAACACAACCAAAATAAGGATTCCTAGAACCCTAACAAAATACAAATATTAATCCCAATCAAAACTAGGTTTAGGCCAGTCTATTTATAGAATTAGTATTGACTGGATTGGGCTTCAAAACCGCAGTAAAGAGGCTGCACAAGACTGCTACTTGTTGTCCAAGAAAATAGGTTTCCAATCCAAACTTTCCTAAATTGTCTCCAATTATAGAAAGTGTGAAAACCAACAAATATCTCTGATTGAATCGATCTTAGATGACACATAAGCTAACTAAATATTCAAAAATATTCTATAGCTAATAAAACGACTGATACACTTGACAAATAAGCTCCAACAAACACGATGTCATACCTGCCTTGTTGGAACATCTTGTTCGACATGTTGAAATCTATATGTTAAAACATTTTATTCAACATGTTCCTGATAGGTTGGTTTTACCAAAGTGCATGCCAATCTTAGAGAAACTACAGATTGTATGGATGAAACGAAGGTCAATGACAGAGAAAGAGCAGGTGCACTGGATAAATCAGTTGCTCAAAAACTGAAAGTGCAATAGATTAAACACCACATATGCATTGGATAAATTAGTTTTCATTTACATAATTAAACATGTTGTAGAAAGGTAAGTAGGGCCAGATTATGTGAACGTTTAAGAGATTACCTATCTTTGAATTCATTAACTTGTGGATGGTCCAAGTTAATGTAAAGTCTAGAGTCGTTCAATGCGTTAGAAAGACATGGTAATCCAGAAACTCTATTAATTGAACAAATTGCAGTTAGCAAACAAAAAGGTATGTATTCTAGATTATAATAATAGGACCTGAAAATATATATAAATATTGGTGATTTAAAAAATTAATGAAACCTGTATTTGGCTTGCACCATACGTGTGTCAAGATGATAATAGTAGGACCAATGATTTTATTAGGGGTATTGTAGTTCATGAATTGCCTGCCGTAATCATCCCATAACACAACCTTGATAACATTGCCTTCAATATCACGTAGAGTGATATTGGCGCAAGACTTCTTATCACCACCTCCCATCTGCGTCTTAACAACATCTTGTAAAACCTCAATGACATTTGTAAAATAATTCTATAAGTATATTGCATAAACAACAATGTTCCAACTACTACATAGTCAAAACTACTTAAGTAAATTGCATACTCACCATATAACATATCCGGCTTGAAGCGTCCTTTGAGAAAGTTTTCGATAGGGACAAAATTGTATTTGTGAGTCGGTATTTCTGGGATCGCCACATTTGTCATGGTAGTGCCTCAATTGAAGACAAGTTTGAGAGGGTTAGAACATACTTTGAAAGGGCCATCATTAACAACCAGTTCTCCATTATAAAGAAAATAAGTTTCATTCTCCTTAACTTGTTCGATCCAATCTTTAAAGTCTCGGCTCCTAGTGGTGATGTGAATCTGATCACCATGTGAAATGTAACACCCGAGGCCGAAGAAGGCAATGGGTGGTTGCACCGCATGTAACACCTGAGGCCGAAGAGGGCTATGGTGGTCGCCACATCGGAATGAGAGGAATCCTGAGGCTGTGCAAGTATGGGACTGCATAGTTGAAGGAAAGCTTATAAGGATTGATGGGTAGTACCTATACCAACAAAATGCATCTTCTTTTCGGTAGTCCATTCCATAAGAACTCCATAGTTAAGCGTGCTTGACTTGAAGCAATTCTGGGATGGGTGACCTTCTGGGAAGTGTAACACCCTTCTAACTACCCCTAAAACCATAGTACAAAATCAGAGTTAAACATGAATAAAAGGGCGTCACAATTCATTTAAATAAAATTCTACATTCATGGTCATTCTCTACCGAGAAATAACATTTTATTGGAATAAAATTCATGTTTATCACAGCAGAAATTAAACAAACTTTGGATAATTCTTAAAACCACATAAAATACTATTCATAAGGTCACATGCCTTAATTTCAAAAGAAATAATTATCCAAACAATCAAACTGAAATAATAGAGCATAAACAACTCTCAATCAAGCGTTCCCTAGTGTTACAAGTCTCAGAGCATGACACCTACACCTATTTATTAAAACTAAAGACATGACTTTACAAGCCATCCTCACCGATCGCTTAAGCCGCTACTTCAATCTGAAATCATCAAAGTAAGGGTGAGACTACATCATAAATTAAATAGAATTATAAATCGTCAGATATAGAATTCATAAGCAATTATCCACCCTACTTAGCATATTCAGATTTACCAATTCATACCAATCACAAGCATAAGTCAAAAGTATGCACCAATAACACAACACAATTATAACACTGAATTTCATCCTGACATGTCACAATTTATACACATATCCACCAATCACAATCATTAATCAACACACAATATTATAACATTGGAACACTTCCATTCATGTTATAACGATTCATACACCTAATGCAATGCAACTATATGCATGTGGTACCAATCATGGGATAACCCATCTCACCGATCCACCATCGTCAAGGATACGACGACACCCACTCACTAATTCCACACAATGGGAATTAGCTACCACTGATCCACCATCGTCAAGGATCAGCCACATGATGATTATGAAATGCATGTATCAACCATAACATGCTCATCATCAACATTAATCAACCAAATGTCATTATCATCAACCAACACAACAATCAATATCCACACACAGTTATGCTATTTCTCAACCATAACAAACACATATTTTACATCAACAATATATGTATATCAATCACGACATCATAATAGATAAAACGTTCATCAAAACACATGATAACCATATTTAACAAGCAGAAGCAATCACATTATAACAACCCACATCATTGCACATATTCAATTATGCAAACAACAAATCATTGCACCTCATCAACTATGCAAAACAAGAATAAACCACATTTGGAGAAAACGATACTTTTCAAAATAAAATCAAGTTATTGTTGTTTTCTTTATTTCATATGGTAGAGCATTCAATTTAAGGAACAACGTTCAAAACGGCGTCTAAAACGGACTTACGGTTTGAAAGTTAGGAGCTTTTAAAGTTAAGTGAAAATTAAGAAAAATCTGTGGAACCCGGTTCCTCCCCATCTGGGAACCGGTTCCTAATGGATAAAATCACCTCGTTTCGGATTTTTACTATGGGAACCCGGTTCCTCCCACCTGGGAACCGGTTCCTAACGCTGCTGTAGCAGAAAACTCCAATTTTATGACTTTTCTTCATTCCTACTTCCACTATCAACATCAAATACGAACTCACAAATTATAGTGACCAATTATCATCAATTTTCATGATTCTAACACTACAACAATGCAATATAACTATCATCCATAAATTATAACAAACCAATTGCATCATATTCATCAAATTGGGCATGTCAGTGTCAGAATCTCATAAACCTTAACACCCTAAATAGAGGTTCAACTCTTAATCTATTCTACCATCATCAAAACTATAATACTATTTAATAAAGAATAGTCACCCCTTACCTTAATTCACGGTTGGATTCTTCAAGCTCTTGCCATGGCTTCCTGCACTCTCTTCCCTTAGGTTTTCCTTCTTCTCTTGCCTCTTCCTCTTGTTTTCACGATCCATCAAAATAAAACCTATTCTATCTATTTTTCTTCTTTTATCCAACAAACCCTTAAATCATAATACCAACAATGCCCTTCTCTAATTAAAATAAATCAAATAATTATTATAATAATATTCATTATATTATTTTGCTAATAATAATTATTATAAAATAATTATTCTCCAACTACACTTCATATTCTCAACACACCTTAAGTCCAACTAATCTTTCACAAGACCTTAATTATTATAAATCTTAAGGCACCACTCCACACCAAAGCATCTAAATTCATTCCTTATAAATTCTAAGGCAACTACCCTTATCCCAGGTATCAAAATATCACGAAATCACAGATAACACAAACACTAACACATAAGCATCATGCTAAAATAATTAAATAAATAATTAGTCTAGAATTTGGGGTGTTACAGGAAGTTTCCTAGAAAGCATGCGAGTGAGGTCAAAGCATGCTGAAAAGACCCGTGTTGGTTTGTGGGGTCAGTCGATCATCCTAAAAGCAGTCTGGGGTGTTACAAATGGTATCAGAGCCAGACCTCTCCCAGTACGATGTGGTTCGAGGACGAACCATACAGAAGCTGGTGGGCATGTAATGTAACATCCCGAAATTATTAGATATTTTATTTATTAGCTTATTTGTGTGTTTTATTAATTAATTGTTTATTTAATTATTATGTGGAATTACTAATTAATTGAAATATCTAATTATATGCATATTGGTGTTTTATGATATAATTAGGATATTAGTAGTATACTATGTATTGGGCCTAATTAATAATTGGATGGGTGGGTAATAACATAACTAAGCCCATTAAGAGAAAGATAGTAAGAAGAGGAAAACTAGGGTTTTAGAGATAACAATTTGGGGGAAAAGAAGAGAAGAGAGGAGAAAGAACAAGAGAAGAGGAATAGTAGATTTCTTGAAGAGGGTGGATTTAAGAGTAGAGGTAACGGTTTGAATACAAGTTCTTATAGACTATATGATTGGGTAATGTGTGTTGTTGTGATTATCTCTTCATCTTTACAATTTCATGGAAACATAAAAAAGTTAGGGTTTATGAACAAATGCATGAATTTATGATTTGAAATATGTTTTAATTGATGTTTGATGATGTTATGATGTTAGAAGATCCATAATATGTGTTATATTTGTGGTTATAACATGTATTCTATTGTTGTTCGTGATGGTTGATGTTTTCAGCTTGATTTGGTTGAGTTTAGGGGATTTGGGATGGAATTTGTATGCTATTTTCTATGATTTGGGATTTTCTGAAATCGCCAGTTCGCGTCGCAAACTTTGTTCGAGCCGCGAACTGCTTGGCAGAAACTCAGGAAGATTTGATTCACTCAGTTCGCGCCGCGAACTTGGCGCCGCGAACCCTGTTTTACAGAACTTTTTCCAAACTTTGAAATGTCATAACTTTTAATCCGTAACTCCGTTTTATGCGCCGTTTGAAGCGTTAGGAAGCTAATGAGATTATCTGTATGATAGGATAGAGTTGGTTGATGTTGAATGGTTTAATTTTGATGTTAATATATGGATAATATGTGACTTACTTATGTGTACATTATGAATTAATGACTTGTGACTAATATTCATAGATGTGTTAAGTGATGTGATATCCATGATGTGTTGGGATGAATATATATATATATACTATTTGAATGTGTCTTGTAGATAATGATCATTTAAATGTGTATGTATTGAGGTGTGGATTGAATAATGATGATGCTAGAATTGAGTACTTGTGATTGATTGATGTGTGTTGAGTGATGCATTGTTTCGCATTGAAGTCATGTTGTGTATATTGTGCAATGTTGGAAAGATGTGATTGTGTAGTTTAAGAGATAGAGATTGTCTTAAATGCATGAGTCTTATTTTGTTGCACACTTACACAAGCATGAGTCTTTGAAAGTGGCAATGTCGGGTAATCTCGCGAAGATTATTTGCTTGTCCCGAATCGGACACTGAATGGGATTTGAAAGCTTAACGCCATATGGAGCTTTGAGGTGGTTATCTAGTCTATAGAGGAAAGACAATCGGCATGACCGGAAATGATAACGGATGGGATCCACATGCATATCGCATAGAGTCACACTTGAGTCGCACGTGTCGGTGTGAAATGTTATTGTTGGTGTGATTTATGTGATATGAATCGTGTGGAATGATGTTGATAGATATGCATATATATGGATTTGGTGATTCATTTGATATGAATTGTTGTTGTGTTATGAATGTGATATATGTGATTTGGAACACATGTGATATAGATGTGAATTTATATGTATTAATGATATATGTATATATATGTGGATATGTAAATCATGTTTGATCACTTAGAATTGAATGAGCTATGTTGTATGACATGAACATGTGAATCTTGATTAATTGCATATGATGCATGTTTATGGGAAGAGTGATGAATTCTTGAAATGTATTCTTATTGTATTTTACATTTCCCATTATTATGTTTTCTATGAGAATTTGAATTCTCACCCTTCTGTTTGAATGTTATCCTTGTTGGTAACATGCAGATTTCGTGGACAGTGACGCTTCGAAGGAGGCTTAGCGTCGAGATTTAGATCTCTAGTAGGTTGTCGTGACTAAGTAGTCACTTATGCTCTGGTCATATGTAACACATGGGAGTTGGGTTTTATGTCTTTATGACTCGATATTATGAGATATTTGTTTACTCATATTGTATTCGTATTTGAATGTGTTATTTTGGTTAATATGTGGCCTTGAGCCAAGATGTTGAGACATGGTGGATGATGTATGGGAATCATCCTATATTACCATTTATTTGATGAGATGATTATTCCGCTGTGGTTTTGCATGTTGTTTTAATCCCGTGTTATTTGGAAATGACCATTGCATGTTTAAAAATGAAATATTTGTTCTATTTTGAAATATGTGTAACGCCCTCGTGAGATGCATGCTTTCTTTACTCTGATTTACGCAAATATATGCCTTATTTGTTTAGTATAGAATTGGGGGTGTTACATAGTGGTATCAGAGCCTGGTTGGTCAGTTGGCCAGGTCATTTATGTTTTCCTATCCCTTTTGTATTGGATTTGTGTGTCTGACACGATCGATACTGTTTGTTTGTCGGTCGTTGGATGTCTTAGGACAATGGCTGCAGGAAGGAATGCTGACACTAATGTTAAGGCAATGATGAAGTGGACAGGTACGATTGGACAAGTGTCGCAAGAGAATGCCGGTTATGGAAGAAAGGATGAGTTATGTGCTTTTGGAGACTTCCTAAGGTGCAATCCGCCGACTTTTGAAGGAAAGTATGGACCGGACAAAGCACATGCATGGATGAGAGAAATAGAAAAGATTTTTTAATTCATGATTTGTACGGATGTACAGAAGGTGCAGTTGGGTACTCACATGCTGACGAAAGGAGCTGACGATTGGTGGAGTAATACCGTGCGGAGATTTGAAAGAGAAGGTATTGAAGTCACTTGGACTCTTTTTCGTGATGCATTTTTGGAAAATTATTTTCCAAAAGATGTGCGTAGGAAGAAAGAAGTGGAGTTTATAAAGTTGAAACGAGAAAGAGAACAATCCAGTGGGAGACCGTATGATATCAAGAGGAAACAATCTGGTTTTGGCAAGAAGCTAAGTGGGGGAGGGAATCCTACTCCACTTAAGTGTTTCAGATGTGGTGTTGAAGGTCATTGTGCTGCTGAGTGTAAGAAAGAGGTTACTACTTGTTTCAAGTGTAGCAGGCCAGGCCACATAGCTGCTAATTGTAGAACGGGTTCGAGGGTGACTTGCTACAATTGTGGAGAGCAAGGTCACATTAGTACCAAGTGTGACAAACTGAAGAAGGAACAAGCGAAGGGAAAAGTACTTGCGTTGTCTGGTGCTGAGACCACCACTAAGGATAAGCTAATCTGAGGTACGTGCTTTATTATTGATAATGGTGCAACGTATTCATTTATTTCTTTGGATTGTGCTAAGAGAATGAATCTCGTGTTACCTGATATGCATGGAAGTATGGTTAGTGATGCACCTGCTATGAGTTTTGTTTCTACTTCTTTTGTGTGTTTGAGCTGTCTGTTGAGTATCTTTGGTGGAGTTTTTGAGAATTGATTTAGTTTATTTTCGTTAGAGCAAGTTGATGAGAATTTTGGTATAAATTGTTTGGAGTTGAAGCAAGTAATTATAATCTTAAGAGGAATTTTGGATCTTGGTGTTTTAAGTAATTTTGAGTGCGAGTTCTGAAGGAACACTATAATGGTTTAGTAACGATGATTTATGTTTTATTATGATTTTCGACTGTCTATTGGCAAATTGAGGACTTGATCACCCTTAATCTATTGTTGATAGAAAACGAGATCGTATTGGACGAGATAAACTTATCTTGCTAACTTGGTATTTTGTAAAGCGACTAAGGAGAGGTTGAAGAGTCGAATTGAGGAGTTGTTGAGAAGAGGTTCATTTGTCTAAGTGTATGGTTATAGAGTTGCACTTTTTTTGTCGAGTAAGAAGAAGGAATGTCCTAATGAGGTAATGTTTTGAAAATGTTTTGATTCTAAGAGTGAGGATAATCATGTTGAGCATTTGAGAATTGTGTTGTCGGTGTTGAAAGAGAAGAGGTTGTTCGCTAAGCTTTCTAAGTGCGAATTTTAGTTAAAGGAAGTGAGTTTTCTTGGCCATGTGATCTCTAGTGGAGGTATTTATGTTGACCCGTCGAAGATTGAAGCTATATCTCAATGGGAAGCTCCTAAGTCTATTTCTGAGATTAGAAGTTTTCTTGGTTTGGCTAGTTATTACAGGAAGTTCATTGAGGGATTTTCTAAGTTATCTTTGCCGTTGACGTTGTTGACTAGGAAAAGTCAAGCTTTTCTTTGGACTTTGCAATGTGAAGCGAATTTTCAAGAGCTTAAGAAAAGATTGACTTCGGCTCCTATTTTGATTTTGCTGGATCCGTTTGAACCGTTTGTGGTGTATTGTGATGCTTCATTGTTGGGTTTGGGAGGCGTTTTGATGCAAAAAGGGCAAGTGGTAGCGTATGCTTCAAGGCAACTTAAAATTCATGAGAGAAATTATCCGACGCATGATTTAGAGTTGGTCGCCGTTGTGTTTGTTTTGAAACTTTGGAGGCATTATTTGTTTGGATCAAGATTTGATGTGTATAATGATCACAAGAGTTTGAGGTATTTCTTTGATCAAAGAGAGTTGAATATGAGGCAACGAAGATGGTTGGAATTCTTGAAAGATTATGAATCTAGTTTGAACTACCATCATGGAAAAGTGAATGTTATAGCCGATACATTGAATAGGAAATCGTTGCATATGTCTATGTTAATGATTCGAGAGTTGGAATTGTTGGAACAATTTAGATATTTGAGTTTGGTTTGTGAAGCGACGACTACGTGTGTTAAGCTTGATATGTTGAAGCTTACGAGTGGTATTCTTGATGAGATTAGAGAAGGTCAGAAATCGGATTTGAGATTGGTGGACATTATGACATTGATTAATCAAGGTAAAGGTAATCACTTTCGGATTGACGAGATTAGAGTCATGAGATGTCGTGATCGAGTTTGTATTTTGGATGTTATGGATTTGAGAAAGAGAATTTTGAATGAAGGACATCGTAATGGTTTGAGTATACATCATAATGCTACTAAAAGGTAACAAGATTTGAGGAAAATGTTTAGTGGTAAAGTATGAAGAAGGATATAACGGAATTGTGTATTTGAGTTGGACTTGTCAGAAACCGTTTAGTTGGTACAACAGTTATCTATTCCCGAGTGGAAGTGGGATCGTATTTCTACGGATTTTGTTTCAGGTTTGCCGAGAACGTCGAGTAATTGTGAAGCGATTTGGATTATTATGGATAGACAGACAAATGTGTTCATTTTATTCCGATAAGGACGGATTATTTGATGGAAAGACTTGCTAAGTTGTACATCGAGAGGATTGTGTGTTTGCATGGTATTCCGTCAGGTATTTTTTTGGATAAAACCCCGAAGTTTTCTTTTGGATTTTGAAGAGGTTTGCGGAGTGATTTGAGATTAGAAGAGAAGATACTTGAAGGTTGAATGAAGGATTTGTAATTGGGGTTGGTTGCTTGAAGAGAATTTTAGAAGACGGAAATCTTTTAAGTGGGGGAGAGTTGTAACATCCCGAATTTATTAGATATTTTATTTATTAGCTTATTTGTGTGTTTTATTAATTAATTGTTTATTTAATTATTATGTGGAATTACTAATTAATTGAAATATCTAATTATATGCATATTTGTGTTTTATGATATAATTAGGATATTAGTAGTATACTATGTATTGGGCCTAATTAATAATTGGGTGGGTGGATAATAACATAACTAAGCCCATTAAGAGAAAGATAGTAAGAAGAGGAAAACTAGGGTTTTAGAGATAACAATTTGGGGGAAAAGAAGAGAAGAGATGAGAAAGAACAAGAAAAGAGGAATTGTAGATTTCTTGAAGAGGGTGGATTTAAGAGTAGAGGTAAGGGTTTGAATACAAGTTCTTATAGACTATATGATTGGGTAATGTGTGTTGTTGTGATTATCTCTCCATCTTTATAATTTCATGGAAACATAAAAAAGTTAGGGTTTATGAACAAATGCATGAATTTATGATTTGAAATGTGTTTTAATTGATGTTTGATGATGTTATGATGTTAGAAGATCCATAATATGTGATATATTTGTGGTTATAACATGTATTATATTGTTGTTCGTGATGGTTGATGTTTTCAGCTTGATTTGGTTGAGTTTAGGGAATTTGGGATGGAATTCGTATGATGTTTTCTGTGATTTGGGATTTTCTAAAATCGCCAGTTCGCGCCGCGAACTTTGTTCGAGCCGCGAACTGCTTGGCAGAAACTCAGGAAGATTTGATTCACTCAGTTCGCGCAGCGAACTTTGTTGGCGCCGCGAACCCTGTTTTACAGAACTTTATCCAAACTTTGAAATGTCATAACTTTTGATCCGTAACTCTGTTTTATGCGCCGTTCGAAGCGTTAAGAAGCTAATGAGATTATCTATATGATAGGATAGAGTTGGTTGATGTTGAATGGTTTAATTTTGATGTTAATATATGGATAATATGTGACTTACTTATGTGTACATTATGAATTAATGACTTGTGACTAATATTCATAGATGTGTTAAGTGATGTGATATCCATGATGTGTTGGGATGAATATATATATATATATATATATATATATATATATATATATATACTATTTGAATGTGTCTTGTAGATAATGATCATTTAAATGTGTATGTATTGAGATGTGGATTGAATAATGATGATGCTAGAATTGAGTACTTGTGATTGATTGATGTGTGTTGAGTGATGCATTTTTTTGCATTGAAGTCATGTTGTGTATATTGTGCAATGTTGGAAAGATGTGATTGTGTAGTTTAAGAGATAGAGATCGTCTTAAATGCATGAGTCTTGTTTTGTTGTACACTTACACAAGCATGAGTCTTTGAAAGTGGCAATGTCGGGTAATCTCGCGAAGATTATTTGCTTGTCCCAAATCTAACGCTGAATGGGATTTGAAAGCTTAACGCCGTATGGAGCTTTGAGGTGGTTATCTAGTCTATAGAGGAAAGACAATCGGCATGACCAGAAATGATAACGGATGGGATCCACATGCATATCGCATAGAGTCACACTTGAGTCGCACGTGTCGGTGTGAAATGTTATTGTTGGTGTGATTTATGTGATATGAATTGTGTGGAATGATATTGATAGATATGCATATATGTGGATTTGGTGATTCATTTGATATGAATTGTTGTTGTGTTATGAATGTGATATATGTGATTTGGAACACATGTGATATAGATGTGAATTTATATATATTAATGATATATGTATATATATGTGGATATGTGAATCATGTTTGATCACTTAGAATTGAATGAGCTATGTTGTATGACATGAACATGTGAATCTTGATTAATTGCAAATGATGCATGTTTATGGGAAGAGTGATGAATTATTGAAATGTATTCTTATTTTATTTTACATTTCCCATTATTATGTTTTCTATAAGAATTTGAATTCTCACCCTTCTGTTTGAATGTTATCCTTGTTGGTAACATGCAGGTTTCGTGGATAGTGACGCTTCGAAGGAGGCTTAGCGTCGAGATTTAGATCTCTAGTAGGGTGTCGTGACTAAGTAGTCACTTATGCTCTGGTCATATGTAACACATGGGAGTTGGGTTTTATGTCTTTATGACTCAATATTATGAGATATTTGTTTACTCATATTGTATTCGTATTTGAATATGTTATTTTGGTTAATGTGTGGCCTTGAGCCAAGATGTTGAGACATGGTGGATGATGTATGGGAATCATCCTATTTTACCATTTATTTGATGAGATGATTATTCCGCTGTGGTTTTGCATGTTGTTTTAATCCTGTTTTATTTGGAAATGACCATTGCATGTTTAAAAATAAAATTTTTGTTCTATTTTGAAATATGTGTAACGCCCTCGTGAGATGCATGCTTTCTTTAATCTGATTTACGCAAATATATGCCTTATTTGTTTAGTATAGAATTGGGGGTGTTACATGTAACACCCGAGGACGAAGAAGGCGAGGGGTGGTTGCACCGCATGTAACACCTGAGGCCGAAGAGGGATATGGTGGTCGCCACATCGGAATGAGAGGAATCCTGAGGATGTGCAGGTATGGGACTGCATAGTTGAAGGAAAGCTTATAAGGATTGATGGGTACTACCTATACCAACAAGATGCATCTTCTTTTCGGTAGTCCGTTTCATAAGAACTCCATAGTTAAGTGTGCTTGACTTTGAGCAATTCTGGGATGAGTGACCGTCTGGGAAGTTTCCTGGAAAGCATGCGAGTGAGGTCAAAGCATGCTGAAAAGACCCGTGTTGGTTTGTGGGGTCAGTCGATCATCCTAAAAGCAGTCTGGGGTGTTACATGAAAGGCATAAAGAAACAGCATAAATAAATTATTACAATGGTCAAATCATAAAAACTATATCTTTTCATAACAACTTGTATAAAAACAATGTCTACATAACACAACGGACAATGGCCTTTTGTGTATATCTTTTATCAGTAACGACATTCCATGGTAGGAACAGTGGCCTTTTGTGTACATCTTTTATCAGTAACGACATACATGAACAAAACAATGTATTTAAAAAAAACTTTTATCAAAACAATGTCTTAAAAATAACTTGCATCAAAACAATGTCTTAAAAACATATTGTATCAAAACAATGTTAAGAAGAACAATGTCAAGAAGAACATGAACAAACATTGAAAAATGTCAAGAAGAACATGAACAAACAATGTTCTTCACCAAATAATAATGTGTGGAAATGTATGAAAAAACAATGTTCAGTAAAACATAAAAACCTTCGATTAGTTTTAAAAAATCTTACCTTTCCATTATGAATGACCAACTTAAGGTGTTGTTGACCAGTTTTCTCCTTCACAACCCACAAGTCAACAACCTTAATATGCATCTTCCACACTTGGTTTCCCTTGACCATATCCTTGACGAGTATTGGAGCGCTTGGCATTGTTCTTGTTGTAATCTATTGAAGAGAACACAAAATGTTAAAACCTTAGTTTATCAAGAACATATTTGTGTTGCTATGCTCATTTACGGAGTGAGAAAAGGAAAAGGTTTTTGAAGAAAGATGATTTGAAGAAAAACATAATGTAGAAAAACATACGATGAAGTAAACTAAATAGTGAAAGGCTCAAAAACAATATCTTATTGCGTTGCTATGCAGGTAAATCTATGTGAAGAAAGATTGGTTTGAATACTCAACAAATGAAGAAAATCGCAAATGATTTAGAAAAGATGCAGAGTAAACAAAGCAAAGAAAAAATGAGTGAAACGATGCAGTAAAATCATGTTTGCAAGCTTTTGAATATACAGGTTAGCTTCATGAGTTGAGTAAAGAGGAAGAGGTGTTGTTGCAAACCTGAGTGAGAGCTTCTGCAATAGGAAAGGAAGCGTCGTTCTTCGTTGGAGAGAGAATACATATTGTCTCAATGTGTTTCAGAAATGTGACAAAATGTGTTTGGTTGGAGGGAAAAAGCTGATTTTGGATTTAGTTTTACAAAAGCTGTGTATGGCAATGTCATTATTATGACTTTACAAATAAACCCTTGTTAGTAGGACAAAATGAGTTATGGTACTATTTTCTACAATGATGATAAAAAGGGCTCTATGGGTAATTTGAATACAATGATTATGAGAATGTGTGTTAGTAAGATAGTTACGGAAATAACCTTTTGTGTGGGTAAAAAAATGGTTGAAAGGACAATATAGGTAGTTTGGTCAATTGATTAGTAATGGGTAGATACTAGATACGAATTTTTTCTTGCCTAATTTTTTTAAAGATAAACATTAAGAAGAAATTACGTCATTATCATTATTGATAGGACAAATAGTATGTATAACTAAGATATTTATATAGGTATCATTAATTGATTCATACAATCTATCTACTTAATATAAATTCAAAGTTGTCATGATAGCAATCCTAGCCACATGTCACCTTGGTAGAAACTCTAAACACAACCTTAATTATATTTTTACTAATTTGTCCCTTTATTAAAAATAAATAATAATAATAATTTAATATTCAGCTACCATTATTTCAAATAATAATAATATAATCTTCTAAATATTAACTTTAATTCTTACTTTTTAAATTTAAAATTTCTACTCAACAAAATTAAAAAATAAATTTTATATTAAATAAGTTTTTAAAACATTATGTGTTAAAAAAGGTTTCTCTCTTCTCCAAAACAATATTATTTTTCATATAAATTAATTATTTATGTTTAGGTAATATGTAATAATAAAAAAATTAAAAGAATATGGTAATAGAATACAAAATTTCTAATAAATTTTATAATTAAAATTAAAAAGATCTCATAAAAATAATTTAATTCCAATTTATCCTATTATTTTCTACTTATTTATTTTATGAAAATTCAATAAGATCCAATTTATTGAAATTTATAAAAAAATTTAAATACTTGATCATATTTGATACTTTATTAATTACAAAAATATTATGAAGAAATAATATAGCTTAAAAACTTATATTTTTATAATTGTTTATTATAAATTAATAATTTATGTTTAGGTTATACGTAATACTAAGAAGAGATTAAAAAATACTTTATACAATGCAAAGTTTCTAATAAATTTTAGAATTAAATTAAAAAAAACTCATTAAAAAAATTAAATTTTAATTTATTCTTATTATTTCTATTTTTTACTTTATGTCTATTCAAAAACTTCCAATTTATTGAAATTTATAAAAAAATGTTTAAATATTATATTATATTTCATGTATGACAGCTTCTCGTTAAATTAAAAATTTAAAACCTTCTTATTAGATCATAAAAATAAAAAAAAAAAGGAAAAACCGATTTTGTTCAATTTTTTAAAGTTGCACTTTTAAGATAGATTTTATTTTAGGAAAAAAATCAATACAATTGATTTAAATATATTAAGAATTGAAATCAAAATTAATTTAATTTAAAATTTTTATTATGTTAATCAATTGTTTGATTTTTTTTATTTTAACCTAATTTTTGTTATAAATAGTTGACACTTATTCTGAGTAAAAGAGGTCACCATTGTATAAAAAAAAAAAAATCTTATTTTGAGTCCATTCACAAATTTCAACAACTCTCACAATCACGTATAATATTCACACATATTCAATTTGAATGGTCGTAGACTCGCTGTCGATATTGGTTGCACAAAAGTTATTGACAATCTAAAATCTATATCTTTCAAAACTTCCTTTTTATTTGCAAAAAAAAAAAAAATTATGAAGCTTTAGATCTCTCTGCATCACATCATGTTTATGGCACATCTGAAGCAAACAGTCACAAGATTCATCACCATATTTGCATTACGAAAAATCCCAAGCACGTCAATGCAAATGAAAAAACAAAGAATCCACACAGCATAGCATGCAACAATGGTAATTCATAGTTTTGACATACATTGGAGAAGAAGATGGAAGACGCTGTAAATGATGAAGATGAGAAGTTGTGTCAACACATACCATATTTTAGGATTTTATAGATGAAAAAAAGAGAGAAATCTTGAGAAGTTGTATTTGGTTTTGTGGAAAATATTCTGCATACTTCTATCATATCAAGTTGAAGGATTATATAGAGGGAAACAAAAGAGAATATGAAAGGATGCAGGAAATGATAAGAAATCTTGGGAAGTTATATTTGGTTTTATGGAAAATATTCTACATACTTCTATCATGTCAAGTTCAAGGATTTTATAGAGGGAAACAAAAGAGAATATGAAAGGATGCAGTAGATGATAAGAACTCTTGAGAAGTTGTATTTGGTTTTATGGAAACTATTCTGCATACTTCTATCATATCAAGTTGAATATACATAATACTCGTAGTAGTTAAAATTCAAGGGTTTATGGGAAGTTGGAGTTGCAGGTAGTGTTGTAAAAACCGGACTAGACCGGCTGGTTGGACCGGGAACCGGACCAGTAACCGGTCTGATCCAATGCTTGGATCGCTTTTGTCGTTAAACTGGTGTGAAACAATAAAAACCGGGTCAGACTGGTTCAAATGTTTTTTTAAAAAAAAAACTAAAGCAAAACGATGTCGTTTTGCATTTTAGAAATTAAAAAAAAAGGCCACTCATTCATCATCGTTGAAGAACTCCAACAACCAGACACTGTTTCAACCCTAGATAGCATAGAAGCTGCGCCATAAACCTCCTCGCCTCGCCGTCTTCTTCCCGTCGACGACCCAGCCCTTATCTTCGACCTTCTTTGTTTCCGGAGCTTCTTTCACAGTAACATTCGAATTTTTCTTTCAGTTTCTTCATTTTTGATTGGCCATTTGATTTTTTCTTTCGGTTTCTTCATATAGTTCGATTTGTTTTGAGATTATACTTATAATTTGATTTGTATCAAACTACTTAGTGTTCAACCCTTATTTTTTTGGATTTCACTTACCAGAAACCATAATTAAAGAGTTTAAGGTTCAAAATGTGAGCAGGTGAAACGGGTTTGGTTGTGTTGTTATAGAAACAAGATCTGGTAGAGTGTGAAACGATTTTGATTGTGTTATTATACAATGTGGTGTTCAGCCCCTGTAAACATGATGGTTTTTTTCATGTTAACTAAGATGTTGTTTGGAAGTTAGCTATTGGGGTTAGGAAGATAAAAACAAAAGAAAGAAATAGAAACAAGAGGCCACAATGATTAAACTTTTAAATTGAATATGACATTAAGCATTTCTCTATATTTTTAGCTACATTAAGCATTTCTCTATATTTTTAGTATAATATACTTTTAAATTGAATATGGCATTTATCAATCTACTATCTACATATTACTAATCAATTGACCAAACTACCAATAGTGTCATTTCTTCAAAATAAAATTGCACTACAAAAAGGATATTTTAGTAACTAACAAATTAACACTAAAACTTTTTTACTTTCCAATAACTATTTGACACTTGGCAATTAAAATCCTTTCTCCATTCCAAATTGAGGTTACATCCTTTTCCATCTCATATTTTCGCTCTATTCAAAATTCAAATCTCTCCTGTACTTTCCGAAGAGAAACATATTCTCTGTCCATTTTCACCATCTTCTTCAAGCTCCTCTCTATTCCTACTTCTTCTATGGAGAATACACAAAAGGTTATTTTTCTCTCATATGGCATTCAATTTCCTCTTTTCCTTTCTGCAGTAGGTATGAACAAAACCCATTGTTTCCTTTTCGCAATGATTAAAAGCTTCATTCTGATTTCATGTTTTCCTCACTGTATTTTTGGTTCATTCTTTGCAGAACAACCTATTCAACAAATCGCCTGCTCATTCAAGGTATATCACCACTTCAAATTTGACCTCTTCAAACAATTTCTTTACATGTTTTCTGTGTTTTATTCTGAATAATGTTTGTGGGTTGTGTTCTAAGTGTTTATTCAAATGAAATCAGATCAAAGTTTATCTCTTTTTCATATATATATGTTGTTTTCTTTATTTTTCTCATCATAGTTTTTGGTTTGTTTGTTTGAGGTATTTGTTTGGTTGTTTGTTTGAGGTTGTGCAAGTCTACAACTTTTTCTCATCACGGTTTCGGTTGTGTTTGTTTGCTTTGTTGAGTCTACAACTTTTTTCTTAAAACAATGTTTCAAACTTTGTGTTTCTATTGTACTTCTACAGCTATGAGTTGGACTGTGTAAATGTCCCTCTAATCAGGACCCATCTCAATGTTTAAATTTCCTACATCCCTTTCTATCACTTAACTGTTAAAAGTCATGGAACAACTCCAGCCTTTTCATTCTTCAAGCTTAATTAAGACTAAATATAAGACTAAATTTTGGATTTGTCTCGGCTAGAAAGTTGGTTCACAAGACCAAAGTTTAAGGATTCACAATGCTTGTCACTATTACTTCACAATTCATATGTACTTTGAGAACCAAAGTTTGTACCTTAAGTTTTAACAAATACATCTCAGAAAAATATAAATACATTTAGTTATTATATTAAAATTGAAATGAATAAATGAAAAAACAAATTAGAAGATGCAAGGACCTAAATATTCAATAATTCATGTTCATTTGTTGACATTTCTGGCAATTTTTTCAGCTAGAATATCAGATAAAACAAAGCCTTCTTTGTTTTCTTCTATATTTTGTGTGTGAAAGGAACACGGTAGTAGTACTAATAAGAAAGGTTTGCATTGAAGGTGTTTTAAAGGACAAAGAATATAAAGAGACAGATGGTTGTGTTTTTGGTTGGTAAACATTTTTCTGACTGAGTTATGAGTTCTTGCGGTTTGGTCAGGCAAGGATACATTTGTTATGAGTTCTTGCGGTTTTGACTGAGTTATGAGTTAATAGCAAATTTTCAATTACAAAAGAGTTACATTTGTTATTGAAAGTGTGTGCATTATAGAAAATACATGAATTTTGTGTATTATAACGTGTTTGTTGGGTGAAGTTCTACGTACAACCCATATTGTTAGGGATTAAATTTGTTATCAACTTCAGGAGACTAATTATTTAAGTTTTTTTTGCATGTGTAGCAACACATGATGCATTACCTCCTAAATTGTATTGGAAGTCCAAACTTCCCACAAATCAAATGCAAAAAATCATAACATAGTTATAATTGGAATCATTATAGTTTTTACACCTATTTGGTAAAGAGTATAAAATTTAATTAAGTGTCTAAGATACTAATATTATTGGTTATCTTTGTGCAATTGATGATATTGGTGAGGCTGGTGAAGCTTATCCATGTATTGATCACTTTGCATGGAATGGATGTACTTGGTAGAGTTTGTTACACCTTTCTTTCTTTTTATAGTTAGTGTTGCCATAGTCCTAGACTAAAGGTGACTTTTCAACTATTATATGTTCTTTATTTTTCAATTTTTATGTTCTCTGTCAAAGTATTCTTATTTTTATTACCCTACTTTATAATTTAATTGTTATCATTTATCTATATTTCAAATATCAATATGTTCTTCTCCATTTCCTAATAACTGAATACTCTTTATGTTTTCAAGTTTAACTCATACATAAATATTGATTGTAATTTTGTACCAAAAATAAATAAATCTTGATGATAATTATAAAATGCAGAGAATTTCAAAGATGAAGTATATTGAGAAGAAGATAATGTTTAGGAAATTATTCATTAAAAAAGATTTTTGGTATTCAAACACACACACACACACACACACACATATATATATATATATATATATATATATATATATATATATATATATATATATATATTAAAAGTACTGCCCTTTTAAAAAAATCCAAACATACAAATATGCATAATTATATTAGAGAATTAGCTCTTTTTTTAATCCAATCTATTTCCAACTTATTCTTTGTTTGGGTGGGAATTTTTTTTTGGAATATATCAGTAGAACATGGAGAATGATAGTTGTACAAGACATCAATACAATAAATAACTCCAATTTCTTTCATTTTTTAATATGGTTATGCATGCTACATTATTTAAGTACTATTTTGTACAAACTATTCATCGAAAAGCAGATTTTTCGCATCAACTTGTCAACTCCAACCACTGTCACTAGGGGTGGACATCGGTTCGGGCCAAAAACCTCAATCCGGCCCAACATCGGTTCGGGCCAAAAACCTCAATCCGGCCCAACCCCCGGGTGACATTACTATGCCCAATTCCGACCAGTTTAGCAAACGTATTTTCGGGTTCAGGTAAAAACGGGTTCGGTTAACTGGACGGTTAATTTCGGATTGCATTTGCAGTTGGGCCAATATAAAATCCAGTCCAAATAAAAAATTCAATAGATTTTCTTCTTCTTTTTTCTTATATTCTTATTAACAAATTAGTAGTTGGGCCACCCAAATTTCAAGCCCAATTAAAATATGGATTTTTTTTAATTTGAAAAATGGAAAAATAATTGATTTTTTAATAAAAACTATTAATTATTTGGATAAAAAAGTAGTAATAATTATTTGTACCAAGGGCTATTTTGAGCCATTTTAGATATAAATAAAATAGAGAAATTTTACCAATCGTTAGTTGGTCTAGTGGTGATTGGTGCTGGACTTGGTAGGGAGAAGCACGGTTTGATCCCGCAACTGTGATCGGGAGGGGGCTGGAACCACTTGATGCCAGAACTGACCCCCGAACCGGACTAAATCGGTGGTGATAAACCAAAAAAAAAAAATAGAGAAATTTTATGATTTTATTACAACTTAGCAACATTCAAATATGGAATCAGCCGTATTGTGAGATAAAATGTGTTTTGTCAAAGCAATTCCTGTCATCAAAAATATAAATAAAGAATAATAGTTAACAAAAGAGAAATCAATAATGAACAAAAATTTCAAAAGTTGAATAAAACTATGGGATAGTTAAAAATTAATTTTGACAAAAAAGAACTCTCATGTAAATTATAAACCAACAATTCTATTGATAATAAACCTATATTGAATAAGTGATCAATATTTGATTTGACTACCTAATATAAAAACTCATAAATTCTCATAAATCATTCACTAACACACATAAATAAGAGTAATTGATTTACCAAAAAAATTGATTTATCAAAATAAATATATTTTTATTGGTAAACATAAAATTATTTATGTTGATTTTGCAAAATATTACCATAAATAAACTCTAAATCTAAATGAAGAAATAACATATTTTACAAGTCAGTAAAATAAGCAAAAATAAATAAATGTTATGGAAAACTTATATTTACCTGAACAACACTATCAGGAAAAATGTTATGTTTATGATGAATTACTCAGCTTGAGAACATGTTTCTTAGAAGTAGAAGTATAAGGTCCATAATCACATGATTTCCTTAATTATTGGGAACATGATCCTTGAGGTTTTATTTAGCTGAACAACACAATAAGGGAAACAAATTATTATTTATTTATTTTTGCTATTCGGGGAAACAAATTATTATGAAAGTACTATAAGATCCATAAGAATATACAAGCAATAGAAATCATTCATACACTCTATGAACATGATAATAAACAAAGAACCAAAACACTTGCAGTATAAAACTCATAAACTCTCATAACAAAGTGATAAAAATTGTAAAATACATTTAAAGTGAACCTTTAAATAATATGGTCAAAGTTAACATACAATGAACATTCTCATTCTCATAGAGTATACATGCAAATTCCCAAAGAGATATATATCTGATAGCATAGCATTGCTAGAGAGAAGAACATGTAAAGAAACACTAAATTTGTAAAAAAAACTCATATAGCTCAAGTAACAAACATACTTAAATATTATACTATACAGTCTAAGAATGGATAAAAACCTGTCTATGAAACTGATTCTGATAACTCAAGATCTTTGCATCAGCTCTAACTTAAAAATCTGCAACAAGCATAACCAATTATATGATAGTTATATAGTTACTCATAGATTAGGGTCATGTAAACATATTTAAAAATTCCAAAATTTATTTAGTTAATCTAACCCATGAGAGATAAATCCCTTATCTTTCACTGAGCAAAAAAAGCATCCTTTAGCAAAACTGGCATCCCTTGATATTTCCTTTAAGAAAAATGGCATATGTCCCACTTCATCACAATACAAATAAATCAAAGAGAGTTAAAGTTTAAAATTAAAAATTATAAAAACCAGAAATAAATAAGTATGAGATAAATAGAAGCAATAACAAGTACCATGAAGATAGAAGCAACAATAACCTGGAAACAGTGAAAGAAAAGATATCAAAAGAATGAAAGAGAAAATGAACAATAAAATAGATTAAGGAGAAAACTATAGAAATAATCTTCCCACAACAAAATACAGAGAGTCACATGCCTGAAGAAAAAACAAGAAATCAAAACACATCCAAAATCAAAATAGATCTACATTTATCTTAAAGTTCACAAAACCCAAATGTTAACAAATCCTTATCAGAACTGAAGTGTTAACAAATATTACCTTAAAAGAAGAATCACCCTTCATTTCATCACTTAGTTGAACCTGGAAATCAAAACACAACCAAAATTAAAACAGATCTAAACTCATCTTAAAGATCACAAAACCCAAATGTTGAATCAACTGTTTTAAGACACAAATAATACATATCAGAAAACCTCTTACTCTAGAACACTTTTTAAGATATAGTTAACTAAACCCTAAATAACAATCCTTAAAAAAATTAAAAATCAACAAAACAAACCTTTTGTAGGATTTCATTTCATCACAGTGGTAAAATCACCTCTTGTAGCTTTAAATCACTTCACCTGAAAATAAATAATCTATGAAGGCAAGATGAGTATGAGAAGAAGACTATGAAGGTATACATGTTGTGCAGTGATGATAAGAGAAGGGGTAAAGGTGAAACAAGGAAGAATGAACGGAGATTGACACTACGGCGGCGGAGAAGAAGGAATACGAGTGAGAGAGTGAGAGAAAGAAATTAGGGTATTTTTATTTGTTCATAGAGTAAGAATGAATACAAGTGAGAGAATGAGAGAATGAATACAAGTGAGAGAATGAATACAAGTAATATAATAGTATATTAGTTGGACTCAGTCGGGTTCGGTGACCGACAGATCCAACATTTCCATCCGAACCGAACCGACACAGTCCATGTTAAACCGGACCAATCACCCGCCTAAACCGCTAACCTGATATAAACCGACCCGGAGGGCCCAATTGGATTCGGTTCGGTCGGATACCCTCGGTTGGTTTTATTTTGTCCAGCCCTAACTGTCACTACAATATAAGGGCACTTTCTTAATTGTCCTTCTTAACTGAGAAGACATGAATTTTATTCATTTTAATGAGATCTTCCCCGCTTTTATTCTTAATTTTATGTTATTTTAGAGTTTGAATGTTGTTTGACTAAAATTTTCAGTAATTTCTCTATCTGGTTTTGAATCATTGACGTTATTTGTTTTGTTATGGACCAAAATCTTTGCCGAGAGTACAACATCTCTATCTATTGGGGTGCTGCAACAAATTGGGAGGCAGTGTTGCTCTAAGGTATTCATCGTCTATGCGGTCAAGTGAGCATTTATTTCCTCTGTTTTTACATGTCATTGTTAACTTTATTGGATTATGTAGTATTATAATTTATTTTTAAATGGTTTTGTATGCAGATGATTTTCATTCACAATAAAATAAAGATAATTGTTTTTGAATGTTTTCATGGATTCCATGCAGTTTGATATTCATGCCACTCCTGTAAATTTTATCACTAAAACTATCAATTTATTATTGTATTCTAAGAAAATAATGAGAGTGATATTTATAAATTTTTTCATGTGAATTTAATTTTATCACTAAAATTCACTATTTTCACGGGTCACTATCAACCAAAAACATTTCTTTTAATTTTAATCAACAAAATATTTATAAATATTTATAGTTATTAGTGATATTTATAAATATTTATAGTTATTAAACATATTAGATTTATTAGATTTATCAGGTTGTTGATTTGTTACATATTTATAATTATATTTTTTTAGAGATTGAATAATCCGGTTCGACCGGTTTTATACCTATATAGTTTAGTTATAATGACAAATTAATTAAACCGAGTTATCTGATTTAATCCAGTTTGGTTATGCAGTTCGACCAGTGTCCCAGTGATTCAACCGATGAACCAGTGACCCAATACTCTCGCTGGTTTGATGACCGGTCAGATTGTTAAAACATTGGCTGCAGGTGATTTTTAAGGTGACTTTTGATATTACGCCAGCATTCATGTACGTGAATTGAAATTCAAATTTTACATTAAACATAATCATTAAACATAATAATCATAGTAGTTAAAATGTTTAATTAGTGATTAAAAAATAAAAATTGTAATAAATTATTATGTGATGACCTGTAATAAATGCTAAAACAATGTGGTGAAAGTAGTCTTGCAAAAGGTCTATTGTGTCTGTATAATTAGGTTAAAATCAATTATGGATAAGAGGGATAGTACTTGGATTTCCAAGTACTTTGACTTTTATAGATGTATATTAGATTTGCTGAAAGTTATATTTATCACTATTAAATAAATAGATATGAGATGAGATGTCAAATATTTATTGTGCTCATTTTGTTACATTTTAATATAGAAGTTTAAATCAATTTAATAGTTTTAAATAAATAAATTAAACTTATAATGATTAAGCCATTTATTTTTAATAAAATCAATTTCAAATCAGTTTCAAATCTAAAATCATTTTTAGTCTATTATTAGAAATTTTTGTATAAATTATCAATACATTTTGACAAACATAAAATAAAATGATCATTTATCATTTAATTTTAGGCAAAATACTCTTTTTGGTCCTTTATGTTAACCTCGGGGTTCATTTTGGTCCGTTAACTTTAAAAGTGTCATATTGGTCCCTTAACTCTTCAAAAGGTGTCATTTTTACTGATTTAGCGACCGATTTTCTGTCGCTAATGTGACAAAAAGGACTAAAATGACACCTTTTGAATAGTTAAGAGACCAATATGACACTTTTTGAACTTAAGGGACCAAAATGAACCCCGAAGTTAACATAAGGGACCAAAAAGAATATTTTGCCTTAATTTTAAAATGATCACTTAATTATGATTATTAACTATATATATATATAAATATATATATATATATATATATATATATATATATATATATGTATATATATATATATATATATATATATATATAATCATAATTAAGTGATCATTTTAAAATTAAATGATAAATGATCATTTTATTTTATGTTTGTCAAAATGTATTGATATTTTATACAAAAAATTTTAATAATAGACTAAAAATGATTTGATAGATTTGAATATATATATATATATATATATATATATATATATATATATATATATATATATATATATATATATATATATATATATATGGGGACGTATCAAATGAAAACTTTAACTATTATGAGAACTAAGAATTTTTAATAATAACCATATGATGTAAAATCAATGCCTCAGATTTCATTCAAATTTTAAAAGACAATAATCAATAGATAGATTCTGGTTTAAATACATATCACATAAATGCATATCTGAGTATTGGTTTTAAATCGTATAATTATTATTAAAAGTTCTCAGTTCTCATAATAACTAAAGTTCTCATTTGATACGTCCCCTATATGTGTGTGTATATACATATATATATATATATATATATATATATATATATATATATATATATATATATATATATATATATATATATATATATATATATATATATATATATGCTAATACTAGACAAACATAATAACTAAAGTTCTCATTTGAGACATATATTTATAAGTAAAAAAATACTAGATAAACAATATATGAGTTAAATAATATATGCTAATATAAAAAATTCATAATTATTTTATGATCCCCAAAACATTTATATATATATATATATATATATATATATATATATATATATATATATATATATATATATATATATATATATATATATATATATATATACTGTTAGAATGTATATTAAATGAAATTTAATTTATGTTTCTACCATATTAGTTATTTCTTTGATATTTGTATCTATTTTTTTCATATTTTTCATTGCATAAATATTGTATGATATTTTTTATTAATCATACAATTTGTTTCTTATTTATAAAATTTAAATTTTTAACTGGAAAAGTTCATCATTGATCAATATATATTTATCTATATATAATATAAAATAATTGAAATATTAAAATTAAAACTTTAATGGGTCAATTCCATCCAAATATGAAATAATATAGTACGGATACATATGAGTACTTATATGATACGGGTATATGGTACTGATATGAACACATTTTATTGAATATTGAATAATAACAAGAATACGTTTACTATTGTTTTAAATATTTTTATAATAATTCCAAAACAAAATTATTTATATACAGGAATAATTATACGACTGATTCAAATATTTTTATATATGGAATAATATAATTGATTTGTAAATTTATTTTAATCAATTAATATTAACGGGAGCATGAAGTTAGTGATCAAGATATTGAATATTAACGTGAATATTAAATTACTGATCAAAATATTAAATACTAATGAGAACATGAAGTTACTAATCAAAATATTGAATAATAACGGAAACATGGATTTACTAATAACGGAAACATAAAGTTACTGATAGAAATATTGAATATTAACAGGAACATGAAGTTACTTATCAAAATATTAATATTAGCGGAAACATGAAGTTACTTGAATATTAACGGAAATATGAAGTTACTGATATAAATATTGAATATTAACAGGAACATGAAGTTACTGATCAAAATATTAATATTAACGGGAACATAAAATTACTGTTCAAAATATTGAATAATAGCGGGAAGATGAAGTTACAGATTAAAATATTGAATATTAACGAAAACATGAAGTTACAGATCAAAATATTGAATATTAACGAAAACATGAAGTTACTGATCAAAATGTTGTATGTTAATGAGAACATGAAGTTATTTATCAAACTATTGAATATTAACGGGAGCGTGGAGTTATTAATTCAAATATTGAATATTAATGGACTATGAGTGTTCAAAACCAAACCAACCCAATAGAAAACCGCAAAATACCACATTTGGTTCGGATTTGTTTGGGTCATCTTTTAACAAAACCGCACGGTTCGGTTTGCGGTTTGTATTTTGTAAACCGAACCAAACCGAATTAAACTGCATTATGTTACAACCTAACTTTTATTTAAGTCACATTCAACCCAAACTTAAATCTATGATACCTTAGCCTTATGATAATGTACAACTTTTTCATCCATACACATATGATTTCAGTCCCGATCTTCTTAAATCTCTAATAGCATTATCGCGCCTTCTTTGCACATACATCCTCCCTTTTCTTCTCTAATCTCTACTCTCTTATATTCTTTCTTTTTCACCTTCTCATTTTTATGCAAATGTTTCCTATTTTAGTTTCGTTTTTATCACACTTTTTTTTTTCTAATCTCCCAACTCTTTTGTTTTATCTTTTTCATCTTCACTAATCTCTCGTCTCTTCTATTTTTTTTATTATAATAATTTTTATATTATTTTATTTTATGCTATTATTTTATGTTTATTATTCTATTTTTGTCTAATTTAATTTTTACATATTAAATGGAAAGTTGTTGTCAAAATATGACGAGTTTTGTTGTTATTTGATAGTGTATGAATCTCTAAATACAAAGTTTATGTTGTCATCTATATGTGTATGCATGACTCAATAAAATATTTGTAAAAACCTGAACCAAACTGCATTGGTTTGGTTTGGTTTTTTTCTAAAAGCCAACCGAACCAAACCAAATCGCACGATTTTTTCTCTTGCGATTCAGATGATTTTTTTGTCAAAACCGCTCAAATCGCACCGCGAACACCCCTAACGGGAACCGAATGTTGAAAATAAATGTGCCTAAATTTATTGCATTGCACAATCGACATTGCGTTGTGTATTTTTTACGCACGTCACATTTTATTCTACTTTTGATGAAACAGTATTATTTTAAGCAAAATAATTAATTTTTCCAATTTTTATTGCATACTAATAAAATAACACTTAATTATTTTTTTATTTAAAAACAATAACTTTTTACTGGTACCCGTGCGAACGCATGGATATCTAACTAATATATTTTTTAAATGTTTATTTTTGAGACTATTTAGAATGAGATTGCATAGCATTTATTTATTTATGGGACAACTTCATTATCCAATTAAATAAGTTGGGTAACATTACCCCTACGAATTGTAAACAACTGGTTAAAAAAATGTAACATGACCTGTCATTAGAAATCGGGTAAAATGGATGTTAGTTTACAATGCACAGTTTCCAATGTAACATGACTTCATTACCCAATTCAATTTAAGTTATTAATGAAGTTAAAATGGATGTTAGTTTCCAATGCACAGTTTTAATGTATGAGAAATCAATTCATTGTGCATACTAGAAAATAATACAGATGATTTTTTTTCTTTACATTATGCTTCGGTTTCCGTTTTGTTTAGTTTTAATGTTTGGATTATTATATTTTTCTGTTTTTTAAATACTTGCTTCTAAAATACTAGTCATAATATTAATATGGTTTACAATTTCTTTTATAAAAAATACATGAAATATTTAATAAAGATATGTTGGGTGACTACTCTTCTCTCATAAAAAAATATTGGGTGATGCTAACATGTGCCCTTAGGGCACATGTTAAAGATACTATAATTAAAAAAAGTTGAATGTAATTAAATGTAATAAAGTTATATGTAAAGTTTCGAGACATTGAATGCACATGTTTCAATAAAACATTTCTATAAATAATTTATTAACTTGTGCCCTTGGGGCACATGTGCCCTTGTTTGTAGATTTTAAAAATTAAATATTTTAATAAAATTAATTTTATTTAATAAAATATTTTAATGAATTATAGTTAGTGAAGTAATTAGATGAATTAAGTTTCAATGAATAAAAGTGTATTATTGAAAAGAATTATTGATATTATAAAATTTACATTATTTTAAAATAATTTTTTTTATAAATAAATCATTTTATTATATACAAAGTTAATTATGTTAGAATATATCTTAAAAGAGGTTAATAAAAGGATCAACAAATATTTTAAATAAATTTTTTGGAAAAAGTAGATTCATATTAGTAACTCTAGTATTAATTCTCATCTTATAAATATATCTTATAAATACTATATTATATATGATTTAAATCATGTCTTAATTTTTCCTAGTGAGATGAATTTTTTTGTGGGACAAAAACTCAATAAGTATTTAATATGAAAATAAATTTCGATTAACACTCACAGTATATATATATATATATATATATATATATATATATATATATATATATATATATATATATATATATATATATATATATATATATATATATATATATATATATATATATATATATATATTACAAGAGACATAATTTTTAGGGTTAAATACGTTTTTAGTCCCTATAAATATGCGACCCTGAATTTTTAGTCCTTATAAAAATTTTCTTCAATGAATGGTCCTTCTAAAATTTTTAGGCTTAATTGCAAGTTTAGTCCCCCTATTTTGTCTTTTTCTTGATTTTGATCCCTCTATTTTAAAAATCACTATTTTAATCCCCTTTTTAAGTTTTCTGTGCAATTTTTGTCCCATATTTTACCTTTTTCTGCAAAATTAGTCCCTATTCCTTTATCTTTTTCAATATAAAATTTAAAAGGGGACCAAAATCGTGGTTTTAAAAATGAGGGGACTAAAATCGAGAAAAGACAAAATAGAGGGACCAAAGTTGCAATTAAGCCAAATTTTTATGTATACAATTTCAGTCTCTGCTATTTTCTAAAATTTTAAAAACTGTTTCATTATCTTTTAATTTTTAAATTTTTGAATAATTTTTTTATATATGTTTAGAATACTGTAAAATATTTATTTACCAAGTTTTAGAATTTTTCAAAACGAGAATAATTAAATAAGAATTTATCAAATTTAAAAAAATAATGATAAAAGTAATCAAAATTTCTACTTAGAAATTAAATTTTGAGTTTTTTTTTTTGGGTTTTAAATATATTTTTTGTCCTTCTAAATATAGCAGTTTTCAACTTTAGTCCTTCTAAATATTTTCTTCAAAGAATGGTCCTCTTAAAAATTTTAATTTTAACTTTTGGTCCCTCATGGCAAAACCGTCGCTAAAATGGTAGCTAATTCCGTCGCTAAAACTGTCACTAAAACCGTCACTAAATTGTAAAAACCGTCGCTAAATTGCTGGAGGGACCAAAAGTTAAAATTAAAATTTTTAGGAGGACCATTCTTTGAAGAAAATATTTCGAGGGACTAAAGTTGAAAACCGTTATATTTAGAGGGACCAAAAACTTATTTAACCTTTTTTTTTTCAGGAACTTTTTAAATCATTATGAACATGTCTGCAAAATAATCATTCTAAAATACACATTGGTTTGATAGCAGGGACTGAAATTACATGCATAAAAATTTTAGAAGGACCATTTATTGAAGGAAAATTTTATAGGGACTAAAAATGCAGGATCGCATATTTATAGGGACTAAAAACGTATTTAACCCTAATTTTTATTTAGCTGTTTTTGTTAATGTTTTATTTAATTTTTATTTTGTACCACATTATTTTCTCACGCCGCTCCTCCTATGACTAAGCTTCCATGCCGTTAATATCTAAAAACACGTCAATTTTTACATTTCACAAGTGGGTGATAGGAGGTTTGACCCAAATTCAGTACAGGACGAGTAATGCTAATAATAGGCGCATCTTGATAGACGGAGACTAGGACCCAACCTAGGATAACATATGGTATCAGCTACGCACTCGCCTTGAATTCGGTCATTCTCAACTGAGTCATTTCAACTCTAGACGAACACCGACTCAAATTTTTAACATTGAATCGTACACAGTATACAAAATTGATGTCAACCATCACCTTCTCATATCACAATTTACAAGTGTTAGAAATGGTCATTTTCAACTGACTTTTTCCAACCTTGGAAGAACACCTACTTGAATTTTTAACATTCGGTTGGTTTTATACGCTGTGGATGCTTCAATGTTGAAAATTCGAGTCGGTGTTCGTACAGGGTTGTAATGAGTTAGTTGAGAAGGAGCTTTTTTAGTGTGACACTTATGAATTGTGATTTGGAAAGGTGATGGTGGATCTCAAGGAGTTTTGTTGTTTAAATTTATTAATTTTTATGTTTTTTAGTGTGTTATGCATATTATGGACGATCCATTGTTAAAAATTTAAGTTGGTATTCGTCTATGGTTGGAAAGAGTCAATTGAGATACATCCTTTTTGTGTGACACTAGAAATGATAATTCTCAATTAACTTTTTCTAACCTAAGACGAACGCCGATCGAATTTTCAACATCATACCTTCCACAATGTGTAAAACAGACTAAAAACATATTGAAATTCAAAAAATTCAACATTTAGACACCCGGAGGTCCACCACCACCTTCCTTTATAATGATTCACTAGTGACACATTAGAAAGAGTCCTTCTCAAGCGACTATTTCCAATCGAAGACAAACACTGACTTTTATGAGATCAATTTTTATGTCACTTTAGTTAGATCAGTTTACAATATTTACTTAATTATATATGTTAATTTAGTGTTAAAATTTGACTTCCTAACTTTAAAACACATTGTCCACTGACTCTTTCCCACCTTAGACGAACACCGATTCAAATTTTCAACATCACACTAAAAATAGTCTTTCTCAACTAATTATTTCCAACCCTGTACGAACGCCGACTCAAATAACATGCAAAACAGACGAACAAACACCTTTCCATATCTCAATTCACAAGTTTCACACTAGAAATGATTCTTCTCAACTGACACTTTCCAACCCTAGATGGACACTGACTCAGATGTTCACATCGGACTGTCTTCGATTGTCCATAACATGGAAAACAAACTAACAAACATAAAAATTCAAAATTTTAAATAATTAAACTCCTGAAGGTCCAATATCACATTTCCGTATCACAATTCACAAGTGTCACACTTAAAAGTGTCATTATCAATTAACTCTTTCCAACCTTGGATGTACATCGACTCATATTTTTAACGTCGGACCGTCCACAACTTGTAAAAACAAACTAACAAATATAAAAATTCAAAAACATCAACAATTAGACTGCCGGAGGTCCGCCACCTGCAACACCCCATATTTCCCATTTATTAATTTAATTGAGATTTGAATTATTTAATGAAAAATTATTTGGCTTTTGTTGAATTATGGGAGGATTTTGGAAAAGAATGTTATTGGGCTTGTGGTGTAGTTAGTAGAGAGGAGGTGCTATTTGTGTAGGCCTTACTAACTATTGACTCTATTTTCATAAAATAAGAAAATAAGGAAAAATTGGAAATTGGAGAAAACAAAGAGTCAGAGAAGAGAAGAGCAGTACGTGAAAGAGAGTTCTGAAGGAAAAAGGGGAAGAACCAAGAACACTTGTTAAGGTAAGGGGGAACTCTTCAATTATCATCTTTTATGTTTTCAGAAGTGATAGGATTGATTGGGTAGATTAGTTCTCTCAATTATATATGTTCTAGGTTTTGGGATTTTGGAGTTTAGGTTCAATTGTGTGTTTTGATGCAATATAATGTGTATGAATGATTATGGATTGTCATACCCCAAAATTTGCCCATCATATTTATTCATATTTCAGCCCATCTGACCTTTCAAATGTTCAAAGATACACAAGAAGGAAGTATACAGCCTCTCTCCTAAACAACAGCCTCCAAACTAGGGTTTTGTATTTTTCAAAGTAAAATCAGTTTCTGGTACCTCAAGTGGATCCCATGGTCTCTCATATACCTCAGAGGATCCTCATGCCAAGTTTCAGGCCCTGATTCAAAGAATTGCTCAGAAAGTCAACAGTCGACTAATTTGGTCTAAAAGTCAACTGTGGTCAAAGTATAGTCAAAATTCCTGATTTTTGGTCAAAATCCCTATTTTGAGGTACCATTCATCATTTGATCAAATATTGATCACGATTCATCAAGGAAAGCTCAGAAATCAACAAAAGGGCGAGTTTCTAAAATAGGGTTTTTAACTAAAAGCCAACCCAACTTTGACCGATCATATCTCTCTCATACTTTATCAGAAATTCCCCAACCAAAGCTCATTCTCAAGGAAATTCAATTCTCTACAACCTTGATGTTGAGCCCAAGGTCAAGAAATGCTCCTGCCTAAGGGATATGTGTCAAAACATTACAGGTCCTCCTAAAAGTCAACAAAAAGTCACTTTTTCGCAAAGAGTGGTACAGGAACATGGAAGACTCAACTAAGATAAAACCAAGAGGAATGGTTAGGGGACATCTTAAGCTTTCTAGAATAATCAAGAACACTTTCATATCATCAAAAACGAGAAAGTTATGAATGGTGGAAGTTGGTTAAAACTTGAGGAATGCATAAGGGTTAACTTGAGTAATCTTGAGGTTTTTCGACTAATGGGCCCATCATTTGGTTTCTAAACAAGCCCATAATATTAGAAGAAGCCTTTAAATCCATTATCTTATTTTTATGATATTTATTCATGTTTATTTGAATTTATATTCATGTAAATATTAGGTAAATTATTAAAAATATAAAATAAATGGATAAAATCATAAAGGAGGGTTTGAATATTTCTAGAAGCTAAAAATCAGGGTTTGGAGGACAAGGAAACGTGTGAAGTTGATTGGGAGTTTGATTGGTTTGATTGAATACCAAAATAGAAACTTTCAATATCCTTTCAAAATCAAAAACACCAATCTTTTGATTTGAAAAGATTTGAGCCCATATTTTTTGACCTAATTCGTGATCTATATATATGCAACTCGTACCAATGCCAAGAAAAAGGATTGACTGCACCGAGTGCCCTAACAGAAGCAAAAAACGTGGAACAAGTTGAATTTGCAGTCGGAGTTTTAGGACAATTTAGACCAAGCTAAGCATTCAAATCAATTCTCCAGTGTTTTCTGAGTGAAACCCCGTCTCCAGCTTCAATCAGAACACGTCAAAACCCACCTCCATAATCACGGTTTGTTCTAAAAAATTTCAATGTTCCATTCGTTTGTGCATGCATCATAAATCGTTTTTGAATGTTTGGTTACATTTAGAATCTTGTTTGCAAGATATCTGGGTTGTTGGATTAAGGTTTTGATGCAGGTAAAAAGATACACCATTGTTAGGTTTTTGGAAGCTCTAAATTGGGTTTTTTCATGGAGGAAGAATTGACCCAGATTAATGGTACCGTTGTATTCAGGAGAAGATTTCTAGTTGAACCAAGTCTGGATCCAGAGTTTATGTGCAATATTTTGTAAATTTGATGATTGCAGGTATGTAGCTACGCCTAGAAACCGTGGCTATAGGGTGTATCAACAGCCATGTCCGTAGCTAAAACCCCTGGTAAAAAAGAAAAAGTTTGAATGGAGAAGACAACTGTAGCGCGCGTTGGGTTTAAAATTCAAACTTTGTGTGGTTTCATTTAAATAACCTTTTTGCTATTTTTCTAGCAGCGAACAGAGTCTGGCTCCGTGGCAAGCAGCGCGTCCTAATGCCTTCGTATGCAAGGGCAGGGGTTCGATCCCTGCCTCTTGCATTATTTTTTGAAATAATTCTTTTGTATAACCCTGCAGGCAGATTCAGTGCATGCGATCTCAGCAGACGTACGGTACACCCTCAGAACGGGCCAAGGGATCTTCAACGTGTCCAAGTCAGACGAATCCAGGTGCATCCCTACCATACACCTTCAGAAGCCAACTGCACCAAATTTTCCACGCTAAGTTTTTTCTAATTTAATTCTTTTTATTTATTTCTAATAGGCTTTTTTTGTTTGTTTTGTTTTTTTTAACACTAAATTTTTTTCTAAAGATTTGTTATCTTTCTTTTAAACTAACTTTCTTTTCACAATTTGTTTAAATAAAATAATTTTAATTTTTATAATTTAATTATTTTAGAATTATTAGGATTAGTCTCTAAATTAATTAGGTTTATAACCATTAATTAATTTTAGGATTACTTAGCCTCGACTTTAAACAGAACCCTAGTAGTCATAGGTGTCTTAGGAAGGTGTCGCCCATTAACTTAGTGTCGCTTTTCATAAAACCTCATTCCCTAAAAAAAATCAGGATTTACCCTGACATTTTCAAAAACCTTTTCCTTTTTTATTTTAACTCATTTCATATAAACATTTTATTTTTTATAATTTTATGTAACTAATTGTCACATTTAATTGCACGTTCGATTTTCTTAATTTCTAAAAAGTTATTTAAAAATATTAAATTAATTGCTTCGCCTGTTAGGGTTTGTGTATTTTCAGTCGATGCACTAACATTTCCCTTCTTTGTGCCAAATTTTCAGGGTTAATCAAAGATCTTTCAGCCGCGCGCCTCGCTATACCAAAAAAGCTAAGTTTCTATTTAACATCATTTTGTTTTATTTTTGCCTTTCGAATTAAAATAGGGTTGCCTCCATAGTTAATGAATATGTAATACACTAACCTTTATTTATTTTCCTCTTAATTTTCAGAGTCTATCGAGGGTTCGAGGAAGATCAAGTCATTCAAGGATATTTATACTAATTATTGGTCCTTCTTATTTTCTGCTTTTATTCCCCTTCCCCGCAGGTGTTTATTGTAATAGCGTAGGAAATTTTATTTCTGCCTCTATTTTATTTGCGTAGTTAGTAATTTAGGGAGTGATAACCATGAATTAAACATAGATCACCTAATTACAAGAGAAATGTCATCGAAGTTAACCACATGATTATGCACCCACACACCTTTAGGGTAACCCCTCTTGTTGCCTGTTGCCTTATATTGTTGCCTTGTTGCCTTAATTTTGTTGCCTAAAAATAGTCAAGTCCCTCGATTCTGAGGATACCTAAAGCAATGTTGCCTGTTGCCTTCAAAGCTATTGAAACTCCCTCAAGGTTGCCTTATAAAGAATAATTGTCCCAATTGCTAAGGTATCCTCGCCTGTTGCCTAAAAGATAAAATGACTAATATATCCTTCCCTTAGACTACCTGCCCTCTTTATGGCATGGGACAGTCTTGTGGCGAACGATTATTCTCGATGACCCTTAAACATCCAATTGAAAGACTTCCTGCCCTCTCATGGTATGGATAGACCCTTTCGCCCTGAAAAGCTAAAAGAACGTTTTTTCTAAACTTAGGGTAGTTGCTATTAATTGCTTGCTCTTTTTCAAATTCAAATTCAAAATCTTTTCCCACTTCTTTTCAAAGAAACTTTTCAAAAAGACTACGCTTATTTACAAGCTAAAGTACTTCTTCAAATTTCTATTCACACCCTGCTTTTCAAACAATTCAAACAAACAAGTGAGCTAAGCAATTAAGAGCCCATGAATAACCATGGATGCAAAGGGTGCTTTACACCTTCCCTTTGTATAACTTACCCCCCGAACTCAAAATCTTTTCAAAAGGTCTTTTCCTATTCTTTTAGCCTTTCTTATTGGATAAAATAAAAGTCGGTGGCGACTCTTGCTTACCACGACATTTCTTTAAAAGTCAGTTCACCGTATGACATGGATGTTAGGTGAATTTGTATTGTGTTAGAATTATGTTAAATGGCTGTAATTAGTTCTGTTTTGGTGTGAGATTCGTATTGGAATGAAATGGTGATGAGTAGAGGGGCTGAGATGCTGTCTGTCATACCCCAAAATTTGCCCAACATATTTATTCATATCCCAGTCCATCTAACTTTCAAATGCTCAAAGATATACAAGAAAGAAACATGCAGTCTCTCTCCTAAACAACAGCCTCTAAATTAGGGTTTCTGATTTAATCAAGGAATTTGAAATTCTGATACCTCAAGTGGATTCCATGATCTCTCATATGATTCAAAGTACCCTCATTCCAAGTTTCAATCCCTGATTCAAAAGATTGCTCACCCAATGGCCCAAACGATCGATAATCGACTGGTTGACCTAAAAGTCAAACTATGGTCAAACCACAGTCAAAACTTCTGACTTTGGGTCAACATCCTCATTATGAAGTGTCATTTATCATTTGATCAAGTATTGATCATGATTCATCAAGAAAAGTTCAGAAATCAACAAAACCTAAAGTTTCTAAATTAGGGTTTTCTAGAAGAAAGTCAACTGAACTTTGACCAGCCATAACTTCCACATGGAACATCATAAATTTCCCATCCAAAGCTCAATTTGAAGGAAATTGAATTCTCTACAAATTTGTCTCTCATATGCCAGGTCTAAAAATGCTTCATTTAAGAGATATGGATCAAAACATTATAGGTCCTTTTCAAAAGTCAACCAAAAGTCATCTTTTTCAAAAGAGCACACAAGGAGCATGGAAAATTATTTTGACATGAGACCAAAAACATTGGTTAGAGGACTCTTCAAGGTTTCTAAAAAGACCAAGAACTTGGAAAAATGTTGAAGAATGAGGAAATGGCAAGGTGTACAAGTTCACCTATTTCCAAGGGCATGTATGAAGAGAAAAAGATCCAAAACTCCAAATATTTCCAAATGGGCCTATAAATTTATGACCCAAACTGGTTCTTGACATTATCCATGGCCTCTATGCTCCTTGCCACGCCTCCTCTATTTTTATTTTATTTATTTTTGAGTTAAAGAAGCAAAAAATCAATTTTAATTAAATAAAATATAAAAATAATGGGCAAGATGATTTGGGCTTGATATTTACATGACTTGAGGACCAAGAGAGCCCATGATAGCTGGAAAAATCGTGTAAGGGATATTTGCATGAAGATTGAGCAATTTTGGAAAGATTGTATTTTTGATTTCTCAATCGAATATCTTCCAATGAATGCAATATTTCTTCTCATTATTTCTGACCTAATGCACCTAATATATATACTAAACAAGACTCAGTCATGAAAAAAAAAAGGGAGGGTTGGAGGAAACCTAAAAATCATTCAAAGTTTCCAAGTTCTAGGGCATATTCAAAGTCAATTCTCCAGCCGTTTTTGATCAATTCCAAGGGTCAAGTTGTCCTCACGAGACTCCCAGTACCTGATTCAAACCATTGAACGAACAAAGTTGTGCCCAGAACCGGTCTCACGAAGTTACACTACTTGGTAAGAATCTCAAAATCCAAATCTTCGTTTTACATCGCATGAATGTTTTTAACGCGTGGATTCATGTTCATATTGTTGTTTGTGAATGTTTAGAACCGTTATGCGTGAGTTTACGCGCAAGAACCACGCATCACCATTGTTAGGGCACTTAGAGCTTGCACCCTCGTTTTCATAGTTAGGAATATTATTTGTTAAAACTAACCATGCCATTGAGATCAAAACACCTTAATTAGGTGATCTGGGCAATCTTGGTTCGTGTTGGGTTTGTCTTTTGCAGGTTTCAAAGTTGTATGCATGGGGAGGAAGAACCTGCGGAAAAATCCACAGGTAGATCCGCAGGAAAAATCGCGTGTGAATCCGCAGGAGATCTGGAAACGATGATGAGCAGTAACCTTGGTGGTTGATGACCCACGCGTGGCATATGCGTAGTGGATGGTCAATACTTCTAACACCTCCCCAATTCTAATTGGCCAGTCAACGCTTCTCATAGTCTCTCTCTCTTTCTCATTCGTTGGTCTATACACCAGGAGTGGCACGCAAGGAACTAGTACACCATTCAAGACCTGGGTTCGAATCCCAACCAGGCATTTATTTTTAAACCATGTTCTGTTTGCAGGTCCAATACACGCGTGCTCACTCAGGCTACGCTACTCCCTCGCATGCCAGCCCTTAGATCTCCCTAATATTAGATCTGACGCCCAAGGATCTACAGACGCACCATGGACATTCAAAGGCTTACCACACTCCATCAAAATCCTGGTTTTCTCTATTCTATCTCATTTATTTAAATATTGGTTTATAGTTTTAATTAAAACCTTCTTTAAAATACCTATTTTTAATAATTGTAATAATTTTAATTTAAGTTTAAGTAATAGTGTTAATTTAAGTTTTAGGTCAATAATTTTAATTTAAGTTTTATAATGATTTTAAGTTTTTATAATAATTTAAACTTTAATTTCAATTTAGGTTAATTAACTTATTTTTAGATTTAATCAATAGTATAATTTTAACCACTAACTAATTTTAGGTCTTTAAACCTTATGTTCACAGACCCGAGGTAGACTTTGTCCATTAACGCACTATGTTTAAGCCTTATTTAGGTCACAACAAGTTTTCTTAATAAACCTTAGGGGTTTAGTGTTAGGGTTTGTGAGGTCTGACGAGGATCATTCCTACACTGAATTTTTCCTTTTTTCTTTGTGCAGTTTTTCAGGGTTACCATCAGGGTTCGTCCGCCTACGCGCCATCATATCAAAAAGCTAAGTGATTTAAGTTTTCTAATTTCTCTTGTTTAAATATCATTTTATTTTTATTCTGCCTTTTAATAGGGATTGCCTCAATAGCCATCGAATCTGTAATACACTAACCACTATCATTTTTCTGTTTAATTCTCAGATGATCAGAGTCAATCAAGGTTCGAGGAAGATTAAGGACGGAGATCAAGATAATTAAATTAATTATTTATATTTTTTCTTTTGCCTTTTAATTCCCCCATCCCCGCAGGTGTTTATTGTAATAGCTTAGGATTTTTATTTTCCTGCCTTTAATTTCTGCAATTTTAAACTGCGTGGTTAGTAATCTTAGGGAGTGCAAGCCTTTAATAGAATTAGAATAACTATAATTACAAGATAAATGCAATTGAATCGAATCACGTGATTTATGCACACACTCACCTTTAGGGTAACCCTTTTTGTTGCCTTTGTTGCCTGTTGCCTTAATTATGTTGCCTAATAATAGTCAAGTCCCTCGATTCCGAGGATACCTAAAGCAAAACAAATGTTGCCCTCGATTCATTATCATCATCAATTTTGTCCCTCGATGTTGCCTCGGTAAAATGATGACTGTCCCAAATTGCTAAGGTATCCTCGCATGATGCCTAAGTAGAATGACTATTCCCTTAGACTACCTGCCCTCTTTATGGCAAGGGACAGTCTTATGGCGAACGATTATTCTCGATGACCCTTAAACATCCAATTGAAAGACTTCCTGCCCTCTTATGGCATGGATAGATCCTTTCACTCGAAAGACTAAAAGAACAAGCTTTTCAAACTTAGGGTAGTTGCTATTAATTGCTTGCTCAAATTCAAATCAAACTTTCAAATTACTTTTCACAAATCTCTTTTCAAATACTTTCAAATAAGGCTACGCTTATTTACAAGCTAAAGTCCTTAAACGAAGTTTTTACTTTTCACACCTCCTTTTCAAACATTTCAAAAGTGAGCTAAGCAATTAAAAGCCCATGGATAACCATGGATACAAAGGGTGCCTTACACCTTCCCTTTGTATAACTTACCCCCGAACTCAAATCTTTTCAAAAGGTATTTTGATGTTCTTTTAGCCTTTCTATAATTGGATAAAATAAAAGTCGGTGGCGACTCATGCTTACCGCGACATTTCTTTAAAAGTCAGTTCACCGTATTACACTGTCAAAACTGAATTTTTTTGGTTTTGGGCATGCTGTAACCAGGTAGCAGCCATGCTGTAACCGATTACCGCGTGGAAAAATAGGGAAACTGGGCAATTTTAACTGCTGTAACCGATTAACCTCCCTGTTGTAACCGGTTACAGGCGAATTTTCATAATAGGGAATAGGTTGACGTAAAGGCGTAATCTGGTAACGCCCATGCCGTAATCGGTTACACCTGATGCTGTTTTGAAAAATATTTTCTAAAATTCAAATCTTTTGAACCGTGTGTCCGTTTTAAGCGCCGTTTTGTGCGTTGTGTCCATAATTAAATTTTTTATCTAATTGAATAACATTTTAGGGCAGTAGTCGATTTTATCTTAAAACCCCGATTAAATTATTTTGGTGATGTTATACATTGTAGACATATGAGGTATTATGTAACAATGTGATTGATATGGCTATGATATAATGGTATTGTGATTGTGGTGATTGTTGTAATTGATATATGATTGATTATTGAATGATGTTGTGACATGTACACACTTTATTGGTGATGATAATGGTGAGTTATGATGAGACGATGTAGTTCATCGGATCGGTGATGTTGTAAGTATGTTATATGTGTGCATTCATTCATAAATCATTTTGGTGGCTGAATCTAGGTGATGTGTTGGATCAGTGGAGGGCATAATTCCCATAGTGTGAAATTTGTATCGGTAGGGCCGTATCTTGGTTATGTTTGGATCGGTCAGATTGGTTAATCCCATGTTTGGTACCACAGGCATAGTGTCAGTACATCGCATATGCATATTGTTATAACATGATTGGATGGTTTCCAGTGTTATATTCAGGTGATGTGTTGTTGTTGTTGATGAATTTTTTTTTCTGAAAATTTGAATATATTATGATTGGGTGATTAATATACTTATGAAATGTTATTGTTTATGAGTTCATGACATTTGTTAGTTGTGATGAGACTCCCCTTACTGTTGATGTTTTTCAGATTGAAGAGTAGCCGCTTTTGCTTTGGTGAGGATAGATTACAGGCTAGTCCGTTATTCGTAGTCTCGGTGTCATGCTCTGATATATAACACTAGGGAACATTTGCTTGAGAGTTGTTTTAAAAATATGTTTTTGTAGAATTGTAGCATCCCTTTTACATGTTACTCTGAATTAATTAATATATTCCACGGGGTTTAGAAGGGTGTTATATTAGTGGTATCAGAGCATAGTCGGTCGTTGTGACCAGAGTCTTATTATTACTCCCTTGTATACGACTAGTGTGAGTTGACACTGTTGATACTTTTGTTCTAATAGAAATTGTTTTGTGAATGAGCAGAACAATGGCTGGAATAGGTGGAAGGAATGATGATGCTATTGCAGAGGCTCTGGGCATGATTGCTGGTGTGGTAGGAGGGAATGCCAATGGAGCTGGGATTGGTGCTACAGGCAGTTGGAGGAATTTCAGAGAAACAATCCTCCATTGTTCAAAGTCACTCACGACCCTAATGGTGCTCAGAAGTGGCTGAAGAACATTGAAAGGATTTTCCGGATTATCGATTGCGCTGAGAATCTGAAGGTGAGGTATGGTACACACATGTTGTCGGAGGAAGCTGATGACTGGTGGATTGCTACTAGAGCTGAACTGGATGCAGATGGTGTAGCAATCACTTAGGCTATTTTCAGAAGAGAATTTCTGACGCGGTACTTTCCAGAAGATGTTCGGGGAAGGAAAGAGATTGATTTTTTGGAACTGAAGCAAGGTAATATGACAGTGCCGGAGTATGCTTCCAAGTTTGTTGAGCTGGCGAAGTACTACACCCACTATAACAATGACAAGGCGAGTGAATTCTAGAAATGTATAAAATTCGAGAATGCCCTCCGCGACGAGATCAAACAAGGTATCAGGTATAAGAGGATTCATCGGTTTGCTGATTTAATGGAATGTAGCAAAATTTTCGAAGAGGATAACGTTAAGCTGAAGTCATCTCACTCTCGCAAGTTCGTTGACAAGAAAGGTAAGAAGCCTATGTATCGAGGTAATCCATACAGAGGAAATCCTAAGGCTGGTGACTGAAAGAAGCCTAGTGGGGGAGAATCTAGTGCTTTTGTTAGGTTCTATAACTGTGGTGAAGTCGGACATCATAGGAATGCGTGTAAGGTTGAGAAGAAGAAGTGCTTCAAGTGTGGTAAAGTGGGTCATGTTGCTGCTGATTGTAGAATGAAGACTGTGACTTGCTACAATTGCGGTGAAGAGAGTCACATCAGTCCACAGTGCACAAAACCAAAGAAGAACCAATCTGGTGGAAAGGTTTTTGCGTTGTCTGGGTCAGAGACTACTCCTAAGGATCGATTGATTAAAGGTACGTGTTTCATCCATGGCACACATTTAATTTCAATTATAGATACTGGAGCAACTCATTCTTTTATTTCTTTGGATTGTGCTAAAAGATTGAACTTAGAAATATGTGATATAAATGGAAGTATGGTTATTGACACTCTTGCGTCGGGTTCAGTGACTACTTCGTCCGCTTGCTTAAACTGTCCGATTTCTATTTTTGGTAGAGAGTTCGGAATGGACTTAGTATGCCTTCCGTTGGAACAACTTGATATCATCTGGGAATGAACTGGTTGGAATTCAACCGGGTTCATATTAATTGTTTTACAAAGACGGTTATTTTTCCTGAAGTTGTGAGTGTTGAGGATTTGGTGATGACTGCTAGACAGGTGAATGAAGCGGTTAAAGACGGAGTTGCCATGTTCATGTTGTTTACATCAATGGAAGGCAAGGGAAAAGCGATGAGTAGTGACTTACCGGTGGTATGTGATTTTCCGGAAGTATTTCCAGAAGATGTTCGAGAGTTTGCACCTGAGATGGAAGTGAAGTTTGCTATTGATCTAATTCCTGGAACTAGTCCTGTGTCGATGGTGCCTTATCGTATGTCAACATCTGAGTTGGCTGAACTGAAGAGTCAATTAGAAGATCTACTTGAGAAGGAATTTATTCGTCCTAGTGTTTCGCCGTAGGGTGCGCCAGTGTTGTTAGTAAAGAAGAAAGAAGGCTCCATGAGGTTGTGCGTGGACTATAGACAGCTGAATAAAGTTACTATCAAGAATCGCTATTCATTGTCGAGGATTGATGATTTGATGGATCAGCTGGTTGGAGCATGTGTATTCAGTAAGATTGCTCTGAGGTCTGGATATCATCAAATTCGTGTGAAAGTAGACGATATTCAGAAGACTGCATTCAGAACAAGGTATGGTCATGACGAGTATACCATGATGCCATTTGGAGTAACTAATGCACTTGGTGTCTTTATGGAGTATATGAATAATATCGTTCATCCTTATCTCGACAAGTTTGTAGTGGTGTTTATAGATGATATTCTGATATATTCCAAAAGCGAAGAGCATGCAGATCATCTTAGAGTTGTGTTGGAATTGTTGAAAGAGAAGAAGCTTTATGCTAAGTTATCGAAGTGTGAATTTGGGTTGAGTGAATTAAGCTTTCTTGGTCATGTAATTTCCATGAATGGTATTGCCATAGATCCTACGAAGGTAGAAGCGGTATCTCACTGGGAAGCTCTGAAGTCAGTTTCCAAAATTCGTAGTTTTCTTGGTCTTGCAGGTTACTACAAAAAGTTTATAGAAGGATTTTTGAAGTTAGCATTGCCATTAACTAAATTGACAAGGAAGGGTCAAGAAGTTATTTGGGATTCAAAGTGTGAAGAAGGATTCCAAGAGCTAAAGAGAAGGTTAACTAGTGCGCCGATCTTAATTTTGTCGAATCTGGCAGAATCTTTTGTAGTATATTGTGATGCTCCGTTGATGGGATTAGGTGGTGTTTTGATACAGAATCAACAGGTCGTGGCTTATGCGTCGAGACAACTCAAAGTTCATGAAAGGAATTATCCGACTCATGATTTAGAGTTGGCAGCGGTAGTCTTTGTATTGAAGTTATGGAGACATTATTTGTATGGTTCGAGGTTTGAAGTATTAAGTAATCACAAGAGTTTGAAGTATCTCTTTGATCAGAAAGAACTCAATATGAGGCAAAGAAGATGGTTAGAGTTCCTTAAGGATTGTGATTTTGGATTGAATTACCATCCGGGTAAAGCGAATGTTGTTGCTGATGCTTTGAGTAGGAAGTCCTTACATATGTCTATGATAATGGTGAGAGAATTGGATTTAATTGAACAATTCAGAGACTTGAGTTTGGTATGCAAAGACACTCCTAATAGTGTTAAGTTGGGTATGCTGAAGCTGACAAGTGGTATTCTTGATGAGATTAGAGCGGGTCAGGAATCTGATGTTGAGTTGGTTGATAAAATGACTTTAATTAACCAAGGTAAAGGAGGTGACTTCAGAATTGACGAGAATGGTGCTATAAGGTTTGCTAACCGAGTTTGTGTTCCTGATGTTGCTGAGATTAGGAAGAGTATTCTTGAAGAAGGACACCGTAGTGGATTGAATATTTATCCCAGCGCTACCAAGATGCATCATGATTTGAAAAAGCTGTTTTGGTGGCCTGGAATGAAGAAGGAGTTTACTAAGTTTGTTTATTTTTGTTTGGCTTGCCAAAAGTCGAAGATTGAACATGAGAAGCCGTATGGATTTATGCAGCCGTTGTTTATTCCAGAATGGAAGTGGGACAACATATCTATGGATTTTGTTTCTGGTTTGCTAAGGACAGTTAAGAACTGTGAAGCTATTTGGGTTATCGTGGATAGACTAACAAAATCTGCTCACTTTATACCGATGAGAATGGATTATCCATGGAGAACTTATCTCAGTTGTATACTGAGAAGATATTTAGTCTACATGATATTCCTTCGAGTATTGTGTCTGATAGAGATCCAAGGTTTACGTCTAAATTTTAGGAAGGTTTGCAGAAAGCTTTGGGTACTAAGCTTAGATTAAGTTTTGCTTATCATCCGCAGACTGATGGTCAGACAGAGAGGACGATTCAATCGTTGGAAGACTTGTTGCGTGCTTGTGTGTTAGAAAAAGGTGGTGATTGGGATAGTTAATTGCCTTTGATTAAGTTTACTTACAACAATAGTTTTCATTCGAGCATTGGTATGGCTCCGTTCGAGGCTTTGTATGGTAGATGATGTAGGACGCCATTATGTTGGTATGAATCTGGTGAGAGTGCAGTGGTTGGACCGGAAATTGTGCAAGAGACTACAGAAAAGATTAAGATGATTCAAGGGAAGATGAAAGCTTCTCCGAGTCGTCAGAAGAGCTATCATGATAAGAGGAGGAGGACACTCGAATTTCAAGAGGGAGATCATGTATTTCTGAGAGTGACTCCTATGACTGGTGTTGGTCGAGCGCTGAAGTCAAAGAAGTTGACGCCGTGTTTTATTGGTCCGTTTCAGATTACGAAAAGAGTGGGAGAAATGGCTTATCGCATTGCTTTACCGCCGATGCTTACGAATTTGCACGATGTATTTCATGTGTCTCAGTTGAGGAAATACATTGCGGATCCTTCTCATGTGATCCAGGTGTATGATATACAATTGAAAGACAACTTGACGGTTGAAGCATTTCCTGTGAGGATTGAAGACCGGAAGTTGGAACAATTACGTGGTAAAGAGATAGCTTTGGTCAGAGTAGCTTGGGGAGGGCCAGCAGGTGGAAACGTTACCTGGGAGATGGAGAGTCAGATGAAGGACTCTTATTCTGAGCTGTTTACTTGAGGTATGTTTTCGAGGATGAAAACTCTTTTAGTGGGGGAGAGTTGTAACACCCCATATTTCCCATTTACTAATTTAATTGAGATTTAAATTATTTATTAAAAAATTATTTGGCTTTTGTTGAATTATGGAAGGATTTTGGAAAAGAATGTTATTGGGCTTGTGGTGTAGTTAGTAGAGAGGAGGTGCTATTTGTGTAGGCCTTACTAACTATTGACTCAAATTTCATAAAATAAGAAAATAAGGAAAAATTGAAAATTGGAGAAAACAAAAAGTCAGAGAAGAGAAGAGCAGTATGTGAAAGAGAGTTCTGAAGGAAGAAGGGGAAGAACCAAGAACACTTGCTAAGGTAAGGGGGGACTCTCTAATTATCATCTTTTATGTTTTCAGAAGTGATAGGATTGATTTGGTAGATTAGTTCTCTCAATTATATATGTTCTAGGTTTTGGGATTTTGGAGTTTAGGTTCAATTGTGTGTTTTGATGCAATATAATGTGTATGAATGATTATGGATGTTAGGTGAAATTGTATTGTGTTAGAATTATGTTAAATGGCTGTAATTGGTTCTGTTTTGGTGTGAGATTCGTATTGGAATGACATGGTGATGAGTAGAGAGGCTGAGATGCTGTCAAAACTGAGTTTTTTTGGTTCTGGGCACGCTGTAACCGGGTAGCAGCCATGCTGTAACCGATTACCTCGTGGAAAAATAGGGAAACTGGGCAATTTTGACTATTGTAACCGATTATCCTCCCTGTTGTAACCGGTTACAGGCGAATTTTCATAATAGCGAATAAGTTGACGTAAAGGCGTAACCGGGTAACGCCCATGCCGTAACAGGTTACACTTGATGCTGTTTTGAAAAATATTTTCTAAAATTCATATCTTTTGAACCGTGTGTCCGTTTTAAGCGCCGTTTTGAGCGTTGTGTCCATAATTAAAGTTTTTATCTAATTAAATAACATTTGAGGCAGTAGTCGATTTTATCTTAAAACTCCGATTAAATTATTTTGGTGATGTTATACATTGTAGGCATAGGAGGTATTATGTAACAATGTGATTGATGTGGCTATGATAAAATGGTATTGTAATTGTGGTGATTGCTATAATTGATATATGATTGATTATTGAATGATGCTGTGACATGTACATACTTTATTGATGATGATAATGGTGAGTTATGATGAGACGATGTAGTTCATCGGATCAGTGAAGTTGTAAGTATGTTATATGTGTGCATTCATTCATAAATCATTTTGGTGGCTGAATCCTGGTGATGTGTTGGATCAGTGGAGGACATAATTTCCATCGTGTGGAATTTATGCCGGTAGGGCCGTATCTTGGTGATGTTTGGATCGATCATATGGGTTAATCCCATATTTGGTACCACATCATAGTGTCAGTATATCGCATATGCATACTGTTATAACGTGATTGGATGGTTTCCAGTGTTATATTCTGGTGATGTGTTGTTGTTGTTGATGAATGTTTTTCTGAAAATCTGAATATATTATTTTTGGGTGATTAATATACTTATGAAATGTTATTGTTTATGAGTTCATAACATCTGTTAATTGTGATGAGACTCGCCCTTACTGTTGATGTTTTTCAGATTGAAGAGTAGTTGTTTTTGCTTTAGTAAGGATAACTTACAGGCTAGTCCGTTATTCGTAGTGTCGGTGTCATACTCTGATATGTAATATTGGGGAACATTTGCTTGAGAGTTGTTTAATAACTCTTATTTTTATTTTGATTGAATAACTTGTTAAGTTTTGGAGATGATGAACGATGACTTAATGGTATTCAAATTATGAATCTTTTCCGCCGTGTTAACATGTTTTCGGTGAATGTTATTGATTGAGTTCCTCATGTTGGCATGACATGTGTTTTAAAAATATGTTTTTTTAGAATTGTAGCATCTCTTTTTACATGTTACTCTGAATTAATTTATATTCCGCGGGGTTTAGAAGAGTGTTACACCACCACCTTCCCAGATCACAATTCAAAAAGTGTCAGATTTGAAAGGGTTTTTCTCAACTAACTCTTTCCAACCCTGGATGAACATCTATTCAAATTTTTAACACCGAATTTTACATAACATATAAAAGGGCTAACAAACATAGAAATTCAAAAATTTCAGCAATCATACTCTTGGAGATCCACCATCATTTTCCTAGATCATAATTCACAAGTGTCACACTTTAAATGGTCATTCTCAACTAACTCTTTCCAACCATGTACAAACATCGACTCAAATTTTCATCATCAGACCGTCCATTACGCGCAAAACAAACTAACAAACATATTAAATCAAACTTTTCAACAATCAGACCCCGAAGTTCAAAGATCGCTTTCCTATATCAAAATTCACAAGTATCACACTTGAAACAGTCCTTCTCAATTGGGTCTTGTCAATCCTGAACGAACATTGACTCGAATTTTTAACATCAGACCGTCTAGAACATGTAAAACAAACTATTTATTTTTACAATCAAATTTAATTTATTTAGTTTATTTAAAAAAAATAGAGTTTCATTTTTAAACTCAATCTAACTTGATTAAATATTTCAATAAATATAAGTACGAAATCGAAGATCTTTAATTAATTAAAATTTTGGGTCTATTCAAGTCTCAAGTTTAGTTTTAATTAAATTTTTAAAAAGAAATAAAAATTTAAGGATAATGTAAATTTAAAATAAAATAGTTTAATAATACTAGTTTAATTTTAATTATAAAAAATACATTAATAGTTTATTTTAATATATTTTATATACCTTCAAAATTATCAAAAATAATTTTTTTGTAAAAGACAAAGATGGTGGCATTTATATATTTATTTGAAGGCTTAAGAGGAGCAACAAATACATACATAAGCTTGAAAATAAGTTGAACGTGAAAGAGTGAACATAAGTTGAATTTGAAGAGGATTTCAATTGGGGAAGAGCACTCAATTGAATTGAAAATGATAACCTTTAATAAATGTATTTGGGGAAAATTTATAATTTTAAACTAGTTGCATCTATTGTTAATAAATATAATAAAATGGACACATGAACCTTTTAAGATTTAAGAGTTAGGTTAAAAATGAGGAGATAAAAATTTGCCTTACTTCTTTTATAAGCAACTTTTATATTAACTGGGGTGCTAACCCAATACAATAAACACACAAATCAAACAAAGAAAATCACAAGCAGCAAAATTAACCAAGAACCAACTCCACATGTCGGAGAAACCACACATCCTTATCTATCTCTAAACCTCTTTTGACAATGATAAAAAACTAATCCCATTAAATCAAATAAAAACATACTCCCAAACACGAAAAAAAAATTTAAATAACCATGTTTAATAAAAAAATACCAAAAAAACCATGTTTTCGGGGTATTTTCCAAACTGTCTAGATTTGGAACCGTCTGAAAGTGGATGCGCCAAACCAAATGGCGCATAAGTGTTAAAAGAGGGTGCATGCGTCAAACCATTTGGCTAACACTAGAAGAGGGAGTGTTTGCGCCAAATGGAATGGCGCATTAGGCTAGCTTTTTGCCCTAATAGCCAAACCATTTGGCGCATTAGGGTAAGCCTTTTTTTTTAATTTTTTTCAATTTTTTTATTACTTAAGTGGTCATTATATATATCAATTTTCAAATTATTTGTTTAGTTTTTATAATTTAGTTCACACAACGTAAATTGGCATTTGATTAAAGAAAACGAAACATCGGTTACAATTGATTAAAGAAAACGATACATCGACAATAACTAAAGAAAACACAACAAAATGCTTAATGGCGTCCATCACCAAGATAGCCATCTGTTCCGCACGACGGTCTTGTTATCACACGTTTACCGCGATCGTTGATGTCGCCGCGAAGCCTAGCTCCCCCTACCCCTTCGTGCTTCTTGCTGGGTCTGTGTCACTGGGTCTGGAAGTGGGTTGTCTCGTGGGTCGCTGTCTATGAATTCGTCGACGCCACCATAATTTTCCGGAAAACCGCTGTTGTATAATCGGTTACCCATCCCCTCATAAGTGTTAAGTCGTGGTGGTGGAGTGGGTTGGGAAAAGACTTCAGGTTGGTAGCACCCAGCAGCACTAGAACTACCTTGATTAAAGCCAAATTGGTTCGACGGGGTTGCATAGCCAGAAGGGGTGCCACGGTGAGATGATTCTTCATGAGGACCATCGTCGGGACTTAGATGTAGGCTTGACGAACCGGGCGTAAGGTTTTGGCCGAACGACCTTGCGGACCCTACATACGCTGAAAACCCTAATGGTTGTGATTGGGTCCGATACTGGTGTTGGTCTTCATCTTCTTGAAAAGGTTGAGACCGTGATTGGAACAGATTTGGTTGCCGGTAGTTGCGGGCAGAACGGGACGGAGTGGAGAACAAATTTTGTTGTTGCTGCTGCTGTTGTTGTTGTAGTTGTTGTTGATGCAGTTGTTGTTGTAGTTGTTGGCGTTGTTGTTGGCGTTATTGTTGTTGTTGTTGTTGTTGTTGTTCCTCTTCAGGTTGTTGTTGGGGTGTAGTTGTGAGCACGGGGGTCTATTAAGTAGAACGGATCTGCAATAAACAAGTTAGGAGTTGTAACCGTACGATACCAACTCATGTACTCGTTGGACGGTTTCATCTCATGATCACTGACAGGGAAGTTGAGGACATATTGGCGACGGTCCTTCCACATCTGGCGGTGATCGGGTGCAAAATCCTTCCAGTTTTGGTGAGTCCATTGATGGTTGACTCGTCTGAGGTGCCACACTCCCAAGTCAACTGGAGGGTCGGGTATACGTTGACGCATTCCGAACTGTAGCATGACCCGGTCACTATGATGCATTTCGATGATGTTGTACCGGATCAGGCAACATTTTGTAGTCCAAATTTCTGCATCTGCAGCTCTAGGCTCATGGTCGCAATTGAGATACGGTCTCCATATAAACTGCATGCATAAGACTTATACATTATTTCGGAAAAATAGTTATAAAAAATACTTATAAAAGAGCAAAAGATTAGAGATAATACCTGTTGGGGTCCGAGGTGATCAAGCAGCTGGAGGTACATTGTGATATTTGACCGCAGATTCAGTGTGAAGTCCATTTTTTTCATGCAAAATCTACAACGTAAATTAAATGATTTAGTTAGAGTGGAGTAGATCATAATCCACTAATTGTGCATGAAAAATATGGTATATTAAAAACTTACCTCAGTGCATACGGAAAGGTCCAACTGCCATTGTTAACCGGGGCCATTATGGGCATCCTCCACCAACCCCACACCTGCACCAACAGAGCGCAGCCATAGAATGTGCAAGAACCATTTTTTGAGTTCTTGCACATTGATTGGTACACCGTAGCCAGCACTGCAGACCCCCAGCTATATAGACCAACTCTAGTAAAATCCATTAATAAACGAAGATACATAAAATTAACAGTGTTACCGGTACTATCTGGAAACAAAACGTTTCCAATTAGCAAGAGTAGGTAGCACCTGGTTTTCTGAAGTATGGTCTCTTGTGGAGACGCATCATCCAACCGAAAACTATCATAATAAAGCCTTAACCTCTTAAGATTAATACCCTGTCCCTTAGCACCATCAAAACACGTCTATTGTATTCGCCACATCGCCCAGAACTTCATGCGGGAGATCAAGGACAGACATCTAAGGAAGGCCCTGGTCAATGCTGGTTATGCATTGACCCAACCCACATTCCAGCATTATCGGAGTGAGATTGTAATGACAAATCCAGAGGCAGGTAGTTGGATAGATAATCTTTCTAGGGAGAAATGGACAAGGGCTTACGACAAAGGCGTGCGATGGGGCCATATGACGACAAATCTCGTGGAATCCATGAATGACGTTTTCAAAGGCATTCGTAACCTTCCTATCACAACACTAGTGGAGGCTACCTACTTTAGGATAGCTTCGCTCTTCTCAACGAGAGGCAGGAAATGGGGTGATGTTAGGCAATCTGGTCAACTATTAAGTGATAGTTGCATGAAATTTATGCAACAGCAAACGACAAAAGCAAACACTCATCAAGTTACTTCTTTCGACCGATTCAACCGCACGTTCAGTGTGCGCGAAACAATTGACCACAATGAGGGTTTGCCAAGACAACAATATAGGGTTCTTCTGGACGAAGATTGGTGCGACTGTGGAAGGTTTCAAGCTTTTCGTATGCCTTGCTCACACGTCATAGCTGCATGTGCGTATGCGCACCGCGACGCAAAATCACTACTATCTCCAATTTACAAGACTCAGACATTGCTCCGAGTTTACAGTGCTGCGTTTCCAGTGGTAGCCAAGGAGGATTACTGGCCTGAGTATGATGGAGAGGTAGTTTGGCATAACGACGCAATGCGGCGAAAGAAAAAGGGTCGTCCCAATAGTACACGTATTATAACCGAAATGGACGTCCACGACAAAATGGAACGAAAATGCAGCATTTGTCGTCAAGTGGGGCACAATAGAAAAAGATGCCCTAGTCGTGGCTCAACCTCGTCGCAAGTTTAATCTACTCTGTATTTTTTTTACGACAATGTATCAATTTTGCTTACCACCTCTTGTAACCTTTCCTCGGTCTTTCATCAATAAATTGTGCTTTATTGAATAACTGAAATCGCCAACATTATTCAGGGTTACTACGCATTTTTTGAAATCGATTTATCAGACATTTTTTCGAAATTAATAGACCGAAATCAAAAATGGTGCGCGAAAATACACAAAAGGGTGTTTTTTTTTTAAAAATAAACCAACACATAGGAGCCAGATGAAATGGCGCCTATGTGTTGAATGGTGGCCTTATGCGCCATTTCAAATGGCTAAAAAAATTTAGTCCTAATTTTTGCACATTTGCGCCATTTGAAATGGCTATCTCCATAAGCATGCGCCAAATCATTTGGCGCATCCACTTTCAACCGGTTCCAAACCTAGACAGTTTGGTAAATACCCCGAAAATATGGTTTTTTTTAATATTTTTTTATTAAACATGGTTATTTAAAATTTTTTTTCCCAAACACTTCTTACTATTATTAATATGTATCCTTTAATAAATTTAAATATTACGAAGTTGGAATCTACAAATTTACACTACAGATTAGATTAACAAGACTACCTTTAATATTTCTTATCATTGAACATTGATATTTATTAACTATTAATTTATTTAAAATTTTCAATTTTTATCATTATTATATAATTATTTAATATATGTATTTAATTATTTTGAAAATTATTCTACCAATAAAATGTGATAATTTAAAAATATTATTAGAAAAACTTCCCATAATCTCTTTACTTTTAATTTTAAACTCAATTTTAATCTCATTTTCTTGACTGCATAATTTTAATATGTTTGCCAATATTTATTATTCAATTCTTCTTCTTCTTCTTTTTATTGATTTAAAATCATTATTATTTTATGTCAAACGAGTCTCAGTCAAAATGACATTCAATCATCTTTTTCATGCAAAATTATTAATATTACAATTATAATACTTTTATTATTTATTAATTATAAGCTATTTATTAATGCTTATTTCATATTAATATTGATTAAAAAAAACTAAAATTAATATTTTAAATCACAATAAAATTAAATATAAATAAAATATTATTACGCAAGAAATATTTTTTTTTAGAGTTACAAAATGAGTTGTTTCAAAAATATTGTAGTTCAATAGATAACAAAAAAATACTTCTAGAAAAGCTTCTTAAAAGCTAGAAAAATCTTTGGCACATGGTAATTATCAATGCCAATACTATCATAGTACCGTTAATATACAACTGTCAATTTAAATTCAAAGTAAAGGATGAATGTTTTTATTTTTCCAAAAATTGAAAATTTTCCTATATTAATCATAATACTAAATATAAATAATTCTCAAACTTTGCAAACAATAATATTTTCTCTAAATATAAAGATGTGGATTTGTGAAATTATTATTCTTTATCGCGATTTCCACCAAGAATGATGTTAAAAAAAGAAAATAAAAGAAAAGAAAAACTGTCCAAAAAGATGAATATTTATTTTTTTGGTTATAAGGTTAAAAAAAATTAAAAACCAATATCTTTAGAAAAATATTAAAATCAAATATTTTTAATCATTTAACGTTAAAATGAATTGAGACCGTAATGCTGTAAATATATTTAATTTTAATTATAATAATTTTTGAGTTAAAAGGTAGTGCACTGACAGTGTAAAATAGTTTTACACTGTCATCCAATAGGAAGTCATGAATGTGCTATGTCATTAAATTTTTTTTAAATAAAAGAATGTTTTAATTAGATTTATGGTGGTGATTGGTTGACAGTGTAAAAATATTTTACACTGTCAGTGCATGACCCATTTTCTCATAATTTTTTTCAAAATGGATTTCTAAATAAATAAATAAATAAATGAATCTTATAAGATACCATATGAAAATGATTGAGGCAGTATTTGAATAAACGTTGATGATTATTCTCATATAAATTCACACTTGTCTCTTTAAATCACAAATTAACATTTCACATTGGTTACATGCAGTGATGGCACAGAATACTGAGGTTGATGATAATGGAAGAGAGAACAAACCCAACCAAAAAGTTTCATTCTACAAACTCTTCACTTTTGCAGATGCTCTTGATGTGAGTTTGATGATCATTGGCAACATCTCTGCCATTGCTAATGGAATGTCACAGCCTATCATGACTCTTATTCTTGGCAGAATCATCAACGCCTTTGGTAACACTGATCCACACCATACTCTCAAACAAGTTTCTAAGGTCTTTTCTTTCACCCTTTAACTATTTTGTAATATACAAATTTTGATGGCAGAAAAACTAATGCACTTGATGAAATTTCAGGCTTCATTGTTGTTTGTTTACCTCGCTGTTGGGACCGGAATCGTATCGTTCCTACGTAAGACCATACTTTGACACTTGCCCTTCTCTTATTATTAATCTGTACTATTAATCGATGGTTTTAAATTGCGGTCTGTGTATTCTGCAGAGGTATCGTGTTGGATGGTGACAGGAGAAAGACAAGCTGCGAGGATTCGTAGTTTGTACTTGAAAACAATATTGAAACAGGATATTGCGTTTTTCGATACTGAAACAAACACAGGAGAGGTAATTGGTAGAATGTCTGGTGACACAATTCTCATTCAAGATGCAATGGGAGAAAAGGTTGGCAAGTTTACTCAACTTGTTACATCATTTTTTGGTGGCTTTGTGGTTGCTTTCATAAAAGGATGGAGACTAGCTGTAGTTTTGCTTGCATGTGTACCATGTGTTGTCGTTGTTGGCGGAGTCATGTCTATGCTCATGGCGAAAATGTCGACTCGTGGACAAGCGGCTTATACAGAAGCCGGAAATGTTGTTGATCAAACTGTTGGAGCCATCAGAACAGTAAGTTATGACAGTTCAGTTCGGTTCTGCTTCCTAGTTTTAACCACTGCATCTGACTTTTTTGTAAAATTTACCAGGTTGCATCTTTTACTGGGGAGAAAAAAGCGATTGAAAAGTACAATGAAAAATTAAAAGTTGCTTATACGACTACGGTTCAACAAGGAACTGCGACAGGATTTGGAATGGGGTTACTTTCATTGATTGTGTTTAGCACCTATGGACTTGCAATGTGGTATGGTTCCATGTTAGTCCTTGAGAAGGGATATACTGGTGGAACTGTCATGAGTGTAATCATAGCTCTTATGACCGGTGGAATGTAAGTGCGACATTTGTACTTGAAAATGAAAAATTCTAGACATGATACTTTTGTAGAGAGCATAAGTTTTCATTCATTTACAGGTCACTGGGTCAGACATCCCCATGCATAGATGCATTTACTGCAGGCCAAGCAGCAGCATATAAAATGTTTGAGACGATTAAAAGAAAGCCCAAAATCGATGCATATGACACAAGTGGTGTTATCTTGGAAGACATAAAAGGAGATATCGAACTCAAAGATGTTTACTTTAGATATCCTGCAAGGCCAGATGTGCAGATATTTGCTGGATTTTCGCTGTTTGTTCCAAGTGGCACAACTACTGCTTTGGTCGGTCAAAGTGGGAGTGGAAAGTCTACTGTAATCAGTTTATTGGAAAGATTCTATGATCCTGATTCTGGAGAAGTACTTATAGATGGTGTGAATTTGAAGAATTTGCAGCTTAAATGGATAAGGGAACAGATTGGGTTGGTTAGTCAAGAGCCGATCTTGTTTACTACTACTATCAGAGAGAATATAGCATATGGGAAAGAAGATGCAACCGATGAGGAGATTACAGCGGCAATAAAACTTGCTAATGCGAAAATGTTCATCGACAAACTGCCTCAGGTGTGTATAATATCGAAACCTTTGATCGCTTTTGATTCGAGTTAGTAATAAATATGTGGAATTGTGTTTGCAGGGCCTTGACACCATGGCGGGACAAAACGGTACTCAACTTTCTGGTGGTCAAAAGCAAAGAATTGCAATTGCTAGAGCAATATTGAAGAACCCGAGAATCCTGCTTCTTGATGAAGCAACGAGTGCGTTGGATGCTGAGTCTGAACGTATTGTTCAAGAAGCTTTAGAAAAAATTATGTTTAAAAGGACTACCGTTGTTGTTGCGCATCGTTTAACAACTATCAGAAATGCTGACAGTATAGCAGTGGTTCATCAGGGAAAAATCGTGGAGAAAGGTTGTATTCGATATCCATATCACTTGTTGTTATTCAGTTATTTCAACAATCTATGTAAATGGATTTTTGTAACAGACTCATGGAAAATGTGTTCACTTTTGCATGCTTCTTTTTTACACAGGAGCTCATGATGAGCTAATCAAAGATGTAGAAGGTGCTTATTCTCAGCTTATTCGTTTACAAGAAGGAGAAAAAGAAAGCCAAAATTCTGAAGCAGATAAGTCAAGCCACATGTTAAATAGAGATTTGTCTAGATCTTCCACCCAAAAGAATTCCCTTGTGATGTCAACAAGCCAAAGATTCTCAGGGAGAATCTCCCAAATGAATTCCCTTGTGATGTCAACAAGCCAAAGATCCTCGGGGAGAATCTCCCAAATTGGTGTACAAATAGAAGAACCAGATATCGAAGAAGGTCAAGTTGATAGTAATAAGAAGAAACAGAAAAATGTTTCTATAAGACGTTTGGCCTACTTGAACAAACCTGAGATTCCTGTCTTACTGCTTGGGTCCATTGCTGCAATAGTGAACGGTGTAGTGTTCCCTGTATTTGGCCTAGTCTTCTCATCGGCCATTAGTATGTTTTACAAACCTCCAGAACAACAGAAGAAAGAAGCTAGGCTCTGGTCGCTTCTATACGTTGGTTTGGGTTTGGTTACTCTAGTGGTTTTACCACTTCAGAATTACTTCTTTGGGATTGCAGGTGGGAAACTTGTAGAAAGAATTCGTTCGCTGACATTTGCAAAGGTTGTGCACCAAGAAATAAGTTGGTTTGATGACCCTGCAAATTCAAGGTATGTGCTTCTTTTTTGTTGTTATGATTCCATTCAAAATAAAGATACATTGCTGTTGAGTAATCAAACTGATGAAAGAAATGAATCACCTGACAGTGGTGCAGTTGGTGCAAGACTATCAACCGACGCTTCAACTGTGAAAAGTCTTGTTGGAGACACATTGGCTCTTATTGTGCAAAACATATCAACAATCACAGCTGGTCTAGTTGTAGCATTCACTGCTAATTGGATTCTCGCTTTTATAGTTTTGGCTGTGTCACCAGTGGTTCTTGTGCAAGGAATCATTCAGATGAAGTTTCTTGAAGGATTCAGTGGAGATGCCAAGGTTTTCCTTACTTTCGGTTCGTCCATTAGATTAAGATTTAAGAGGGTTATAAATCGTCAAAATCGTGACTTTTTTTGTTTTATCTATGTAGGTGATGTATGAACAGGCGAGTCAAGTGGCAAACGACGCTGTTAGTAGCATCAGAACTGTTGCATCATTTTGTGCAGAATCAAAGGTTATGGATATGTATCGGAAGAAATGTTCAGGTCCAGAAAAACAAGGTGTTCGTTCAGGGCTTGTAAGTGGTGCAGGATTCGGCTTCTCTTTTGCGGCTCTATATTGCATGACTGCTTTTTGTTTCTACATAGGAGCTATTTTAGTGCAGAATGATAAAGCAACTTTTCCAGAGGTTTTCAAGGTACAAAAATCACTAAATCAACTTAATATTCACAACATATTTACTCGATGCTTCTTTCAACATTCTCATGAGAGATTTTATGCAGGTTTTCTTCAGTTTAACTATAACAGCAATTGGCGTTTCTCAGTCTAGTACTTTGGCACCAGACACTAATAAGGCGAAAGATTCCGCCGCTTCGATATTTGAAATTCTTGACAGTAAACCTACTATTGACTCCAGTAGTAACGAAGGCGAAACATCAGAAACAGTTACAGGTGATATTGAACTTCAACATGTCTGCTTCAATTACCCAACAAGGCCTCATATTCAAATTTTCAAAGATTTATGTCTAAGTATCCCTGCCGGAAAGGTAAACATTACTTTAGCGATGTCATAATTAATGAGTTGAAATAGAAAATACTAATTCGAGAATATTCGAGATGATTGTTGATATATTTTTCTGCAGACTGTTGCCTTGGTTGGAGAAAGTGGAAGCGGAAAATCAACAGTTATAAGCCTCTTAGAGCGATTTTATAACCCGGACTCAGGACATGTACTACTCGACGGAGTGGATATAAAAACTTTCAGATTAAGCTGGTTGAGGCAACAGATGGGTTTAGTTGGTCAAGAGCCTATTCTTTTCAACGAAAGCATTCGCGCCAACATAGCTTATGGCAAAGAAGGAACTGCTACAGAAGATGAGATCATTGAAGCAGCTAAAGCAGCCAATGCACACAGCTTCATAAGTTCTCTTCCAACTGGTTACGATACATCGGTTGGCGAAAGAGGCACACAGTTATCAGGTGGACAAAAGCAACGCATTGCTATTGCAAGAGCAATGTTGAAAAACCCGAAAATACTTCTGCTTGATGAAGCGACAAGTGCACTTGACGCGGAGTCAGAGCGTATAGTTCAAGAGGCTTTAGATAAAGTGAGTGTGAACAGAACTACTGTGGTGGTGGCTCACCGTCTTACAACGATTCGAGGAGCTGATACTATAGCAGTAATTAAAAATGGAGTGGTTGCTGAAAAGGGAAGACATGATGTGTTGATGAAGATTACTGATGGTGTTTATGCTTCATTAGTAGCTCTTCATTCAAGTTCATCATAAGCTATTTCATATCATCTTCTTACCTACTCCTCTAACATCTCCCACATTCTTCTAGAATCAAGATCCTAGGAACACGATCTAAAGTCTCAGCATCAATATCATTGTTTTTTTATTACTAAGATTATTGTATTACTATGCACTCATTCATGTATTATCATTTTCGGGTAATATTTCCTAAAAAATGAATCTTTTAGCATTACAATTATATTTCAATCACGGGTTTGATCTCTTCATGCAAAAAATAGTTAAATGGATAGTGGCGACCAAATTAGGTTGAACAATATGCATAAAAGACTCGTTTTTGAATTTTCGAGAATTAGTAGTTTTCTCATAATCAAGGCATAAATGAGTTACATGTTAGAAGAATTACCAGTTTTTAGGTTGGATATCTTTTGTGGTTCACCACTGTTGCTCATACAAGGATACATTCAAACCAAGTTTCTAAAAGGATTCAGTGCAGATGCAAAGGTTGGCCTAATGAACAATTTTTCGTTGATTCCATCAATATAAATCAATACTTTATGTATTCTGAGCTGATCAGGGTTTTTATACGTTTATTCACAGTTGATTTCTTTTGTCTTTGATTTCTATCGTTAAGAGTTATATTGCTTTCTTCTTCATTTTATGTATTGGTCGTGTGTTTTACTGTTTTTAGGCTCAGATGAATAAATCGAGACAAATTAGTGTAAAACTCAGAATTTCGGAAGAAGTCAAAAATCATGTTTCAGGAAGTCTGACACGGGTGACCGTGTTGCTTGACACGGGCCGTGTCAGGAGAAAGGCTGGACGAGGATTCAGAAATCTTGAAAAACAGTGGTGCAACACAGGTGATCGTGTCAGCTGACACGGGCCGTTGCACATCCCGAAGACGTGGAAAAGAAATAAAGATTCCAGAAACCCAACACGGGCGGCTGTGTTGCCTGACATGGACCGTGTTGGGTTGTGACGTTGATTTCTGTGATTTTCGTGTTTTGCTCCGTAGTTGGCATGTAAGGGTGTTTTTGGTATTTCCAACCGACTTAAATGTGTCTGCACTATTTATATGAGTTTTCACGATGAATTAAAGGACTTTTTTGTCAAGAGAAGAAGACACGATTGAAGATGGGAGAAAATAAGGGTTTGGGATATAAGAAGATTTGCATGAACGGAAGCAATTGAAGATCAACTTTAATCCAAATTCTTGTAATGTCTCTATTCTGTATTTTGTTTTCTTTGAATTCTATGAGTAGCTAACCCCCCCCCCCCCCCCCCAATGCTAGGGGGTGTCCCTGATTAACATTTGTAATGACTTTGTCTTTCATATTCAATTTAATTGTAAAATATTTCTAAAGCTTTCCTCGTCGGACCAACATGATTGATGTATGACTAGCAATTAGGCTGGACCGCCATTGTTAGGGTTTTTGTACAATTAAAATATAATAGATATTGCCTAAGAATAGGGATACCATATAGTTACCGGAATATTCTTGATAATTCAAAGACTAGATTTCATCATAATTCGCCAAGGAATTCGGATTTAGGATGAATGTTCAAAGGTTTGCCCACTAAAGAATTATGAGCAAACATTCTTAAGAACCGGTAATTGATAAGTTAGAATTTGTTATTGAAATAAGGATTCAGAGTTGTTACATGTTAATACACACACCTACACTGGCATGTTACTCATATTTGGCCACTACCTTGGCATGTTACTCATATTTGGCCACGTTAATTTTGTACGTTTATTTGCAATTTAATTCAGAATTCTCCAAACCAAAACCCCAAGGTTTTTGTTTAATTGAATTGAAACATAACTCTATATGCATACACCTACCCTGACATGTTACTCATATTTGGCCAAGTCAATCTTTTACGTTTATTTGTAATTTAATTCATAATTCTCCAAACCAAAACCCCTAGGCTTTTGTTTAATTGAATTGAAACATAACTCTATAACACCACGCAGTCCTTGAGATCGATACTTGGGATATCTCATTATTGAAGGATAGAAAAACACTTAGAAAGGGGGGGGGGGGGGTTGAATAAGTGTAGCTTTAAAACTTGTAAGATAAAAACAGTTTGCACAATGATTTTTATCCTGGTTCGTTGTTAACTAAACTACTCCAGTCCACCCCCTTGGAGTGATTTACCTCACCTGAGGATGTAATCCACTAATCACACGAGATTACAATGGTTTTCCACTTAGACAAATTCTAAGTCTTCTAGAGTATACTGATCACAACCTGGTCACACTAGGAACAATCTGCTTAGATACCCTCTAAGACTTTCTAGAGTATTCTGATCAACAACCTGATCACTCTAGTTCTTACAACTTAATGTAAACAAATTCTAAGAGTTACAATGCTTCTAATAAAGCTATTATCACAACTGTGATTTTCTCTTAAGTTTAAGCTTAATCTCACTAATATATTACAACAGTAATGTAGTGAGCTTGATGAAGTTTGAGAGCTTTGATTTGAACAGCGTTTCAGCAAGTTGGTTCAGAGTTCGTAAAATCGTCAACCTTGCTTCTCATCAGAACTTCATATTTATAGGCGTTTGAGAAGATGACCGTTGGGAGCATTTAATGCTTTGCGTATTCCGTACAGCATTGCATTTAATGTTTCACTCTTTTGTCAACTACCTCGAGCCTTGCTTTCGCTGCGTCTACTGACGTTGCCTTTAATAGCTTTCAACGTTCCTTTTGTCAGTCAGCGTAGCCTGCCAGCTAGTACTTGCTTCTGATCTGATGTTTGTGTAAACAACGTTTGAATATCATCAGAGTCAAACAGCTTGGTGCAGAGCATCTTCTTGTCTTCTGACCTTGAAGTGCTTCTGAGCGTGATACCATGAGAACTTCAGTGCTTCTTCTTCTGATCTCAAGTCCTTCTGATGCTTCCATAGACCATGTTCTGATTCTGCTTGACCATCTTCTGATGTCTTGCCAGACCATGTTCTGATGTTGCATGCTGAACCTTCTGAGTCAGTGCTTCTTGCGCTGATTTTGTGCATACTCTTTATATAATTCCTGAAATAGAAATTGCATAGTATTAGAGTACCACATTATCTCATACAAAATTCATATACATTGTTATTATCAAAACTAACAATATTGATCAGAACAAATCTTGTTCTAACAATTATTACTACATTGGAAAATTAGTACACTTGCTAATTTACCGATCAAATTTTTGGCGCTGTTGCCGGGAACTGCCGTAATATAGAGTTTTTCTTTTAGTTCAATTAAAATTTTGTTGCTCGTCAACTAAAATTTTATTTTCAGCTTTATTATCATTTTTTATTATTCAATTTCTACTAATCTGTTCTAATCTTTGTATGCAAGGAAATCCCTCAATTTATTTATTTTTTGACGCAGAACTAGAAAGATCCTTGCACGCTAGGATCAGACAAGCTAAGCAAGCAAGACTGACAGAGTCAATCGTAGAACCGCAAATTCCAGAACCAGAAAAATAGGAAGAAGCTTATGATGATTCAGACATCGGTTCAATATCAGATACAAAGTTAGAGACAAAGATAGTAATGTGGGACCTTCAAGAAAGGCTCCTTGGAGATTATGGTGCTGCAAATATACTGGGTGCTAGACTAACAATTGTCAACCAACCGGTGAATGCTGCTAAATTTCAATTGCATCCAAGCACCATCAACCATCTTGAAAGAAAACCCTTCATCGAAAAGGTTAATGAAGATGCAAACAAGCACCGACAGAGATTTTTGACCACAAGCACTACGTTGAAAATTGACGGTCATACTGAAGTAGCGAAGAAGCTAAGGATTTTCCCTTTCACCTTACTTGAAGAGGCAGAAGAGTGGTTCTATTCTCAACCAGCGGGAAATATCACATCGTGGGAAGAGATGGAAAAGGCCTTCCTGAATGAGTATTTTCCAGCGTCAGTATTTCTACGAAAAAAGGTATGAAATTCTGAACTTCAAGTAGAAGGAGGGTGAGTCTTTAGGAGATGCCTATAAAAGATTCAAGAAGACCCTCGTGGCATGCCCAACTCACAATATGGATCAAACTGAGCATATGCACATGTTGTTAATGGTCTTAGAATTAAGACCAAACAATTGATTGATATTGCAGCCGGTGGCTCATCCAATTTTACAACAACCACTGGTATCAAAAAAATAATTAAAGCAATCGCGGCGAATGAGCATTTAAAGCTGTATGATAGGTGTGCAAGCAAACCTGAAGGAGTTATTGGTCTGAAGCTGGAAACCAATAAAATTCGGGTTGAAGATGTAATAGCTGCAGAAGTTGAAAAAAATGGAAGGCTATGAATATAGGTACACAACAGGTGGCTCAAGTTCAACAAGCTCAGCCTATCAATTGTGAAAATTGTAATGGCCCTCACCAAACTATGTATTGTTTTGCAACTCCTCAGCAGATTGAAGAGATCAAATTCTTGAGGCAGAACAATCCTTATTCTAACACCTATAATCCGGGATGGATGAATCATCCAAATTTTTACTAGAAACATCAGCAATAACAAGGTCCTCAAAAGGCAGAATAGGAAGTAGCTATCTAAAAAATTGCTGCACAATATTCTCAGTTTCAAGAAGAGACAAGAAACAACCAAAGGAACATCACAATTTCAATAAAAATTCTAGAAGTTCAAGTGGGTCAAATAGCACAACATCTCACTCTACAGGCACAAGGTACCATTCCGAGCTCAACTGTGACAAACCCGAAAAACCAAGAAAATGTCAATACATTCACAACAGATGATAACTTGGTCATAGAAGTGGATCTGGAAGTGAGAGAGAATCAGAAAGAGCCCGAAGTAGCTGCACTACCGATTAAGCCACTTGAGGAGAAAAATAAGAAGGAGGCTAAACCGATGATCAAGTTACAATTCCTCTCTAGAGTAGCAAAGAAGGATTCAAAAGAGAAATAGTTTGAGAAGTTTGCTGAACTTTTCAAAAAGCTAGAGATCAACTTACCTTTCTTTGAAGCACTTGAGAATATGCCTTTGTACAAGAAATTTATGAAAGAGGTGATTTCTAAAAAGAGACCAGTGGAAGGTAAGCCTGAAATTGTAACTGAAAAGTATGGTAGAGTCTCGCCGGAAAGGAGGATCCTAATCAAGAAGAAAGACCCTAGAGTGGTGGCAATACCTTGCACGATCAAGGACATAACATTCAAAAAGATGCTAATTCACTATGGTTCTAGTGTGAGTTTAATGCCACTGTGTATCTTCAAAAAGCTTGACATTGGAAAGATAAGCGAGAGCGAGACAAAATTGAAATTTGTTGATCACACCAATAAACAATCATATGGGATAGCTAAATATGTATCGGTAGAGATCGATAAGTTTGTCTTTCCAGTTGATTTCCACATCATGGACATTCTTGAAGATGAAGAGACTTCTATCCTTCTTGGGCGACCATTCTTGCTTACTAGTCGCTGCAATTGGATCTCGAAAAAGGGATAATAACAATAAAATCATTTGATGAGGTGACACTGAAGGTGTTGGAAGTCAAAAAGAAAGGTGGATGGGGGAATAAACAATCTTCAATTGGTATGATTAAAAGTGAGGGAGAAAGCAAAATTCCAAAACCTCTCCCAGAAAAAGTTTCAAGCATAATCTCTCAGGTGGCCTCAGTTCATGCATCTATCAAAAGTCCGAAGTTCCTTCAAGAAGTAAAGAATAAAAAGAAGAAGGAACATCAAGGTGAGGAGATCAGAGTGGGAAGTGATGTGAAAATAAAAGTGGTCCATGCTTTTCATCTTCAGGAGTTTTTGGTTACGAAAGTGACAAGCAACAAGGTTTGGAAGAGGAAGTACCCTCCATAATGAGGGTAGTGGACCGTCGAGCTATGCAACGTTAAACGAAGCGCTTCGTGGGAGGCAACCCACGCCTTGTAGTTTCTTTTTTTGGGTTGTTTTCAGGAAATAAAAAGGGGTCTCTCTGGTGAAAGATAGGAAACGACAGCTGGAGTTGCAGTACCCTCTGTGAGTCACCTCTCTCGGGCTTGTTCTGAAACATTGGGGCCAATGTTTAGTTCAAGTTTGGGGGAGGATTTACTCTTTAAATTTTTATTTTTGTGTTGCTGTTATGGTATGTGTAAAACCAAGTACATGTTCTTCCCAAATTTATCCGAAAAAAATTTCATTAGAGTTTTGATTGCAAGCGATCGGGAATAGTATATCGAGATGAAGGGATGGTTGTTTGAGGATAGGAAGTCGGAATAATGTGACAGAAAGGAGGTTTGTTTGAACACCTTTGGTTTCCTAAAAAGAGATACGAGTCCAACGTGTAGATTTGTACCATAGTGCTTGTATCCTGAGAAGTACTCCTTGAGTAGTTTATTTTGATAGTCTGGCATAATCTAGATTCACATGCAGGTATGAGTGGTTGAGAAATAAATAATGTTGGCACCAAATGATGAAAAGACGGTAACAGGTAGCCGAGACGCTAAGTTGGGTAACTCTCACCCGGTTATTCAGCCCAAAGGAGGTTGATCCCCAACGTCGTCCAAATAAGGGCAATACATAAACTGAATTTTTTTGAAAATTTCATCGTTATCTTAAATTGTTACTTATTTGGTGCCTGAAAAAATCAGAAAGCCTTGATTAGTCTCATGCATGTGATGATTATCATACATTCCATTGCCTTAATTTGATTGTCCGAATGAAAAAGGAGGAAAATCAGAAGAAAAACTTAAGTACAAAGCATAGTTGGAGAGGAATCCGAAAGGAAAGCTCAGGTTTTAGATGTTCTAGCAGAAACTCCTTGCGTCATGTGAATGTCAGACCAACTGTCTCTTGATCTATAGGAACATAAGTCTTACGTATGAGTACTGGTATGCTGTGAAGTTCATTAGCTCTTATAGTTGTTGCTTAAGGTCAAGCAACATTTTAAGTTTGGGGGAGTTTGATCAGTGATTTTTACACGTTTATTCATAGTTGATTTCTTTTGTCTTTGATTTTCTATTGTTAAGAGTTTCATTGCATTCTTCTTTATTTTATGCGTTGGTTGTGTGTTTTACTGTTTTTAGGCTCGAATGAATAAATCGGGACAAATTAGTGCAAAACTCGAGTTTTGGAAGAAGTTCAAAAATTATTCTTCAAGAGGCCTGATACAGGTGGCCGTGTTGCCTGGCACGAGCCGTGTCAGGAGGAAGGCTAGACAAGGATTCAGAAATCTTGGAAAACAGTGGCGCAACACGGGTGGCCGTGTCAGCAGACACGGGCCGTGTTGCACATCCTAGGGGCGTGGAAAAGAAATAAAGATTCCAGAAGCCCAACACGGACGGCCGTGTTGCCTGACACGGGCCGTGTTGGGTTGTGACGTTGATTTCATTGATTTTCGTGTTTTGCTCTGTAGTTGGTCTGCAAGGGTGTTTTTGGTATTTCCATCGACTTAAGTGAGTTTGCACTATTTAGATGAGTTTTCACGATTAATTAAAGGACTTATTGCCAAGAGAAGAAGACACGATTGAAGATTGGAGAAAATAAGGGTTTGGGAGAGAAGAAGATTTTCATGATCGGAAGCAACTGAAGATCAACTTTTATCCAAATTCTTGTAATGTTTCTATTCTGTATAGTATTTTCTTTGAATCCTATAAGTAGCTAAACCCCCCAATGTTAGGGGATGTCCCTAATTAACATTTGTCATGACTTTGATTTTCCAGTTTCAGTAATATCTTTGTCTTTCATATTCAATTTAATTGTACAATGTTTCTAAAGCTTTCCTCGTCGGACCAACATGATCAATGTATGACTAGCAATTAGGCTGGACCGCCATTGTTAGGGTTTTTGTACAATTAGACTATAGTAGATATTGCCTAGGAATAGGGATACCCTATAGTAACCGGAATATTCTTGATAATTCAAAGGCTTGATTTTATCATAATTCGCTAAGGAATTAGGATTTAGGATGAATGTTCAAAGGTTTGCCCACTAAGGAATTAGGAGCAGACATCCTTAAGAACAGGTAATTGATAAGTTAGAATTTGTTATTGAAATAAGGATTCAGGGTTGTTACATGTTAATACACACACCTACACTGGCATGTTACTCATATTTGGCCACTACCCTGGCATGTTACTCATATTTGGCCACGTCAATTTTGTACGTTTATTTGCAATTTAATTCAAAATTTTCCAAACCAAAATCCCAAGGTTTTTGTTTAATTGAATTGAAACATAACTCTATAATACCTCGTAGTCCTTGAGATCGACACTTCAGAATTTCTCATTATCACTACATTGACAAATTGTATTAGTACACTTGTTAATTTACCAATCATGAGCCATTAAGTTAACAGTATGGTATGAACTACTATTGTTGTGGCTCATCGTCTTGCAAGCTATTAAAGGTGCTGATATTATAGCTGTAGTGAAAAATAGCATGATTGATGAGAAGGGTAGACATGATTTGTTGATGAAGATCAATGGTGGAATTTACGCTTCATTGGTTTCTCTTCATATTAATGCATTATAGATGTTAGATAAATAGGTTTCATATATGATAATTGTAATTACAATGCTGAAATAATCCAAATTTGATGTCATATTTGCCATTTGAATTACTCGGTTAAATAAATAAATGAAATACTCAGTTAAAATTTTCTTAACTAAAATGATAAAATCAATATTTTTTTACAGTTAGGTATTAGTAACTACTATCTCTGTGAAGTTAAATTTGACAGATTACTCAACCGAAACAATAAAACCAGTTGTGCCGAATCCCTATGCAATCTGCTTCAAACAAACACAAGCCATGCAGCCAATAGATAACTTTAGTGCTTCCAACATAGAAGAGGTTGTGAGCACATCATATTGCTCTTTAAAGATTATTATCCGTATATATTTTAGTCTGCATATAATCCTAACACTCAAATCCGAATGTTTATACTTAGAATCTAAAGCAAATCCAATAGGGAAAAGTAATGAAACTCGCATCTAAGAACTAAATAATGAAAATTTACAAAATTAACAAGACAGAAGAAGAAAGAGAGCTGCTAAATGTGAATGAGAGAAAAATGTGAACATGAAAGACTAACTGCTCGCCCTTTGAATGCACTTGCTCGGACCTAGAAGAGTGGAGGAGCCAAAAAAAAGGAGTGGTAGTTTAGAAGTGGAAAATAGAAATATCTTATGATGCACTTGAATGAAGAGCTACTAAGGAAGCATAAACACCATCAGTAATCTTCATCAACACGTCATGTCTTCCCTTTTCAGCAACCACTCCATTTTTAATTACTGCTATAGTATCCGCCCCTCGAATCGTTGTAAGACGGTGAGCCACCACCACAGTAGTTCTGTTCACACTCACTTTGTCTAGAGCCTCTTGAACTATACGCTCTGACTCCGCATCAAGTGCACTTGTCGCCTCATCAAGCAAAAGTATTTTCGGGTTTTTCAGCATGGCTCTTGCAATAGCAATACGCTGCTTTTGTCCTCCTGATAGTTGTGTGCCTCTTTCCCCAACAGAGGTTTCATAACCATTTGGAAGAGAACTTATGAAGCTATGTGCATTGGCTGCTTTAGCTGCTGCAATTATCTCATCCTCGGTAGCACCTCCTTCTTTGCCATAAGCTATGTTGGCACGAATGCTTTCGTTGAAAAGAATGGGCTCTTGACCAACCAAACCCATTTGTTGCCTCAACCAGCTTAATCTGAACTCTTTGATATTCACTCCATCTAGATACACGCGTCCAGAATCAGGGTCATAAAATCTCTCTAAAAGGCTTATAACTGTTGATTTTCCACTGCCACTTTCTCCAACCAAGGCAACAGTCTGCAAGGACATATATCAACAATTTAAATAGATAACACATTCTCAATAAACTATCTTACAGCCAAAACCTTACCTTTGCAGACGGGATGCTTAGGCTTAAATCTTTGAAAATTTGAATGTGTGGCCTTGTTGGGTAATTAAAGCGAACATTTTGAAGTTCAATATTGCCAACTACTGTTGCTTGTGTTACACCCTCCTTGCTGCTGGAATCAATATCAGGTTTGCTGTCAAGAATTTCAAATATTGAAGCCGTGGAATCTCTGGCCTTGTTAGCGTCTGGTGCCAATGCACTAGACTGTGAAACGGAGATTGCTGTCATTGTTAAACAAAAGAAAACCTGCATATATTATCTTGTAAGAACCAGATCAGAATAAACATCAAGTAAAATTAAAGCATGCTAAGTTGATTGAATGATTGTACCCTGAAAACCTCTTGAAACGTTGCTTTCCCGTGTTGCACTAAAATAGATCCTATGTAGAAAGTGAAAGCATTTGTGCAATATAGGGCTAAAAAAGAGAAACCAAATCCTGCTCCACTAACAAGCCCCAAGCGAGCACCTTGTTTCTCAGGCCCTAAACATTTTTTCTTGTACATGTCCATCACCTTTGATTCTGCACAAAATGATGCAACAGTTCTTATGCTACTAACAGCATCATTTGCCACTTGACTCGCCTCTTCATACATCACCTAGATAGATAAGAGAAAAAAAAATCTCATGATTCCCATAATGTATAATTTCCGCAATGTAATTGACAAAACTGCAAAACTAACCTTGGCATCAGCACTGAATCCTTTAAGAAACTTCATCTGAACGAATCCTTGCATAAGAACCATAGGTGACACAGCCAAAACTATAAAAGCCAGAATCCAATTAGCAGTGAATGCTATAACTAGACCAGCGGTGATCGTTGATAGGTTTTGCACAACAAGGGCCAATGTGTCACCAACAAGACTTTTCACAGTTGAAGCGTCGGTAGATAACCTTGCACCAACTGCACCACTGCAAGGTGATTCATTTCTTTCAGTTTCATAAGTAGAAGAATCAATACATACTTGTTAAAAGACATTTTGAACATACCTTGAATTTGCAGGATCGTCAAACCATCTAATTTCTTGGTGCACAATCTTTTCAAATGTCAATGAACGGACTCTTTCAATAAGTTTTCCACCAGCAATCCCAAAGAAGTAATTCTGCAGTGGGAAAACCACTAGAGTAACCAAACCCAAACCTACATATAGAAGTGCCCATAGCCTGGACTCTTTTCTCTGCTGGTCTGGAGGTTTAAAAAACATACTAATGACTGATGAAAACAAGAGGCCAAATATAGGGAACACGACACCATGTATTATTGCAGCAATGCTTCCAAGCAGTATGACAGGAACCTCAGGTTTGTTCAACTTGGCCAAACGCATTAGAGGTACCCTTTTGGGCTTTTCCTTATTATCAAGTTGACCTTGTTCAATATCCGCCTCTTTTAATTCTCCAGACAAGCCTCTATGTGACTGAGAATGTCGAAGACTCGCTGATGATGTTTGGCTTATTGATCTCATAAAAGAGTGTCTTTGGGTGGAAGATCTAGCCATGTGACTTTCTATATTTAAACAGTCACCTGACTTATCTGCTTCAGATGTTCTGCTACCTTCAGCTTCTTTTTCTCCTTCTTGTAGACGAATAAGTTGAGAATAAGCACCGTAAGCATCCATGGTTAACTCTTTATGAGTTCCTACAGAAAAAAAAAAGAAAAAAAAAGCATGCAAAAGTGAATACAGTATTCTAAGAGGTAGCATAATTGGTTCTGCATGCTAAAATTATTATGTGTCACTGTATAACCTCTCTCTACGATTTTTCCCTGATGAACTACTGCTATTGTGTCAGCATTTCTGATAGTTGTCAAGCGATGTGCAACGACAACAGTAGTCCTTTTTAATATAATTTTTTCCAAGGCTTCTTGAACAATACGTTCAGACTCAGCATCCAATGCACTTGTTGCTTCATCAAGAAGCAGGATTCTCGGGTTCTTCAATATTGCTCTCGCGATCGCAATTCTTTGCTTTTGACCGCCAGAAAGTTGAGTACCATTTTGCCCTGCCATGGTGTCAAGGCCCTGCAAACACAAAATTCCACATCATTTTCATTAACTTGAATCAAACGCGATCAAAGTTTTCAATATTATACACACCTGAGGCAGTTTGTCAATGAACTTTTTGGCATTAGCAAGTGTTATTGCTGCTTTTATCTCCTCATCAGTTGCACCTTCTTTCCCATATGCTATATTCTCTCTGATACTAGTAGTAAACAAGATCGGCTCTTGACTAACCAACCCAATCTGTTCCCTTATCCATTTAAGCTGCAAATTCTTCAAATTCACACCATCTATAAGTACTTCTCCAGCATCAGGATCATAGAATCTTTCCAATAAACTGATTACAGTAGACTTTCCACTTCCACTTTGACCCACCAAAGCAGTAGTTGTGCCACTAGGAACAAACAATGAGAATCCAGCAAATATCTGCACATCTGGCCTTGCAGGGTATCTAAAGTAAACATCTTTGAGTTCAATATCTCCCTTTATGTCCTCCAAGACAACACCACTTGTGTCATATGCATCAATTTTCGGCTTTCTTTTAATCGTCTCAAACATTTTATAAGCTGCTGCTTGTCCTGCAGCAAATGCATTTATGCATGGGGATGCTTGACCTAGTGCCCTGTCAATCAACGAAAATTCATCAAACAAAAATCTTATGCCTAAAACAATGTCATATCAATCAATATCCATGCAATTTATTCAATCATGTACCAATGCGTTACTTACATGCCACCAGTCATAAGAGCTATGATCACAGTAATGACACTTCCACCGTTATATCCTTTCTCAATAACTAGTTTGGAACCATACCACATGGCAAGTCCATAAGTGCAGAAGACGATTAACAGAAGCGTTCCCATTCCTAATCCTGAGACTATCCCTTGGTGAACTGTTGTAGTATAAGCAACTTTTATCTTGTTATTATATCTCTCTATGGCTTTTTTCTCACCAGTAAAAGATGCAACCTAACCAAATTTCAAAGTAAAGTTTTAAGACAATGAAAAATACAAACTCAACTTAATCATTCAATGTTTATAATTTGATGAAGTGTCTTACTGTTCTTATGGCTCCAACTGTTTGATCAACGACATTTCCTGCTTCTGCATAAGCAATCTGTCCGCGGCTTGACATTTTAGACATCAGCATGGACATGAAACCACCAGCAAGAATAACACAAGGCATACATGCAAGTAAAACTACAGCTAGACGCCATCCTTTTATAAACGCGATCACAAAGCCACCAAAAAAATTTGAAGCAAGCTGAACAAACTTCCCAACCTGTCATAATTATAACATATATTTGTCAATAGTCTCACTTCATTTCCACCGAAAACATGGAAGATCATGGTTCATGACACTTTTATTCATAAATTTTATACCTTTTCTCCCATTGCATCTTGAATGAGAATTGTGTCACCAGACATTCTACCAATTACCTCTCCTGTGTTTGTTTCAGTGTCGAAAAACGCAATATCCTGTTTCAATATTGTTTTCAAGTACAAACTACGAATCCTCGCAGCTTGTCTTTCTCCAGTCACCATCCAACATGATACCTCTACAGCATGCAACCAAAAATAAACCCTTATCATCAAAATTAATTCAAGAACTACTCTCCAACAAAATAAATAAGCAACAAAATGCGGTTGGTCTTACGTAGAAATGATGCTATTCCAGCCCCAGCAGCCAGGTAAACAAATAACAATGATACCTGAAATTTGAATTGAAATTTGAAGTGAGTTAAAGTATCATAATCCATTTTGGTAACAAATATCTGAATTTTTTCGTTCTAAACCCTAGAGTTTTTTCGAACCGAAGTTCATTGATTACTAGAGTATGCAATTTCAATTTGTATAAAGTGGACACATAATTAGTAAAAATAAATCATATATTACTATATTAGGTTATTTATTTCATTGAGTGAAAATGCCGCATAATAAGAAAGTTAGCAGCTACTAATTATATATTCACCATGCATGTATTGTTTTGGAAAAAACCTAAAATATAATTATTCTTTTATGATTCTAACATGAATTTTGATCGTTAAAATTCCAAGAATTTGGCTTCATAATTACTTGATAATTATATTACGTTAACAACAACACATGCATAAACGTAACGTACATTAATTTGTACCAAAAAATGGATTGAAAGAGACCATGCAATAATATGCATATACCTTAGAAACTTGTTTAACGATGGCTGATGGATCAGAACCACCAAAAGCATTGATGAGTTTCCCAAAGATAAGTGTCATGAGAGGCTGAGACAAACCATTAGCCACGGCAGCGATAGTGCCAATGATCATCAGTGTTACATCGAGACGATCCGCGAAATTGAAGAGCTTGTAAAATGGAACTTTTTGATTGGCTTTGTTATCTTTGATTTCATGGTTTTGTGTTGATGATGGTGAAGAATTGTCGTGTACCTCAGTGGTGCGTGCCATCACTGTTAATTTGTTTGCATTCCAGATCTCAACTCAGTTGAAAACCCTATATATGTATGTATCTTTAGGTCTCGTAGAAATAGGAAATTCTGTTAGAATTTAAAAATATGAGCTCAAGGGTTTTCAAAAATATTTAACAACTAATCATAATGTTATTTAACAAATTTATAATTATAAGTTGTTAGTTTATATCTACTACATCTTGTTTATAACATAACTAACTATAATAAGTTATAATAATTATAAATATATATATATATATATATATATATATATATATATATATATATATATATATATATATATATATATATATATATATATATATATATATATATATATATATATATATATATATATATATATATATATATATATATATATATATATATATATATATATGAGGGTTATATTTACTCCAGCAGTAAATTATTAATCTAATGGTTAAAAATAATAAGTAATAGTTTTCTCTCTCCACATTTAATTACTTATTGTTTTTAACTACTAGATTGAAAAAAATCAATGGTCTAGATTTGGAGTAAGTTATAATAACTTACTCTTGGAGTAAATATAACCCTCCTCTAACACCAATATGTCAAACTTTACTAACATAACTTAGTAACATGATACTTTTGATAATTCTTCACCCCATGCCCATATAATAAAATCCATTGTTGGATTGAAAGTTGTTATTATATAAATCCCCGTCGATCTGTAAAATTTCACATCAATAAAAAATCATTTGATACGTAAAAGGGAATAATCAAAACTAACGGTTTTCATGAAGTTTTCTAAGACGTTAGTTTTTATGCATCTCGTTGACATGTCATATGATTTTCAATTGATGTTAAATTTAAAGACATGATCTATATAATAATAGCTTTCAATCCAACAGTGGATTTTAGTATACGAACATGGAATAAAGAGTTATCAGATGTGTCATGTTACTAAATTTGACACTTTGATGTCATTTGATCATGTGTGTGTATATATATATGGTTAAATGCACCTTAAGTACATGTTACTAAAATACACCTTCATAAAAATAAATAGGTGTATTATAACAAATTTTCGTGGAATTTGCTACAACATACCTACTTATTTTTATGAAAATGTGTTTTAGAAAATTTTAAATAAAAAGTCTTTAAATGTACTTTAAGGTATATGTTGATAAAATAAATCTTAATAAAAATAAATGAGTCTATTGTAGCGAAATATATATATATATATATATATATATATATATATATATATATATATATATATATATATATATATATATATGGGACCGGCCCAAGGGCCAAGCTACCAAAGTTAGGGCTATAGGCCTCAAAAGTATGGGCTTAAAAAATGTCTCAATTTTTTTATTTAATTATAAAATTATATAATGACACAAGTTACATATATTATTGTAGTTGATTTGGTAAAATATATGTCTCTTTTTCTTTTGGTCTCGAGTTCAACTCTTAACAACCACAAAATTAATATTATAAAATACATTTGAAAGGCCTCACTTTAAAATTTGTTTTAGGTCTCTAAATGGGTTGGGTCGGTCATTAATATATATATATATATATATATATATATATATATATATATATATATATATATATATATATATATATATATATATATATATATATATATATATAGAGAGAGAGAGAGAGACACACACTAGTATGAAACTCGTGTTGTCGCACGGTCTGGTCGGGATTTCACATTACATGTATCTAATTCTGACTGACAAAGTTCCTTTATATATATATATATATATATATATATATATATATATATATATATATATATATATATATATATATATATATATATATCAAACATTTATGCAATAACTTGTATCTCATAGATACATTCACATTTACCCGTGAATTCAGATGAATTAACAAACCCCAGTTAAATCCAAATGAGTTAATTCTAAAAATTTATTGAACCTATTTTAGATATTATTGAAGAAACGAAAAACACAATAAGGGGGGTTGGATTGGGTTTTTGAACAAATTAATAACTTATGACACGTTTGGTTATCCTGGTTTGTTTGAACTCAAACTACTCCAGTCTACCCTATTAAGGTGATTTCTCGTCTCTCTTACGAGGTCTTAATCCACTAATCAAAACGATGATTACAAAATCTCTTAAACTATTGTTTAAGTCTTTTCAAGAACACTACAATCCAGTTTTCTCAAGGTAACACTTATACGATTACAATTTTGTGTATTTAAAGATTTGCTTCTAATAAGCTATATCTCAATTGTGACGTTTACACAAATTTAAGCATAATATACAAATGTGAATAAGCAAGAATGATAAAAGATTTAGAGCTCTTGAATTCGTGCGTGCGTGCATGAGTTCGTTTCTTTTTTCTTCACCGATGTCCTCTTTATATAGGGTGAGCTTTTTGATCCGTTAAGAGACATATTTTCTTGTTTTGGAATGTTGATGAAATGTTGGTTAATGCTATTTCCAAAAATGACGATTATGTCCGCTGTAATTAATTTCTAGCCATTACTAAATGATCTTGCATTGTCGATTGTAATGGTATATGATCATCGGAGTATTCTTTGCAGCTTGTTGGTGCTTGAAGCGTTTTAAGTATTAGAGTTTATGACCTTTCTTATTTGTCTTCAGAACATCTTGTTCTTGTAAACTTCCTTCGATTTCTAGAACTTCTTGTGTACTTCTCTCAACGTCTAGAGCTTCTTATTCTTGTAAACTTCTCTCAATGCAGCCTTCTGTTTCTGAGATATCACTGTCTAGAACTTCTTATTCTCGTAAACTTCTCTCAATGCAGCCTTCTGCTTCTGAGAAATCACTTTTACATTCTTCAGAAATTTTGCAATTTAAACGATACGATTAGAACCAAACTATGTTCTAACAATCTCCCCCTTTTTGATGATGACAAAAACTCATATATTTTGAATTAATAAATAATAACATAATTAACATAAAGTCTCCCTGTGAGTTGAATACTCAGATAATATTAATTCTTCCCTGATTGGAGTCTTTATCTTTAGTTGGAAGTTCTGATAGCTTTTGTATAAAAGTTTTCATGGAGCTTTTAAGAATTCTTTCGAGTAGTTTTCCTGTTCTTTCAATCAAATAATACGTATTTTATGTTATATTAAAATGTTTGAGACGTTTTCTCTGTGAGCTGTTATGATTCAAAATATTTTACTTTTCTCCCCCTTTTTGTCAATAATAAAAAAGAATATTAACAAAAAACAGAAACTTCATTGATGAGAACAAGGGAAATACATGAGAACAAGAAAAACAAAAGAAAACAAGAACAAAATCTAGAAGGCAAAAACTTCACAGCTTTCATCAAATAGAACATCTTTATTTGAAAAGTCTGCTCTGCGAAGGATATCAACGACTTCAGCGGATTCAAATAAAGCGGATAGAACACGTCCATAGGGGACGAAGAAGTTTTGAACGGATCTGAAAGCCAAAATGGATTCCTTCAAATGATTGAATATAATAGCTGGGAGATTTACTGGACGCACTTTTTGAAGACGTTGAATGAGAAACCGATCCCTTGAAGACACGACATTGCAAAACTCTCCTCTAGGATGCAAGTTAGTAAGGACAAACCGAAACTAGATTTTTGCAGAAGGTGACAGAAAATCTGGATTGTTGAGAAAGCGTCTAGAAGAACTGCTAAGATTTCCTGGAACAACATAGGCATTCCAGAAACCAAAGGTCGCGTGACTTGCAGAGGCTGGATCAGAGGGACAAGCAATAGTTTCAGCAAAGGTGGATTGAGTGATTATGAAGGGAATACCATAGATTATAGAAGTGATGCAATTACCATCACTAGTAACAAAAGTATAAATCCAGAAGTTTTTACAAGGTTAGAGAAAATGGGACCACGAAGAATAGCAGTATACCCAGCCCATCCTTGTTTTTCTAAGCAAGAGTTGAAATGGTCATTGCCGTTTTTAAGACTAAGGCGTTTCTCATTAATGACCTGAAGCAAACTGGAATCACTCCAAAGGGTTTGAGCAGTCATAGAGAAAAAAATACTCGAAAGGAAGCAAAAAAGATTAGGGTCGAGGAATAAGAGAAGTTTACAGATATAACAAGTATAAATAGCAAGAGGAAGTAACGGAAAAGAAGATTTGGAAACAAGAGCATTAATGAGCAAGATTCTCAAGACACTTATAATTATGAGAAAGAACAATTAGCCCATTGGAAACGCGCAAAAGAAAGAGGATATAATGATTTAGAGACAGAGGGATAGCGTAAAAAATCTTAAAAACAGTTACCGAAGTGACTCGTGCCTCAATGTGTCAACTCAAACGATTTAGCCATTCAGATTCTGAATACGTGTTTAGCCTCAGAATGTGATCACGCGTTTAGGTTTGACAGTTGTTGATTTAGTGAACTGCATGATATAAACTTAAGCATTTTTCAGATCTTCTGGCTTAGAGAAACATTTAATCAGATGTTCACAAATAACGGAAACCAAAAATAAACATATAAGAATTTCGTTTTCATTCTGGACATAATTTCATACTGATATTCTTCAGAATGAAATTAAACCTATCTTCTGAAGGAGTGAAAAACACTTAGAAATGGGGGATTGAATAAGGGTTGTTTCTTTTTGGCAAATAAAATAATGAACACAATTATTTTTATCCTGGTTCGTTTGAACTCAAACAACCTCTACTCCACACTCACAGGTGATTTACCTCCACTGAGGATTTAATCCACTAATAAAAAATGATTACAATGGTTCTCCACTTAGATCAACCTCTAAGTCTTCTTGAGTCTACAGATCACAACTTGATCACTCAAGGAATTTTGGTTTAAAATATATGATTAAATACAAGTGATTTTTCTCTTAAGCTTAAGTTCTATAACTCACTAAGATAACAAAAGTATGTAAGCTTGAAGATGAAGTTTGCTTGCTTTAATCAAGAGTTTTTGCGTGAGAAGGAATCAGAGTGTGTTCTTAGTTTGTAACGTAAGCTGTGGGCTTTTACTTGGACAGACTTGTTCCTTTTATAGGCGCGAGAATGTGACCGTTGAACAGTTCTGCATTTAATGCTTTGCGTAAACAGTACAATGCTGCATTTAATGTTTCATGCTTTTGTTAACTGCCTCGAGCCTTGCATTAACTGCTACTTCTGACTTTGCCTTTTGTAGCCATACTTCCAACGTTCCTTTTGTTAGACACACAGACTAGCCTTTCTAGATTTTCATCATTTGCTTCTGTTCTGGAATCAGACTTTGTGATTTGCTTTGTTCATCAGAGTTTCCAGTGTTTGGTGCAGATCAGAACAGCGCATCAGACATTGGAAGTTCTTTTGAGAGTGATACCTTTCAGAGCTTGCTTCTCATAGACATGTTCTGACAAATTCAAGACCATCTTGTGATGTCTTCAAGGTCATGTTCTGATGTGGTCATCCAGAACATCTGGGTCAGAGCATCTGAAGGATGAAACGTTGCATACTTTTTTATACTTTTCCTGAAATGTAAAATGTAATCTATTAGAGTACCACATTGTCTGATACAAAATTCATATCTAATGTTATAATCAAAACTAGAAAATATGATCAGAACATTTCATGTTCTAACAATCTCCCCCTTTTTGATGATGACAAAAACATACAGAATTGATATGAATTTGTATCCAGAATAAAAGATGAAAACAAAATGATAGCACAATGCAAATAATCAGAGCAAGTTAAATCAACCCCCTGAGATTAATAATCTCCCCTGAAATAAATACCAGATGAATTTACTATAAAAAGACTTTGTCGCTACCGCAAAAATTAACAGAGTCGCCACTAACATATTTATCCTAAAAAGGAAGGGAATGCCAGCAAACCACAGAACAAAACAACGGTCTCACGACCAGAGAAAAGGGTAAGGGAGTCGGTTACGCGAGGGGAAGGTGTTAGCACCCCACGCGCCCATCGTACCCGATGGTATCCACGCTTGTGTCTAAAACTATGGGTGTGTAATAAGTCTACGCTAATCTGGACTAAAATGAATGCAGAATGTAGGGAAAAGAAAGGATTGTGCTCGCACGGGCCCTACCCCGCTGCCTACGTATCTGTTTTGCAGAATCAGAGCTACCGTAGCTCGGCTAACTAATTTCTGTTTGTTTTGTGTTTTTTAGGTGGACAAGTTACATTCACACTCCGCTGCTCGACCTTTGGAGACTTATGCTGGGAATGGAGCGGAAATAACAAGCTCTTAAGAAAAGAAAATCAAAGAGTGTGGTTTGTGTTTTAAAGAATGCATGAGGAAAACCTAAGCTAAGGGGGAAAGCCTGCTACCTATGTTATCATACAAAGGGTACAAGTCTAAACTAAGCTAGCAACCTACGGGGAAAAGGCGAAAGCAAACAATAATATCACACAAACGAGCTCCGCCCGTAAAGCAAACAAACCAACGGCACTGGCCGAATGGTAGAAAAGCGGTCCCGCCATAGCCAAGGGGAGAGAATCACCCGAGTCAACCAAGCATTAGACCTCGCGAAAATGATCGGGCCATAGGAAAGAGGAGCGGATCCCTCTCAGCAACCAAGCCGTCACGGATCTGAAAGGAAAACGGTGCGTGCGTACACCGAGCATCAACGTCGAGCAACGCGAGCTATAGGAAATGCGGGGGTCCGGCTGCATGAACCCTTTTCTTGACATACTCGATAACATGATCTTGTGCAGGTTCAGAAGCGAGCCACACGTAGCGTGCGCATACTGAATAGACTCGATGAGACTAGGCGGGGGTTGATTGCTAACCCTTTCCGCATGCCTTCCAAGAGGACTTAACGGAGTGCCATATTGGACTTATTACACCGTGACTCCCTGCCGCAAAGCACAAACATAACACACCAACAAAAACAGAGCCTCTTTTGAGGACTTGGCCAGATGCATGTCTAAGTCCTACTTCTCATGTTAAAGGATAATGCGGAAAGTGATAAAAGGGACAAAGAGACAATACCGAATGAATAGAAAATCCGCAATGAGCTAGCGAACGTAAGCAGAGAAGTCCAGAATACTTCGCGTAAGCCATCATCAAGCAAAGCAAGTCAGAAAGCGTCGTCATGAAAATAAATCACGAGCGACATGTGGTACACGTCGAGCATAACCACACGAGCAACCTGCAAGAGAAACAATCCAGACAATACAAGAGTATACATCTCAATGAATGAGAGATCAGGTGACTGGCATCGGAAATAGGTTCGTGTCCCACAAAAATAGTGGAACACGACGCAAATCAAGTCGTATGACAAATCGCACTGGAAGCGAATTCGTGTCCCACAAATAAAGTGGAACACGAAGCAAGTCGGATCACAATTGAAGGCTCTCTCGAAGTATCTCGCACATCTCAGCAAACAAATCAATAGTAACAAGGAAGCACGCTATAGAAAATACTAGCAATTAAGTTCTAATTAAATCCTAAACAAAAATCTAACAAAACTAAATTGTTTTTTATGGCATTTCAACTAAAACTAAAATAGAACTATGTAAGAAAACAATTAAAGTTTAACAAGCAAAAGATTACATTTTTTTTATTATTATCTCTTTTATCAATGCGAGAAATCTAATCAAACATAATATTTTTCATGGTATTTTATCAAAGAATTAAAACTAAACAATATAACAAAACATCTAAATTCTAACAAGCAAGATATTACATGTTTTTATTCATTTTTTATCATGCAAAAATCTAAAGAAATAGGAAACCAAAACTAGTTAAAATAACTAATTCTAATATGAATTAAAATGAAACAGAGGGGTGTATTGCTGGAAATTAGGTGCAGTAGCAAGGGGCGCAGGGCCCAAGGGATTGAGGCCCAAAGAACTTGTTTTTGTAAACCAGAAAAATGGAAAGAGGCGCAGCATGGGCCATATGGGGGTGCAAACAGAAACAAGGGCGCTGAAGGCCCAAGAGGTATTGTTTTTTGTTATCATTCTTCAACACCAAAAATTATGGTGTATAGGGGTCGAAGGGAGGTGCATTCGGCGCTAAATTGGCCCAAAGATTCAACAATTGATCCATCATCACAGCTTATTTGCAAATTTGACTATTCAGATTCAATTAGTGGTCCATTAATCTCAATTAATCACAACTAATCAAGTAACTCAATTAATATCAAACAATTATGATTAAACAATAATGAAAATAGAAAAGAGGGATTAGGTTTGTTACTTGTGACCTCTGGTTTTTCATCGAAGCTTTTTCCCCTCTCCTCACAATGAAAATCGGCGGCGACGGCGTCAGCCTTCTCTGATCAGAAAAAACTCACAGCGCCGCCGTGAAACGTCCGGCCACGTCCTCCTCTCATTACATCTCCTCGCCTTGATCTCACCTCTCGATTCTCCTTTCATTTTAATCCGATCTCTCTCTCAATTTTAGACACCGGTACACCGGTCACATCATCTTCTCCGACGGTGCTTCGTGACTTCGAGCATGATTCGTCGTGTCTGCTGATGTGGTAAGGTACTAAGATGAAGATCGAACAGAGATGATGATGGAGTGTTGAAGATTGGTGATATGCTCTTCGCGGCAGAAAATTGTTACGACAAAGATTGAAGTTCATGTACGCTTGTTGAAGAGAGTATGTTGAAGAGAGTATGAAGATGTTGTCAGATTTGTTCAACTGAAGAGAGTGCGATTGTTGATGACGATTATCTCAAATTTTGGTGTGATGAACGTTGTCGAAGTTATGATGTTACGTTGCAGAATTTGCGAACAAACTGAGATTGAAGAGGTTGAATCTTCTGCAGAATCGGTGAAGGTCGATGAAGAGGTTCTTAAGGTGAAGAACGATGAACGGAGGGATCTTTCTTCTGTTTTTACGTGAAGATGATGATTATCTGATTTAACAGGCTGCGTGATGAAGATGAAGATGAAGATCGTTGATAATATGCGTCGTGACGTGAAGTTGAGGCGATGATGATGATGATGTGATGAAGGTTGAAGTCTGAATTCCAGAAGATTTTTGGGAGAGTGTGGAGAAGATGAAGAAGATTCGAGAAAAGCTTGTTACGTTTCGGTTAGAGTTTGTTATGTTTCTCTCTTTTCCGATTCTGAATTTTTCTGAGTTTTTTGTTCTCCAATTTCTGTTATGAACTCTCTTTCATTTTCTGTTCTCCAATTTCTGTTATGAACTCTCTTTCATTTTCTGTTACTCTCTCCTTTTCTGAATTGCTGCTATCAATCTTTTTTTGTGAGCCTTCTGATTTTCTGTGAATCCCTCTTTTTTCAACTCTATTTCCTTCTGATATCTTTTGATACTGTTCTGGTTTTTTACGAACCGGTTTCAATTGGCATGGTCGGTTTATTTAGGTTCTCTTGCAGCTGGTTTTGAGTTTATTGAATCGATTTCTTGTGGGAATTATGCAGGTAGAGTTTGCGATACGAAACCAGTTTTGACTGTGGTTCAATTTTTTGTTATGCAAACATCTGTAGGTTCGGTTTATGCAAGGATTGGTTTTGGATTCTGTTGAACCTATACAAGTGGCGGGTCGGTACCATTGGTTAGCAAGATACAACAACTCTTTGAAGATTTGGGATTTGACTTTTGAAATTGGTGTATGGATATTGTATTGTATTCTTGAATGGATGTTTGGGATGTAATAAAGATATTTGGATTTTGAATATGATTTTTGTATAATTTTTGTAATGAAGTGGGCTTTGTAATTTGAATGTCAAACTTTTCTTTTGTAGACCAATGACCCATGGAACAGATGAAACTTGACTTAATGATGAATACTTGCATGAAGATTATAATGAATTCTAATCTTGTAACTTGCATCCAAAATAAATCCACGCAACTACTTAAGAACCTTCCGTTCACTCTGATTATCTTTGAACTTAAATCCACTTCATGTTTCAAAGAACAAATTCCAATCAACTCGCATTTTCAATGAAATTCTTTATAATTTTCTTCAATTTTCGAGTGACGAAATAAACGTCTTTAATAACTTATAGCTCAAATAAAGAGGGCAAATTTTGGTGTGCAACAGACTTCCCTGAGTATTTTCCATTTCAGAAGAGACTTTACAGTTGAGCTTCATTTGAGGATGATTCAGAGGATCTAGGTATTTTCAGGGATTCTGGGTTATCTGTTGATACAGTTTTAGAACTAATAACAGGTACATAATCAGAAATAGAAATACCTGAAGTTTTCTTCTTCTTCTTAGCTTTCTTTGTGGAAGGACCTTCTCCTACAGTCTTTCTCTTCTTGGGACCTTTCTGAACATGCAGAGAGGGGAGAGTTCTGCTGTGCAGCCATGCTGGATCAAACTCTGAGTTATCCTTCAAGCAGGACTCCAGATAGAAGAGAACAACTTTGGGATGTGTAACACCCTTCTAAATACCCCGAAAACATAGTACAAAAATCAGAGTTAAACATGAATTCAAGGGCGTCACAATTTAAAACAATTATACATTCCAGGTGTAATCATACTCTACTGAGAAAACAACATGTAATTAATCCAAACTCATGTTTTATCACAGCGGAAAATCAAAAATATTTGGATACTCCATGAAAACATCATTCATAAGGATCTAAGCCTTTTCTTCCAACAAAAGAGAATTATCCAAACCAAATAATAAAGGAACAAAAGAGTATGATAACTCTAAAAACATGCGTTCCCCAGTGTTACAAGTCTCAGAGCATGACACTGACACCTATTTATTAAACTAAAGACATGACTTTACAAGCCATCCTCACCGATCACTTAAGCCGCTACTTCAATCTGAAATCATCAAAGTAAGGGTGAGACTACATCATAATTAAATAGAATTATAAATTATCAGATATAGAATTCATAAGCAATTATCCTCCCTACTTAGCATATTCAGATTAATCAATTCATACCAATCACAAGCACAAGTCAATAGTATGCACCAATAACAGAACACAATCATAACACCGGATTTCATCCTGACATGTCACAATTTATACAAAGACGATGCAGACTCTTATGCATGTGGTACCATACATGGGCTAAACCCATCCGACTGATCTATTCATCACCGAGATACAGCCCAACTGGCACAAATTCCACACAATGGGAATTATGCCCACCATTTGATCCACAACATCACCGGGATCCATCACCAAAATGCATATGAATGAATGCACACATATGACATACTTACAACATCACCGATCCGATGAACAACATCGTCTCACATAACTCAACATAGTTATCACCAACAAGTATGTACATGTATCATGCATCATTCAAAACAAATCAAATTATCATTATACGATCACAACAATCACCACATGATCAAAATGAACAGTGTCATTACCAATAACTCACCAAAAGCAACACCGAATGATATATTCGGTTTCAGAACCATCTACAATTATATCTTATATAATTCACACCACATATAACGTCAAATCACAGTTATATCATTACAACATCACCACATTGTCACATTAACCAAATCATGCACACAATGTACAAAACACGCCATAAACGAAATAAATCAAGATTTTCAAAATAAAATCAAGTTATTGTTGTTTTCTTTACTTTATATCGTAGAGTATTTAATTTAAGAAACAACGTCCAAAACGGCGTCTAAAACGGACTTACGGTTTGAAAATTAGAAGCTTTTAAAGTTAGAATAGTTTTCAAAACGTGCTGCTCGAATTTGTACTGGAACCCGGTTCCTCCCCATGTGGGAGCCGGTTCCTGGACCCAAAAATGCTATTTTTAATGTTCTAAAACAGTGGAACCCGGTTCCTCCTACATGGGAACCGGTTCCCACGAACCCAGTAGCTGAAAAACATGATTTTTAAGGCTTTTATGCATCCCAAACACATACCAACTCATACCATTACGAAATTGATCACCAATAACATCAAAATACTCCAAATACATCATCAATTGCAGTCAATTCATCAAATCATGCATGTCAGTGTTGGTAATTCACAAAACCTAACATTCCAAATAGAGATTCTAATCCCTTAATTCAATCCTATCATCATCAAAATCATAATACCACATAATTAGAGTAATCACCCCTTACCTTGATGGAGATTCTTGAATTGATCCTTGAACTTTGGGGTTTTCCTCCTTCCTTTGCTCTTCTCACTTCTACGATCAAAATCTTTTCTCCCAACTTTTCTCTTGTTCCTTTCTTTTCTATTTTTCCAATAATAAAATAATAATAGAATTAGGACTAAGTGTAGAGCTTTTTACTCCATACACCCCCTAATTATCCCTCACATCCCAAAAGTCCAATATTCTCTTATTTCCTTGTTTTATGAAAACATAACATAATTTAGTAATGGATTCCACAACTTAACACCCCTCATTACTAAATACTACATTTGGCCCAAAGACCAATATTCCATAATTCCTCCAATTAGTTCAACAAAATACCAAATAATTCTAAATAATAATTTAATTTCCGATTAAATTAAAATTAGAAAATATGGGGTGTTACAGGATGCTCCTCCTTGAAGAACATCATGAAATCATCAACAGGAGTCCTTCTGGTCAGAATTTCATCTATCACTCTGGGCGGAGAGGTAACATTTTCAATCAGCTTCATCTTCTTCAGAGTGTGAGCAGTCAGAGTACTCCCACACGTAGCTGCCAGATCGTGAACTACTCCAGCTTCTAACAGAGAATCTATCAACCCAGATTCAATCAGAATATTTGAGATGAGACTTCCCAAAGGGATGATGTTCCTCTTGATCTTCTGATTCTTCAACTTTACTTGTTCACGAGAATCCTTCACATGATTCCACATGTGTATGAACAGAAGATGAGGAAGGTAAATCCTCTGACCTTTGCCAATGCAGTACATAAGGTACTATTGATCATGATTGATGTATGTAGGAGAAACTGTAGCCTTTATGTGATGAATACACCCCAGAAGAATCTTAGCCCATATTATGTAGGGGGCTTCAGATCTTTGGTGTTAGTTGAACTCTGTCATGCTGTAAAGATTTCAGAGTATACTGCTTCCCAGTCAGTTCTTCCTGCAACTGCTTCAGTCACACCACCCAAACCTTTAAGATCTAGCAACTGTCTTATAAGGTTTTCAGTGATGGAGATCTCTTGCCCTAAAACGAAGGAGATGATTGCCTTAGGAGTGAGAGTTGCATGAATCCAAAACTCTTTCACCAAATCTGGGTAAACAGGCCCAATAAGACAATCAAAAAAGTTAGCCTAGCCTTGAACCATCATGTTTGCTTTGAGATTGAAATTATGTTCTCTAAGATTTTCAAAATCCACCATTAATTCACAAAGAACTTCCAGTTCTGCAGTTGGAATGGGACAAGTTCTGACAGGAGGCGAGAACTTTGGTGGTTGTTGTTGTTGTTGCTGAGAAGAAGCCATTGATGTTGAAGAAGCCATTGAAGATGAAGAACAGAGATGCTTTTTAGGTTCAGGGTTTTGGTAGAAACAAAGAGAGAACAGAAATGCATAAACGAAAGAGGAGAGAAAAGAGGGAAAATGAAGTTGAGATGAAAATATAAACTGACGGATTTGAAAAAGAATGAAATATAGTTATGAATTAGAAACGGTTACAGAAGGAAATGAATAGTTACAACAAAAGGAATCAATTTCATTAATGATGAAAGACATAAATGGGGGAAACGTGAGATTTGAAAAGATTTTGCACAGTTACCTAGGGCGGCGTCTCATCAACTGCACGCATGCTTGTCTCTTCAGATTAGATGAACACGTGGTCATCATCTTAGGGTAACTAGTGACAACTGTTTTGCTTTAACAGAAGTTCTAAGTTATACTAGGCACATGAAACGTAAGTGATAACAATTTCAGAGTGTCCTTATGAACAAACACAATCAGAACATCTGATAATAAGAATAAATAAATAAAAGCATATTCTTCAGACTAAAAACATATCAGAACTTCACAAGCACTTTATTCTGGGCATAAGTTCATACCAATATTCTTCACAATGAACTTAAACCTATCTTCAACAAGGGGTTTTGTAAAGATATCAGCCCATTGATGGTCTGTATCTACAAAGTTTAAAGAAGGAACACCCTTCTGAATATAGTCCCTAATAAAATGATGTTTAATCTCTATATGCTTAGCTTTAGAATGTAAGATAGGATTTTTAGAAAGACAAATAGCAGAAGTATTATCACAGAATATAGGAATGTTACTCTCATATATTTGATAGTCTTCTAACTAACTTTTCATCCAGAGCATCTGTGTACTACATCCAGCAGCAACTACATATTCTGCTTCAGTTGTAGATAATGCAATTGTGGCTTGTTTCTTGCTGTACCAGGAGATCAGATTTCTTCCCAGAAACTGACAGCTTCCAAAAGTACTTTTTCTTTCAACTCTATCTCCAGCGTAATCAGCATCACAATAACCTACTAAGTTGAATTCTTCAGATCTTCTGTAAGACAAACCAACGTTAGTAGTACCTTTCAGATACCTAAGAATTCTCTTAACAGCAGTTAGGTGAGATTCTCTAGGATATGATTAGAATCTATCACACAAATAGATACTAAATAAGATGTCATGCCTAGAAGCAGTCAGATAGAGAAGAGATCCTATCATACCTCTGTAGATCTTCTGATCTACTTTCTTACTTACCTCATCCTTACCTAAAATGCATGTTGGGTGCACTAGGGTTTTTTCTTCCTTACAATCTGATAGTTCAAACTTCTTCAGAAGTTCCTTGACATACTTCGTCTGATGTATGTAAGTCCCTTTAGAGGTTTGGTTTATGTGAATGCCTAATAAGTATTTTAGCTCTCCCATCATTCTCATTTCAAACTCTGCCTGCATAGACTTAGCAAAATCCTTTCCTAGAGAGGCATTAGATGTTCCAAATATAATATCATCAACATAAATTTGACAAATTAAAATATCCTTTTTAAATGCTTTACATAAGAGAGTTGTGTCTACTTTTCCTCTTGTGAAACCATTATCTAGAAGGAAAGAACTTAATCTTTCATACCAAGCTCTGGGAGCTTGCTTCAGACCATATAATTATTTCTTAAGTTTGAAAACATGTTTTGGAGACTTAGAGTCTTCAAAACCAGGAGATTGGTGAACATAAACTTCTTCATCTATATAACCATTTAAAAAAGCACTCTTAACATCCATCTAATACAGAGTGATGTTATTCTGAATGGAAAATGAAATTAATAATCTTATACATTCTAACCTGGCAACTAGGGCAAAAGTTTCATTATAATCAATACCTTCTTGTTGACTATAACCTTGAGCAACCAGTCTGGCCTTGTTTCTGACTACTTCACCTTTTTCATTTAGCTTGTTTCTGAAAAACCCACTTTGTTCCAATAATGTTAAATCCTTTAGGTCTTGGAACTAGATCCCACACATCATTTGTTGTAAACTGATTTAGCTCTTCTTGCATTGCAATTATCCAATCAGCATCTTCCAGAGCTTCATCAACAAATGTTGGCTCAATTAAAGACACTAATCCAAACAGAGATTCTGCGTTGTTCTTTAGAAATGATCTTGTTCTGATGGGATCATCTTTCTTTCCAATAATGACATCCTCTGGATGAGCTGAGTTGATTCTTGAAGATCTTTTGACTGTTGGTTCTTCATATATTCTGAGATTCTCTAAAGAAGCATCAACTTTATCTTCAGAATCATTCTTTCCTCTGGGTTCTTCATGATCTGGATCAGAAATGTCTATATCTGCAAAATTCTCATTTTGCTTTGGCTTTTCAATGCCAAGCTTATCATCAAATCTGACATGGATTGATTCCTCAACTATCAGAGTTTGAGTATTGTATACTCTGTAGCCCTTAGAGCGTTTAGAATATCCAAGAAGAAAACACTTCTGAGATTTGGAATCAAACTTGTTGAGATGATCCTTAGTATTTAGAATATAACAAATACATCCAAAAGAATGGAAATATGAAATGTTGGGTTTTCTGTTCTTCCACAATTCATAAGGAGTCTTATTTATAATAGGTCTTATGGAGATTCTATTCTGAATATAACATGCTGTGTTAATTGCTTCTGCCAAGAAATGTTTAGCCATATTAGTCTCATTGATCATGGTTCTGGCCATTTCATGGAGAGTCCTATTCTTTTGTTCTACAACTCCATTTTGTTGTGGAGTTCTAGGACAAGAGAAATCATGGGCAATACCATTTTCTTTGAAATAAATTTCAAAGACTCTGTTCTCAAATTCACCACCATGATCACTTCTGACTTTTATAATTTTACATTCCTTTTCAGATTGAATCTGTTTGCAGAAATCAAAGAACACAGAATGTGACTCATTGTGTTTTATGAACTTTACCCATGTCCATCTGGTGTAATCATCTACAATGACCAATCCATATTTCTTGCCTCTGATTGATGTTGTTTTGACTGGACAAAACATATCAATATGCAGAAGTTCTAAAGGCCTTGAAGAAGAAACAACATTTTTAGATTTAAAAGCAGATTTTGAAAACTTCCATTTCTGACATGCTTCAGAAAGAGCATCTGATTTATATTTCAGACTAGGGAGTCCTCTGACCAGATTGATTTTGTTAATCTGAGAAATTTTTCTCATGCTAACATGACCCAATCTTCTATGCCAGACCCACTGCTCTTCGTTAACAGAAAGAAGGCAAGTAACCTGCTAGTTTTTAAGATCTGAAAGATCAATCTTATAAATGTTGTTCTTTCTTTTGCCTATAAATAGGATTGAGCCATCCTTTTGACTAACATCTCTACAGGACTTTTGATTCAAGATTATGTCATAACCGTTGTCACTTAATTGACTTATGGACAATAAATTATGAGCTAATCCCTCTACTAGCAGAACATTAGTTATAGAGGGAGAGTTACCAATAACAATGGTTCCAGAGCCTATGATCTTTCCCTTCTGGTTCCCTCCAAACTTTACATCTCCTCCCGATTTAACTTCCAGACTTTGGAACATAGACCTTTTTCCCGTCATGTGTCATGAGCATCCAGAGTCCAGGTACCATGACATGTTTGTCCTTTGTGCTGTTAAGGAGATCTGCAACATGAATTATTTTCTCCTTAGGTACCCACATTCTCTTGGGTCCTTTGGGGTTAGGGTTCCTCACGTTCTGATTGAACTGAGGTTTAGCATAAGAAGTATCAGAATGAGCAACAGAGTATTTCTTGGTGTGTGTGACATGGAAATTTCTAGGATGTGATGTGTATTTAATGTCATGTGAATGTCCATACTGAAATTGTTTATACAGATGTTTGTATTCAATAATCATCTTGTCAACAGGTTCCAGTTTATATGGAACATCTCCCTCATATCCTATACCTATTCTTTTATTTCCACTCACACCATATATCATATAGGCCATCTGACTTCTACCTATACTTCTAGATAGAAACTTCCTGAAACTCAAATCATATTCCTTAAGAATATTGTTAATACTTGGAATATAAGTATCTGAACTAGAAGATGTTTTTAGAGTTTCAACATCTTTTGTTAATTTTAAAACTTTTTCCTTGAGTCCAGAATTTTCTATCTCAAGTTTCTTAGTTTCAGATGCAAAAGCCTTTTTGAGACTTTTGTATTTGATACTAAGTTTACTTTTAATTTCAAGAAGTTCTGAAAGATTAGAAACAAGTTCTTCTCTAGTTAGATCATAAAATACCTCTTCAGAGTTTGAGTCAGAGGCAGATTCTTCTTCACCATCTACAATTGCCATGAATGCTATATTTGCTTGCTCATCTTTAGAGTCTGACTCTTGATCAGAGGAATATGAGTCATCCCAAGTAGCCATCATACCTTTCTTTTTCTCAAATCTTTTCTTGGGCTTTTCTCTCTGAAGCTTAGGACATTCATTCTTGAAGTGTCCAGGTTCTTTGCATTCATAACAGACTATGCTTTTCTTTCCAGATCTTTTGGGTCCATAAGATTCTCCCTTTTCAGGTTTCTTGAAACTTTTAAATCTTCTTTGCTTGTTTTTGCGGAGTTGACTTACTCTTCTAGAAACGAGAGATAACTCATCTTCTTATCCAGACTCTGAGTCATCAGATCTTTCTTCTTTTGCCTGAAAAGCGTTAGTACAGTTTTTATTATTAGACTTTAAAGTAATAGATTTACCTTTCTTCTGAGTTTCATTTTCGTCCAGCTCAATTTCATGACTCCTTAGAGCGCTTATGAGCTCTTCAAGGGATACTTCATTCAGATTCTTGGCTATCTTGAAAGCTGTAACCATTGGTCCCCATCTTCTGGGTAAACTTCAGATTATCTTCTTGACATGATCAGCTTTAGTATAACCTTTGTCTAGAACTCTCAGTCCAGTTGTCAGAGTCTGGAATCTAGAAAACACTGCTTCAATATTTTCATCATCTTCCATCTTGAAAGCTTCATACTTATGGATGAAAGCCAGAGCTTTGGTCTCCTTGACTTAAGCATTCCCTTCATGAGTCATTTTTAAAGATTCAAAAATATCATGAGTTGTTTCCTTGTTAGTTATCTTCTCATACTCAGCATGAGATATAGCATTTAACAATATGGTTCTTGCTTTATGATGATTTTTGAAATCTTTCTTTTGTGCATCACTCATAGCTTATCTGTTGATTTTGACTTCACCAGTTTCTGGATGTTTGTAACCATCCAACACCAAGTCCCATAGGTCACCATCTTGACATAGAAAGTAGCTCTCTAGCCTATCTTTCAAATATTCAAAATTTTCACCATCAAATACTGGTGGTCTGTTGTATCCATTGAAGCTGTTACTACCATTGTTGTTTTGTTCAGAAGGTGGTGGTACTGGAGTTGCCATTTACGTGTTTTTCTCCTAAATCTTTGCACCTAGAACCAAGGCGCTCTGATGCCAATTGAAGGAGTGAAAAACACTTAGAAAAGGGGGGATTGAATAAGGGTTGTTTCTTTTTGGCAAATAAAATAATGAACACAATTATTTTTATCCTGGTTCGTTTAAACTCAAACCACCTCTAGTCCACACTCACAGGTGATTTACCTCCACTGAGGATTTAATCCACTAATAAAAAATGATTACAATGGTTCTCCACTTAGATCAACCTCTAAGTCTTCTTGAGTCTACATATCACAACTTGATCACTCAAGGAATTTTGGATTAAAATATATAATCAAATACAAGAGATTAAAGTTTCTTCTAATAAAGCTGTAATCACCAAGTGATTTTTCTCTTAAGCTTAAATTCTATAACTCACTAAGAATACAAAAGTAATTGAGCTTGAAGATGAAGTTTTCTTGCTTTGATCAAGAGTTTTTGCGTGAGAAGGAATCAGAGTGTGTTATTAGTTTGTAACGTAAGATGTAGCCTTTTTCTTGGACAGACTTGTTCCTTTTATAGGCGTGAGAATGTGACCGTTGAACAGTTCTTCATTTAATGCTTTGTGTAAACAGTACAATGCTGCATTTAATGTTTCATGCTTTTGTCAACCGCCTCAAGCCTTGCATTAACTACTACTTCTGACTTTGCCTTTTGTAGCCATACTTCCAACGTTCCTTTTGCCAGACACACAGACTAGCCTTTCTAGCTTTTCATCATTTGCTTCTGTTCTGGAATCAGACTTTGTGATTTGCTTTGTTCATCAGAGTTTCCAGCGTTTGGTGCAGATCAGAACTTCAGCGCATCTGACTTTGGAAGTTCTTTTGAGCGTGATACCTTTCAGAGCTTGCTTCTCATAGACATGTTCTGACAACTTCAAGACCATCTTCTGATGTCTTCAAGGTCATGTTCTGATGTGGCCATCCAGAACATATGGGTCAGAGCATCTGAAGGACGAAACGTTGCATACTCTTTTATACTTTTACTGAAATGTAAAATGTAATCGATTAGAGTATCACATTGTCTTGTACAAAATTCATATCTAATGTTATCATCAAAACTAGAAAATATGATCAAAACATTTCATGTTCTAACAATATCCCCCTTTTTTATGATGACAAAAACATACAGAATTGATATGAATTTGTATCCAGAATAAAATATGAAAACAAAATGATAGCACAATGCAAATAATCAGATCAAGTTAAATCAATCTCTCCCTGAGATTAATAATCTCCCCTGAAATAAATACCAGATGAATTTACTATAAAAAGACTTCCCTGAGTATTTCCCATTTCAGAAGAGACTTTACAGTTGAGCTTCATCTAAGGATGATTCATAGCTTCCTTTAGACAGCTTCAAAGCTTTGAATTTTCCTTAGATAGTCAGCGTATCAGAGCATTTATTTAAAGATGATTCAGAGCTTCCTTTCAGATGCTTCCTTTGAACAGTATCAGAGCTTGGAATCCTTCTTTAAAGAACCAGCTTATCAGAGTATTGAAGTTTAGTTGCTTCAGATATTTGCCATTCTTGTTCATAATATGTTTCCCTCCTTTTTGAGATCTTCAGATCTTCATAATCCCGCAAAACGTTCAAGCACAAATCTTTGCATTTCTGTTAGAAAATGTTGAGACTTAAGCCTGGCAACTGATATAGTAAAATCAATTCAGCAGCATACGTTTCTCCCCTTTTTTGCCAGTCATCAAAAAGAATAAAAAGATTCAGATGAAATATAACAAACAATGAAAGGGAAAGAACAAAAATTCATTGATAATCAGATGAAGATACAAGGCAGATGCAAAAAACAAAAGAAAACTCCTAAAGACACGAGACACATACTAAGAAAGCTTAGAAGCTAAGAGGGCTAGGATGTTCTTGATCTCAGCGGTATCTTCTGCCTGCTTCTTAAAAGCCTCTTCAGACTTCTGCATCCAAGTCTTGAACTCTTGGTTTGTATCATCTTGCTTAGCCAGACGATCAAAGACATCTTCTTGATTCCTCTGAAGTTCCTTCAGAGTGTTCCACACTTCAGAAGTTGAGGAACTAGCAACAAAAGAGAATAATAAGCTAAAGCCCATTGCAAAGAGAAAGCCTAATACACTAAGGCCCAATACAACAATGTACACTAATACTCCCCCTCAAGATCAAGGTGGTGGCAGTTGCACAACTTTGAGCTTGCTCCTTAAGTCCTGAAATGCTGCACTAGGAAGAGGCTTGGTCATAATGTCAGCTAACTGTGCAGAGGCTGGAACATGTTGAATTTTGAGCTTGTTTGCCAAGAATCTCTCTCTCTGACAAAGTGAAGATCCAACTCTATATGTTTGGTTCATAAAATACTTAATAAATATTGATGAGAACCATGCTTTCATTTACACAATGGAGAGAGGCGAGTGGGTGTATTCCCTAATCTGTTTCTTTTCCATTCACACACTCACATGGTTCAAATCTCAGAGTTAAAACAAAATAGAGAGGTGATGAATGACCCGGTAGTGAGACTTGTTCATCACCCATCTACATCAAAAAATACAAACCAAAGCACTTTCTTTTGCTTCTAAGAGCATGTTAAGTCATTTCCATACTTAGGCGTATAAGTCTCCGAAGGTCGAGCATCGTTGGATTGTGATCTTAACCTCTGTTCACCTAAAAACACAAAAAATGGAAATTGTTGAGCCGAACTACGACGCTCTGATTCCTGGTAAGAGATACGTAGGCATTAGGTCGTGGGGCCTAAGCGAGCACAATTTTGTAAATATTCCTTCTTTTCCCCGTGTTTCTTTTGCATGCATCGCATTAGGCTTTAGACATTGATTACACCCTTTGATTAGAAATAAACATAGGTGGATCCCGTCGAGTACGACGGACTTGAGGGGTGCTAACACCATTCCCTCGCGTAACCAACTCCCGTACTCAGTTCTCTGGTCGTCAGACCTTGTTCTTTTTCTTTGTTAGGTTTTCTGATATTCCTTTCCCTTAATGGGATAAATATATTAGTGGCGACTATGGTTATTTTTTTCACGCTAGCGGCATCAGGAAAATTAGAGTTTTGAGGCTTACAATTCAAGATCCAAGCCCAAGTGTGGTTCATTTCAAGATCAACAACTTTCAAATTCATCTGGTACACAATATGGGTTTTTGGCCTAATTCTCTGGAAAGTTGACTTTTGGTCAAAGAATGGTTCCATGGATCAAATCATGATTCAAGGATCTCCAATGCCTCATTATAAACCACTCATAACATTCATTTAGGTGGAAGATCCTGATTCAACTTTGAAAGGTCATAACTTCTTCAATTCTTGGCCAAATTTTGTGCCCCAAATCTCAATTTGAATAAAAAAGTCAAAATCTACAACTTTGTCATTGTGAACTACTTTCCAAAAGATGAATGGTTTTTAAGTTATGAAGCTTTGAAGTTGTCTACTTTTTCAACACTTAGAAAATTTTGCAAATAGGCAGATTTTTTCTCAAAAAGTAAGCATCTTTGACCCCACTTTTGTAACACCCTTCTAAACCCCGCGGCAATTTAAATAAATAATCAGAGTAAAAACATAAGCACAAGGGTGACATAATTATTTAAAACAATTAAACCAACTATGGTCAAAGTCATGCTTCATTAGGAAACGATTTACCAAAACATAATCATGTTCATCACAGCGGAATAAGAAACATCGTCAATACAACCAAATGGGAATATAATTCAACACCAAATAAAAATAGAGTAATCTCATAAAACTCTAAAATTATTGTTCCCCGGTATTACAAGATCAGAGCATGACTGACACGACCCAACATAAACGGATAAATTCTACGAGTCATCCTCACCGAGCACTAATGCCGCTACTCCTCAATCTGAAAATGACAATATGTAAGGGTGAGTCTCATTCTCAATTAGTAAATATTATGCAATTTATAAGCAACAAGCATCATAATATATCGTTCACCCAATCATACATATTCAGATTCACAACTATTATTCATTAACTCATACAATAATAGATTACGCCACATAACACAGAAATCCATTCCATCACGAAATAACAGAATGCATATGACACAACTGACACTATGCATGTGGTACCAATAAACCGTGGAATCAATCCACCTAACCGATCTACGCCTCATCGAGATACGGCCCACCGACACAATTTCCGCACAATGGGAAATATGTCCACCATCGATCCAAACATCACCGGGATCCCTCACCGAATGCATATGAATGAATGGACACACATATCATACTTAAAAACATCACCGATCACGATGAATAACTCATCTCAACACCACATCACCAATTAAGTATGTACATGTTCCCAACATCATTCAAATAGTCATGCATTCATCACAATCATAATAATAATCATAGCCAAATCATCACCACATCAAATACACTGTCACACCTATTTCATATGCACACAATGATTAATTCTGTATAAGTAATTAAATTTTAGAGAAATAAAGTCGGCCACTGCCCATATTCATCATTCATCATATAAAACATTTAATTACTTGCACAACTCCCAAAACAGCACTAAGGAAAGATTCACGGATCAAAAGATACGCCATTTTAAAGTTTTAGAAAAATTCCCGCACAGCAAGGTTCGCTCAGCGACGCGAGGAAGAAGCGAATTCCTTAAGTCCTCCGCTCAGTGGACCTCTAGCGACGTTAGAAAGAAGCTAACCAGGTCGGGTCCTCCACTCAGCGGACCCCCCTCTGCATAGCAGACCTGCGATTTTACCAAATCTCAGGTCTGCGACAAACCCTGTGATTCCACCTATTTCCAGTCCAAAATCGAGTTTAAACAGCATATACAGGCATACAATCATCATACATTCAATCATACACAAACAAACATCATTTACACTCATTATTAACTAAATAGTTCACACTATTTTCATCAATTCAATCCAAATTATAATACCCTAACCTAACAATCCCAATTTCTAATTGAACCAAACCGTACATCAATCTACCTATCACCTAAGACCACATAAGAGATACTAAAAGGAAGAGTCCCCCTTACCTCAATGAATTTCTTGAATGCTCTTCTTCCGTTTCATGTTCTTGCTTCTTTCTCTTCTCGTGCCCTTTTCACGTGTTCTTCATTTTTCTTCCCAAATGGCTCTTTTCTTATTTTATGAAAAATAAAATAAAATGAACACAACTTAGTAAACGGCCTAACCAAATAGCACCCCTCTTTTACTAACATTACACCATAAGCCTAATAGCTCTTATTCCATAATCTTCCAGTTAAATCCAAATTAAATTAATAAACGGAAAATATGGGGTGTTACAACTCTCCCCCACTAAAAGAGTTTTCGTCCTCAAAAACATACCTTAGACGAAAAGTTTCGGGTAAGAGTCCTTCATCTGGCTCTCTAACTCTCATGTAACATTTCCACCGGCTGGTCCTCCCCAAACCACTTTCACCATTGCTATCTCTTTACCTCGCAACTGCTTCACTTTACGATCCTCAATCCTCATAGGTAATGTCTCTACAGTCAGATTATCTCGCACTTGTATATCATCTACCTGAATCTCATGAGAAGGATCTGCAATGTATTTCCTCAACTGGGATACATGGAATAGATCATGCAAATTAGCGAGTGGCGGCGGTAAAGCAATCTGATAAGCAACCTTCCCAATTTTCTTAGTAATCTGAAATGGACCAATGAAACACGGAGTTAACTTCTTCAACTTCAAGGCTCTTCCAATGCCAGTCATCGGAGTAACTCGCATGAATACATGATCTCCTTCCTTAAATTCAATATCCTTCCTTCTTTTGTCATGGTAACTTTTCTGACGACTCTGAGAAGCTCTCATCTTCTCCTGAATCATCTTGATCTTTTCCGTAGTTTGTTGCACAATCTCCGGTCCAACCACCACACTTTCTCCGGATTCGTACCAACAGAACGACGTTCTACATCTCCTACCATACAATGCTTCAAGCGGAGCCATACCAATACTCGAATGATAACTATTTTTGTAGGTAAACTCAACCAAAGGTAAATAACTATCCCAAGCATCACCTTTCTCCAATACACAATCTCGCAAAAAATCCTCTAACGATTGAATCGTTCTCTCCGTCTAACCATCTGTCTGTGGATGATAAGCAGAACTCAACCTCAACTTAGTACCTAAGGCTTCTTGCAATCCTGTCCAGAACTTAGAAGTAAACCTTAGGTCTCTATCCGACACAATACTAGCCAGAACACCATGAAAACTCAATATCTTCTCAACATACAACTGAGCCAACTTCTCCATTGGATAATCCATTCTTATTGGTATAAAGTTAGCAGATTTCGTCAACCTGTCCACGATAACCCAGATAGAATCACAATTCTTGACCGTTCTAGGTAAACCAAATACAAAGTCCTTAGAAATTCCATCCCACTTCCAATCCGGAACAAACAACGGTTCCATCAATGTAGACGGTTTCTGATGCTCAATTTTCGACTTTTGACAAATAAAGCAAGCATAAACAAACTTGGCAATTTCCTTCTTCATTCCAGGCCACCAAAACAACTTTTTCAAATCATGATACATCTTGGTAGCACCAAGATGAATACTCAATCCACTTCGGTGTCCTTCTTCCAGAATACTCTTTATGATCTTAGCAACATCGGGTACACATACTCGGTCTCCAAACCTCATAACGTCATTCTCGTCAATTCGGAATTCACCTCCTTGACCATGGTTAATCAATGCCAACTTATCTACCAAGCCAGCGTCTGATTTCTGTCCATTTCGAATTTCCTCAAGGATACTATTAGTCAACTTCAACATCCCCAACTTAACACTATTAGAAGTACTTTCACATACTAAACTCAAATCTCGGAATTTCTCAATTAAATCCAATTCTCGCACCATTAGCATAGACATATGTAAGGACTTCCTATTCAATGCATCCGCAACAACATTTGCTTTACCAGGATGGTAATTCAAACCGAAATCGTAGTCCTTCAGAAATTCTAACCATCTTCTATGCCTCATATTAAGTTCCTTCTGATCGAAGAGATACTTCAGACTCTTATGATTGCTGAATACCTCAAATCGAGAACCATAAAGACAATGTCTCCACAGCTTCAACACAAATACCACAGCTGCCAATTCCAAATCATGAGTTGGATAATTCCTTTCATGAATTTTCAACTGTCTGGAAGCATAAATCACTACCTGCTTATCTTGCATCAAAACACCACCTAAACACATCAGTGAAGCATCACAGTACACATTGAAAGACTTCGTTGGATTAGGCAAAATTAAGATCGAAGCACTTGTCAATCTCTTCTTCAATTCTTGAAAACCTCTTTCACATTCTGAATCCCATACGAATACTTGTCCTTTTCTTTTTAACTTAGTCATTGGTAATGCCAACTTCGAAAATCCCTCAATGAACTTTCTATAGTAACCCGCCAGACCAAGAAAACTACGAATCTCTGAAGCATTCTTCGGCGTCTCCCACTAAGATACTGCTTCTACCTTCATAGGATCCACCGCGATACCATTCTTCGAAATTTCATGGCCAAGAAAACTTACCTTCAACCAGAATTCACATTTAGACAATTTCGCATACATCTTCTTCTCCTTCAATAGCTCCAATACCACTCTTAAATGCTCTGCATGCTCTTCATCACTCTTCGAGTAAATTAGAATGCCATCAATGAACACTACCACAAACTTGTCAAGATACAGGTGAAATATCCTGTTCATATACTCCATGAAAACACCAGGTGCATTAGTAACACCAAATGGCATAACATAATATTCATAATGTCCATACCTCGTTCGGAATTCCGTTTTCTGAATATCTTCCGCCTTCACACGAATTTGGTGATATCCATACCTCGGATCAATCTTGCTAAACACACAAGCTCCAACCAGCTGATCCATCAAATCATCAATCCTCGGCAAAGGGTATCGATTCTTGATTGTTACCTTGTTCAGCTATCTATAATCAACACATAGCCTCATAGAACCTTCTTTCTTCTTAACCAACAGTATTGGTGCACACCACGGTGACACACTAGGATGAATAAACTTCTTTTCCAACAATTCCTCTAATTGCTTCTTCAGTTCAGCCAATTCTGATGCCGACATGCGATACGGTGCCATCGACACAGGACTAGTTCCAGGAATCAACTCTATAGCGAATTCCACTTCTCTTCCAGGTGGCAACTCACTAACATCTTTTGGAAATACTTCCGGATACTCATTCACTACTCGTAGCTTATCAGTGTTATCGCCCCCTTTTCACTTCCATTGAAGAGCACAACATAAATACCACCGCTCCATCATCGACAGCCAAATTCATCTGTTTGATCGACATAGTCAGATCCTCAACACTAACCTCTTCAGGAAAGATAACTGTCTTTGTAAAATAATTGATATGAACTAGATTAAGTTGTAACCAGTTCATCCCCAAAATGACGTCAAGTTGTTCAAGAGGAAGGCACACTAAGTCCATTCCAAACTTTCTACCAAATATGTCAATAGGACAGTTCAAACAAGCAGATGAAGTAGTTACTGAATACGACGCAGGAGTGTCAATAACCATACTTTCGTGAATAACGGATATTTCTAATCCCAATCGTTGAGCATAATCCAATGAAATGAACGAATGATTCGCTCCAATATCAATAATTACAACTAAAGGTGTGTCATGGATGAAACACGTACCTTTAATCAGACGATCTTCCATAGTAGTCTCTGACCCAGACAAAGCAAAGACCTTCCCACCAGCCAGATTCTTCTTCGGTTTAGTGCAGTGTGGACTGATGTGACCCTCTTCGCCGCAATTGTAGCAAGTCACGATCTTCATCCGACAATCAGAAGCAATATGACCCGCCTTACCACACTTGAAGCATTTCTTTTCTCCACTCTTGCACTCATTCCTTCTATGCCCAGTCTCACCACAGTTATAGCACCTAACGGGAGCACTAGAATCTCCCCCCATTAGGCCTCTTCCAATCCCCAGCTCTAGGATTTCCTCTACCATATGGCTTACCTCTATTCATAGGCTTCTTACCTTTCTTTTCAAATAACTCGCGAGAGTGAGATGACTTCAGCTTAAGGTTATCCTCTTCGAAGATCCTGCTACAGTCCACCAAATTGACAAATCTTCGAATCCTCTGATACCTGATACCTTGCTTGATCTTGTCACGAAGACCATTCTCAAACTTGATGCATTTTGAGAATTCACTAGCTTCATCATTGTTGTAGTGAATGTAGTACTTCGCCAACTCAACAAATTTCGAAGCATACTCTGGTACCGTCATATTACCTTGAGTCAGCTCCAAAAATTCAATTTCCTTCCTGCCTCGAACGTCCTCAGGAAAATACCTCCTCAGAAACTCTCTTTTGAACACAACTCAAGAAATAGCTACACCATCAGCATCTAGTTCAGCTCTAGTAGCCATCCACCAGTCATCAGCCTCTTCGGACAACATATGAGTACCATACCTCACTTTCAAGTTCTCAGCACAATCGATGACTCTGAAAATTCTCTCGATCTCCTTAAGCCACTTCTGAGCACCTTCAGGATCATGCGTGCCCTTGAACAACGGAGGATTGTTCCTCTGGAAATTCCCCAATTGTCTGTCAGCACCAATCCCAGCTCCATTTGCATTCCCTCCCAGCACACCAGCAATCATGCCCAAAGCCTCAGCTATAGCATCGTCATTTATTCCACCTCTTCCAGCCATTGTTCTGATAATCACAAAACAAGTCCATTAGAATCAAAAGTATCAGCAGTGATAACTCGCACTCGTCGCATATAAAGGGAAAGACTGACACTAAGACTCTGGTCACAACGACCGACTATGCTCTGATACCACTATTGTAACACCCTTCTAAACCCCGCGGCAATTTATATAAATAAACAGAGTAAAAACATAAGCACAAGGGTGCCACAATTATTTAAAACAATTAAACCAACTATGGTCAAAGTCATGCTTCATTAGGAAACGATTTACCAAAACATAATCATGTTTATCACAACAGAATAAGAAGCATCATCAATACAACCAAATGAGAATATAATTCAACACCAAATAAAAATAGAGTAATCTCATAAAACTCTAAAACTATCGTTCCCCGGTATTACAAGATCAGAGCATGACCGACACGACCCAACAGAAACGGATAAACTCAACGAGTCATCCTCACCGAGCACTAATTCCGCTACTCCTCAATCTGAAAATGACAACATGTAAGGGTGAGTCTCATTCTTAATTAGTAAATATTATGCAATTCATAAGAAACAAGCATCATAATATATCGTTCACCCAATCATACATATTCAGATTCACAACTATTATTCATCAATTCATACAATAATAGATTACACCACATAACATAGAAATCCATTCCATTACGAAATAACATAATGCATATGACACAACTGACACTATGCATGTGGTACCAATAAACCGTGGAATCAATCCACCTGACCGATCTACGCCTCATCGAGATACGGCCCACCAACACAATTTCCTCACAATGGGAAATATGTCCACCATCGATCCAAACATCACCGGGATCCATCACCGAATGCATATGAATGAATGGACACACATATCATACTTAAAAACATCACTGATCACGATGAATAACTCATCTCAACACCACATCACCAATTAAGTATGTACATGTTCCCAACATCATTCAAATAGTCATGCATTCATCACAATCATAATAATAATCATAGCCAATTCATCACCACATCAAATACATTGTCACACCTATTTCACATGCACACAATGTTTAATTCTCAACAAATAATTAAATCGAGTTTTAGAGAAATAAATTCGGCCACTGCCCATATTCATCATTCATCATATAAAACATTTAATTACTTGCACAACGCCCAAAACGGCACTAAGAAAAGATTCACGGATCAAAAGATACGCCATTTTAAAGTTTTAGAAAAATTCCCGCACAGCAAGGTTCGCTCAGCGACGCGAGGAAGAATCGAATTTCTTCAGACCTCCGCTCAGCGGACCTCTAGCGACGTTAGACAGAAGCTAACCAGGTCGGGTCCTCCTTTCAGCGGACCCCCCTCCGCTTAGCAGACCTGCGATTTTACCAAATCTCAGGTCTGCGACAGACCCTGCGATTCCACCTATTTCTAGTCTAAAATCGAGTTTAAACAACATATACAGGCATACAATCATCATACATTCAATCATACACCACCAAACATCATTTAAACTCGTTATTAACCAAATAGTTCACACAATTTTCATCAATTCAATCCAAATTATAATACCCTAACCTAACAATCCCAATATCTAATTGAACCAAACCATACATCAATCTACCTATCACCTAAGACCACATAAGAGATACTAAAAGGAAGAGTCCCCCCTTACCTCGATGAATTTCTTAAATGCTCTTCTTCCGTTTCACGTTCTTGCTTCTTTCTCTTCTCTTGCCCTTTTCACGTGTTCTTCCTTTTTCTTCCCAAATGGCTCTTTTCTTATTTTATGAAAAATAAAATAATATGAACACAACTTAGTAAAAGGCCTAACCAAATAGCACCCCTCTTTTACTAACACTACACCATAAGCCCAATAGCTCTTATACCATAATCTTCCAGTTAAATCCAAATTAAATTAATAAACGGAAAATATGGGGTGTTACAACTTTCCATCAAGATTCCTTGAGAATTTGAAGAAACATCAAACTTGAAAGTTGTAAAGGATGTTTAGGGCTTTCTAAAAAATCATTAGAACTCCTCCATAGCACTTCTGAGCTGGGAGATTCGAAGAGATGAAGATGGTGTTCCATTCTTGAATTTCAAGTTTATTTCCATAAAGAAACCAAGTTGGAATCTTGCTTTGAAGACCTCTAAACCTCTGAATCTATTCATATTCAAAATATTACACAATATTTTGAGCTATAATTCACTTGATTCAAGCATTATCCAATCCATTTTGCCATTAAGAGAAGAAAGGTTACACTTCCATTCTAGTAAAGCCAACTTTTTGCACAATGTCAATGCATTGAGCCTCTAACTTGTTTCCTCTGCACCAAAAGCATTTCAAAGCCAAAAAGCAACCATCTAAGCTACAAAAGAATCACCCTAAGGCATGCTTAAAGTATGTATTTCACCATGGGAACCATAACTTTCTCATTTCTTCACCAAGAAGCAAAGTCACATAACTTTTGTTTGAATCAACCAAATGGTCTGATTCCCCCCCCCCCCCCCCCCACAAACCAAAAATTGTGCCTATAAATAGAGGCCTTTACTTCTGAAATCAAACACATAAAAAATCTCAAAGTTACTACCTCACTTGAAATTCCTACATCTGATCTGAGCTACCCTCAAATACTTGATCATTATATAGAGTTGCCTTACTCTGTAAGTAATAGATGGTAAACAACCTTCCTTCTCTTAAGACATAAGATGAGAAACAGTCACCTCCTATTCCCTTCATGGTTGACAACCTCTTCTATTCATGAAGCACATATCTTTTGAATAAACAACCAGTTCATCATGAGGTAATTCTTCAATACTGAAGACTCCATTAGAAATCCATTTTCCAGTCAGACCAGTAACATCCTTGGTAGATATAAAGTCATGAACATGTCCCTCATTTAAGAGAAGAAATTAAACAAACTGTACAGTTATTCTTTGAGATAGGAAGGGCATTATGCTCCACAAATAATTCAAGGTCTTCACACTCACTTTATTGAATGTTTTGACATTAATTGGATTTTGCCTCCAGCTCCAGCTTTATCTTGAGTATCATAGATTTGTTGATGTCAGAACGGATGTTCTAGACATTTGTCTAGAAATTCAGTTCTTTCTCCTAAAAAAGACTGGTTGGATTACCTTCTAAGGAACATAATAGCTATAAGAAATCCTTCATTAGAGATCAGAACACAAGATCCTTCAGAGTTGGAAACAAAAAGAATATTCTTCTTCAATAGCTTGTCATTTTCTTGTCAACCCTCTTGATTAGAGATCATAGTACTCCCTCCGTCCCATATTATAAGCAAAATTCAACTTTTTCACACTGTTTAAGAAAATTGGTCAACATAATTATTTTCATCCTTTAGTACCTAAATTGTCCTCATTGCAATATTAAAATACCTAAATTATCCTCACAAAACAAAGGCATGCGTAACTTTTGAGGTTTTGTGCAATAAATAAAAAGTACTCCTTATTTAATGCGCCGCAATTTTCGTTTCACGTTTGTGTACTGTAAAATTATTGGCGCACTTTCAGTTTTCATTTTGGCGCACCACAATTTTCATTTTGGCGCACTACAAATTTTTTCTAAACACATTGTAACTTCTATAAATTGAAATAAAACCATGCAAATACTTTGAAGCTTGTGAATTTGTTGGTTTAAGATGCCTCTAAATATTGATCTAAACACTCCTTTGGATGACTCAAACATCTCTAATCACCTTTCAAACGTGCCTCCAAATATTAATTTGAATGCTCCTCTAAATATTGATTTGAATGCTCCTCCAAATATTGATTTGAATGCATCAATAGAAGAAGAAGATCATATAGTTGAAAGTGAGTTTGAAGATGCTCTATCTAAAGAAGTAGAAGAAGATATGGATGAAGTAGATGACATTTTTAATGAAAGTGTGGTTGAAAATATATTTCCAGGTATGAATAGTACACCTAACCTTTAAATATAGTCACATCTGTACTACTTTATTTTACGTATTACACTTTTATAGGTATTACACGTTTTAGTGTCATTTCCTTAGCTCTTTACACATGTATGTTGTCAATGATGTGTCATTTCTTTTTCATTCCACTTGCATGCATATTCTTTTTAATTCTTTTTTTAATGCTTCTCCACTTATTACATGCATATTATCTCAATATTGTGACTCTACTGTAACTATGTAACCAATGGAGTAAGTTATCTTCTTAATGCTTTTGTAAATATTTTTCTTAATGCTTTTCCACTTATTACATGCATATTCTATGAAACAGGAAATGATACTCACAATGAGGTGCAAACATTTTCGAAAAAACGTTGCTTTTTAGATAATAGGCAACGGGATAATATTTTTCAAGTGTTGATCAATTCAAGTTCTGAAGGAAAAATTAAAAGAGGAATTGTCAAACAATTGGCTTCTTCCTATCAAGTATCAATAGATGTTATTTATTGAATTTGGAAGCGGTCAAAAGAAACGGGGAATGTTTCTCATAAGAAAACAAAAAATTATGGTCGGAAGAGAGTTGAACTAGATATTGAGAAAATGCGTAATCTACCGTTAGTTAAACGTAGCACTATCCGATCTCTAGCATTTGCCTTAGAGACTAGTCCGAGAAAAATAGGAGAGTATTTAAAAGAAGGTGTTTTGCGTCGACATTCAAGTGCACTAAAACCTCATATGACAGAAGATAATATGAAAGCTCGTCTTAGATTTTGCTTGTCCATGCTTGAAGAAAGTAGCACTACATATGATCCAAAGTTTCAGGCAATGTACAATGTTGTGCACATAGATGAAAAATGGTTCTATATGACACAAAAAAATAAAAGTTATTATCTTCTTCCAAATGAGGATGAACCATATCGCGCTTGCAAGAAAAAAAACTTCATCATGAAAGTTATGTTTTTAGTTGCGGTGGCAAGACCTAGATTTGATAATGATGGTAATGAAACATGATCGGGAAAAATTGGAGTGTTTCCTTTAGTTGATAAAGTACCCACAAAAAGATCAAGTGTTAATAGACCATCAGGGACACTTGAGACAAAACCGATTACTTCTATCATTAAGGAAGTTAGTCGAATGTTTTTAATAAACAAGATTTTGCCAGCCATCAAAGAAAAATGGCCACGAGAACATGTATCAGAAACGATTTACATACAACAAGATAATGCACCATGCCATGTTTCTATAAACGATGAGGAATTTCTAGCCGCGGCTTCCGAAGGTGGATTTGACATCCGGTTAACATGTCAACTGCCCAATTCTCCTGATTTAAATATTTTGGATTTAGGTTTTTTTCCAGCCATTCAAGCATTGTAACAAAAGAATGTGATGAAGACAGTTGATGAACTTATTCAAGTCGTACAAAATTCGTATGATGCTTTCTCTAGCGTGGAGTCGAACAAAATATTTCTCACACTTCAATCATGTATGATTGAAATAATGAAAGTTCGGGGATCAAATAATTACAAAATTCCTCATATAAAAAAAAGATGTGATGATTAGACAAGCCATTTTGCCCACTCAATTAAATTGTGAAAGGAAATTAGTTGAGAAAATTATCGAATGCTTACAAAATTAACAGTATTTACATTTGTAATACAAAATTTTTAACATTTGAGTTTTATCGATATTATCGTAAGCCATTTAAAAATTTGTAAGGTGTTTAATATTAAAAATATTTTATTTTACATTTGCACTTGAGTTTTAATATTTTATTTATCAATATGTACGTGAAGCATGATATCAACATGATAGGTTGCATATGCATGTTAGAAGCTTAATATCAGTAGGAGTATTATCAGTAATTTCTCATTTATAAATAAACTCACTAATACTAGTAGTAGTAACGTAAAGCTAATAATACCACCCATTTTCAATGAATACTTACCAATCACATTAGTTGTTAATATTAAAATCTTAAGCATTTCGACGTTTTTCAAAAAATTATGCTTGTTTCTAGTGTTTGAGCATTAATGACATTTAAAAAACTGAGCAAAGGGTATATTTGGTATAGTATCATTAATTATGAGATAAAAAGTCAGTTTTGCTTATACTTTGAGTACAAATAAAATGTTCAAATTTTGCTTATAATATGGGACGGAGGGAGTACTTATTCTTAATCACCCTCACATATGAACTATTTTCTTCCAAACACACTTGGATGTGCCTTTATAGTGGAATTGAGAGATTCCCAAGTATCTTTGGCCACAATACAAGTGATAAAGAGTCTGGAACAAGAACTTATCAATTCCATTTATAATGGTACTGACAACTTCAAGGTTAGAGAGACCCACTTTAGACTCTTCCCTTCGGTCTTCTTAACACCAGGATTCTTCCAACCACACAAACTTTAAAATTCTATTGGTCATTGATTTCCAAAATGCTATCACTCTAGGTTTTAAAAAAAACAAATAGTACCAGAAAAATATCTCCCTGAAGCTCCCCCAATAAACACACAGGGTGCCTGCTCTAATAACAATTGAAATTTTTGGTACAGACAACATATTCTAACACAGCTGTCTTAGTAACACATGATGTCAAGACATATGTTACGACATCTGGAAACAGACCAGACACATCAGACTGAAATTGATACTTAATTCAAAATTGCATAATGATAAACAACACAAAGAATTATTAACCCAGATCAGTGCAATAACACCTAATCTGGGGGCTACCAAGACAGGAAGGAAATCAACTATTAGTAGTATCAATTCAAAGCTAAAAAATCCCAGTTTACAATTTCTCACTTAATCGCTAACCAGTGCAACTTCTACCTAGAAATCAACATTTAGATATGAGAAATCACCATCCCACTTCCTAAATCACCTCAGTGATATCAAACAGTCCTAATCCTATTGACTGTATCAAGAACAACCCAATTTAAAAGATTACACCTCAAATAAAAAATACTTAGTTTTGCTTAAAAGCTTCAACCAAGAACAATACTCAACTTAATGCATAAAAACTTTAAGAGTGAGAAAAATAACTTGACAAACAGTCAAGCAACAAACAGCCTACCATACAATATCAAAAGATATGTGGGTGACTTAAAACTCAATAGACTTTTAAAACCTAAGACTTCTAACCTTACCCTAATTTTACAATTGAGAAAGCCTTAGTTGCATTAGGTCTCTAGGGTTTTCTTTAAATAGTCTTCAGCAGTCCATGGTTTTTAAAACATTTTACTTGATCCACAAGCTGAGAGTTACAACAAATATGTAGAAAAATCTTTTTGAATTTTGAAACAAATCTTCAAGTTTACCAAATTGTCTCAATCATCCAATTTTAGAAACTTTAATTCTGTTGGGGATTTGATTCACTTATTCCAAATTAAATCTTCTTGACCTACAAAAAGTTATTGACATATATCGAAAAGAAATATCACAGAATCAATCTTAAATCAAATCAAATTTGTTAAGATTCCACACATCTTGTATTGTTGTTCATGTTCAGAATGTCATGACATCAGTCAGGACATATGGTTTTCAATGTAAGTTCATACTCAGTTGTATCAGAAGATCATGATTTTTTGACATCTTGCTTAACATCTTTCAAGCACCATATTTTAGCAAAATTCTGCCAATCCTAAAATCACGGATCTAGCAAAAAAATTTGTGAAAAACTTGGAATTCTCCATGAGTTATCTTATCCTAGAACTCTAGAGCAAAATGGAGTTGTCGAAAGAAATAACAAACCTTTACAAGAAAGGGCTAGAACCACGACCCATGAAAACAATTTACCAAAGTACTTATGGGTAGAAGTTGTTAACACAATATGTTATGTTCAAAATATAATCTATATCAGACCTATTCTAAAAAAGACATCATATGAACTCTACAAAGGAAGAAAGTCAAGCATTTCTTATTTTCATCCGTTTGGATGTACATGCTAAATTATGAACAACAAAGTTTATCTAAAGAAATTTGATGCCAAAGCTTAAAAGGGTATCTTCTTAGGATACTCTGAATTCTCAAAGGCATACAGGATTTATAACTTTGATACCAGGATGGTTAAAGAGTCAATACATGTGAAATTTTATGACAAAGATCCTGACTATAAAATGTCAACGCTTGTTGAAAGTTTTACAATATTGCAGGTATTTGAAGACACCCCTGGCATTGGATGTTGAATAGTCTCTTAATTTGTAGTGGCTAACTGTTCATAAATGGCTCAATCTTTAGAAGTTGTGTGCTCAGAAGTTGTTCAACAATCATAAGATGGAAATGCAAAAGTTGATCCAACCTTAATAAGCTCATAATGATTCTTAAGAAGCAACACAATCCAAAAAGACCTTCAAGTATAAGACTTCACATCCAGAAGAGTTGATCAGTGGAAATAAATATAGTCTTAGGAACACAAGATATGCCTTCAGATAAGAAGAATCCATGTTAGGACTTATCTCCATGATTGAATCCACTTCTATTGATGAAGCACTTTTAAATGATGGACATGTTATTGCTATGCAAGATGAGTTGAAACAATTTCAAAGTAATGATGTTTGGGATATGGTACCCCAACCACATAAGAAGAACAATATTGGAACAAAATGGGTCTTTAGAAGCAAGCTCAATAAAAAAGGATAAGTTGTAAGAAACAAAGTTAGACTTGTAGCTCAAGGCTACAGTCAGCAAGATGGTATATATTTCTCGGAAACCTTTGCAGCTATTGCAAGGTTACAGGAAATAAAACTAATCCTTTCACATGCTACTAATTATAATATTATCTTTATATAAAATGGATGTTAAGAGTACATTTTTAAATTGTGTGATTTATGAAGAAGTGTATGTAAAACAACATACTCTTTCTGAGGAATTTTCTAAGACAATGCAGACTGAGTTTGAGATGAGCATGATGTGAGAGCTGAAGTTCTTCCTTGGAATTCAAATCAATCAATACAAGAAAGGATTTTATGTTCATCACACTAAATACACAAAGGATCTTCTGAAGAAATTCAAGCTAGATGTTTGCAAAATCATGACAATTCTCATGCATCCAACCTGCAATCTGAGCAAAGAGGAAAGCAACACCAAGGTCTGTCCAAAACTATATAGAGGTATGATAGGTTACTTACTTTATCTAACTAATTGTAGACCTGATATTTTATTTATTGTGTGCTAGATTTCAATCAAATCCTAGAGAAACTCGCTTAACTATTATTAAAAGGATCTTTAGGTATGTCAAGGGAACAACTAATCTAGGGTTTATTTATAAGAAATCCCTAGACTATAAGATAGTTGGGTTCTGTGATGGTGACTATGATAGGGATAGAACTGAAAAAAATCCACTAGTTGATGGGTCTGTTTATAGAGTCTAAAATGTGATTGCATGTGCACATCCTATCGAAGTAATATACAAAATTATCGAACCACAGAGACCAATCGTCAATCTATCAACTCTATTTCTAAGGTGCTTATCTAAGGCAGATCGATATAGTTGAGATTTGTACAGTGCAGAAAAATAAAGGATAAATTAAATTGCAGATAAAAAGCACAGGTTCGAATGTAATTCACATTAATCAAACAGTGTTCCAGTAGTACATAGATATAACTACTTGTAGGGCAATATTTTCTACTTATAGAAAGGAACAATTTGACGGGAACTTGTCGCTTTCATGTACTAAGAACCGAGTTAACTCTTTAATCCTATCCTTTTATTGTCACTTATAAAAGGTGCCTCAAACCTTAAAGTAGTAAACCTATTTTTAAGAAATTATTTACTTAAAAAAGTACAAAAGTGATTTTAACTTGGAAAGATTAACTTAAAGAGATTCTTGGCCTTGGGCCAAGAATCATAGTTCAAACCCATAAACACGTCCGAAAATAGTTTCAAAATCGTTTTCTAAAAATATGTTAAAGATTCCTAATTAAATAAACAAACTGTTTTCGCCCTTTTTGTTTGGTTAAAAACTAATCAAGTTTAGTCTTAAGTATGGACGGCTTTCGATCTTACCCATAAACATTTAAGTACAGCAAACTTGAATTAAAAGTCAAAACATCCCCAATAGTATTTCTATTAATACAACGTTTGGAACACTATCGTGACAATGATCCTTACATTCTAACCCTTAAAGGTTTAGCCAGACATGGAAATAAAAGTAAGCATATGAAAACGTTTAAAAATAGTAATAAAAGCGAGTGCGAGAAATAAAGTAAATAAAGCAATGTGGGATAAATAAGTGCGGTAAATAAGATAGAAAGTAAAGGCAAGATAAATAAAACGTGAATGCAAAATTAATTAAAAACCTGCTCCAATCGGAGTCTTTAAATCTGGTACAAGCGAAAAGTAAATTGTGCTTGAAGTAAATGACAAGGAAATAAAATGCTCCAACCTAATCACACTATGGTGAAATAATCCTCTGATGTGGCGAATTATTGCTTTTACAGAAGTACGTATAGGCTTAGTGTTGTAGATTAAGTTGGATGGAAAATGAAAATAAAATGAACTTCCTATGTATAGATATTCTTGAAGTAGCGTAAAGACATGAGTTCCCCTCAACTCTTTCTGAGCGGGAAACCAAAACCAAAGACCGAGCCCGCGGAGGGGGGGTCGGCGGCTGCGGAGAAGGCCGAGGGGGAAATCATGGGGACATGGCAGTTACCCCTCTGGATTACGTGGGACACGTCATTGCGTTCCCTACAGCGGCCGCTAAGCTGGACGCCATGTGCGCGAATTGACTGGAAATCCTGATTTTTCTGGCTTTTTCACTTGTTTTCTTCAAAGGAGTGAATAAAAGGGATAATACCTGAAAAAGAGCCAAGAACAAACATAACACAGAAAAATAACCTAAAAAATAATGAAAAGTATGTGCAAATCGAGTCAATTATGTAGTGCGATTCAGTGTGATCACTAGTGGAGGCTGTCAATTCATAGGTGAAAATCTTATATCCTGGGCTAGTAAAAGATAGGAAACTATTGCTTTGTGCACAACAAAAGCAAAATACATCTCAGCTGCTTGTTGTTGCATACAACTCCTCTTGATGAAATGTTAGTTGGAAGATTATCAGATTTATGGAATCAGTATTCCCATATTTTGTGACAATGCTGCTGCTATCTATCTAACAAAGAATCATGTTCAACATTCCATAACCAATTACATTGAAATCAAACATCATTTTATCAGAGATTATTTTCATAAGGGTGTAATAGATATACAATTCATTGATACTGATCATCAATGGAATGAAATATTTACCAAACCTCTTACTGTTGAAAGATTTGATTTTATTAAAAAGAATATGAAACATTCCTTTTGTTAAAGAATTGTGTTGGTTACTATATGAAGGATCAGAGTCTGATGATGATTAGAAGCTACTGTGATTAGAAGTTCTAAACTAGCTTTTGATGAATACTAGACTCTAAAACATCTCAGCCTCTAATGCTAAGAATTTGATTAATTGTCTCGGATAACATATAGGTCGAAATTCGTTTTACTTGTGTATATTTTTTCCACTTATGGATCACCTGGTCAGGACCGTACATCGGAATCTGATTGCATCCAGAATATGAGTCCATGAAAGATAGCAATTGATAGTCAATTGAGTTATCAACGAGTTGGTCAATGTTCTTAGAATAGATGGACGCCAAAAAAGTTTCGTACATGGAGACCTTGAAGAGAAAATCTACATAGAACAACATGAAGGGTTTGTTGAAGAAATCACTGTATGGTTTGAAACAAAGTCCAAAACAATGGTATCGTCAGTTTGATGAATTTATTCTTAAACATGATTTCATAGGAAGTAATTACGAGAGTTGTGTATACGTATTGAAGAGAAATCATTATGACGTCAAAACAACTTTCTTACATGGAGACCTTGAAGAGAAAATCTACATGAAGTTACATGAAGGTTTTGTAGAAGATAAGGCTAAGGTAACAAAGTCTAAAGTAGTGGTATTGTCGGTTTGATGAATTTATTCTTAAACATGATTTTGCAAGAAGTAATTGTGACAATTGTGTATACATATTGAAGAGGAACAAGAAATTCATCATCAAACTCCTTCTACATGTTGGAGATATATTAACGGAAAGCTCTAGCAAAAACAAGATCAGTAAGCTCAAAGAGATCTTGAATGGTGAATTTTAGATGAAAGATCTCGGTGAAGTTAATTCTGGATATCATGATAATCTGCAAGAAGACTGAATTGTTTTGATCTCAATCTAGTAACTTGAAGAAAATGGTGAAACGGTTTAGAATGTAAGATTTTTAAACTGTCAACACTCCTTTAGGTCATCACATAAAACTTTCGATTAAACAATACCCTCAAACTGACTAAGAGAGAAGATAATGAAGAGTACTCCTTATGCAAGTGGAGTTGGAAGCATTATGTATGGTATGGTTTGTAGTAGACCAGACTTAGCATATGTAGTTAGCATAATAAGTTGATTTATGAAAATCCTAGCCATGTTTATTAGGAAGCTTTGAAGTGGGTGTTGAGGTATTTGAATGGTTCACTAAAGCGTGATTTAAATAACACAAGGTCAATTCAAGAAGAAGACACTTTGGAGGATTTTGTAGATTCAAACTATGCAGATCCTGTGGTCACTAGAAAATCCCTATTAGGTTTTACATTTATGTAATTTTGGACAAATATAAGGTTGAAGGCAAATCAACAATCAGTGGTCATGTTATCAACTACTCAAGCAGGATATATTGTCTTTGTTGGAGGGGTCAAGGAAGTCATATGGCTGAAAGACATGATTGAGAAGTTAGGAATTACTCAAGAATGTGTGAAGATAAATTTGACAGTCAAAATGCTATTCATCTAGTCAATCATCAAGTTTCTCATGAGAGTACGCAACACATTGACATCCATTTACCCTTTATAAGAGACATGGTAGATTCAAAGGAAATTCATATTTAAAAGGTGCCCTCGGACGAGAATCCAACAGACATGTTCACCAAATCATTGTCAAGATCAAAGTTCAAGCATTGCTTGGACTTGATCACAATTGTTGAAGAGTGATTCATGTTTTAGAGAGAGCAGCAAGGTGGTTAGGGTTAAATTGACATCACCATCAGTTTAAAGTTAAGGTGGAGAACTGTTATAATATGCCTTAACCTCAAGTGAGAAAAGAAAAGGAAATGAGACATATTTCGGTACTGACAATTTTTTGGGCTTGTTTGCATATTCGTTTGTTAATGGGTCATATCTTAGACCCGTTAATATTTTGTTAGTTATAAATATTGTTTTTCTCTCATTTGTTAGGCACAAGTTGTATAAGATAGAAGTTCTAATGAGAAGTAAAGGGTAGAATTCTTATCATTATATATTAATGATTTGGAAGGCTTTTGGGGTTATCAAAGGGATTGGTAAATACTTTAAACACCTTGAGTTTGTGTGATTCTTATATTGAAGTTAGAGAGATTGAGAAACACTTGGGTAGAAAATAGGGTTTGTTCTTGAGAATTTAGAAGACTATTTTCTTGTAACTCATTTGAAATATATTGTAACAACTTTTGAAGTATAGTGAATTGGAAAGCTGCCATCTCCCCCAGATGTAGATTGATTTGATCAAACTAGTAAACAAATTTCCGTGTTCTCACCTATTATATGTTTTATTGCTTCAAGTCATTTGTTTGGTGGTCATAGTTCCTTATCTCACACATCAAATTTCTTAGTGTTATTGAACTCTGAATAATTCTTTTGAAGTGGTTTGATTATTCTCTCAATTTCACAACAATTTGACATTGGTAAGAGATAGAACTTAAAAAGAGTTTTTATTGACACTCTCATCTTATAAGTCGATTTTATAAGAATAAATCTGAAGTTTTGAGATGGTTAGTTATCTGACAAAATGAGATTTAAGAAGAACTCATAAAAAGATTATAACAAATATGGAGAAAAAATGCACACTTTGCACAAGTAGATGGAAAGAAAGATAATGCAAAATAATTAATCTCAGGACTCGTGGCAGAAATCAAACAATTAAACATGATAACATGAATGGTAAATTTAAAGATGATGTATTTTATAAATTCTTGATATTGGTGTATCACACCAAATGACTCCTTTAAAATCTATTATGCAAAGAGTCAAAAGAGCATTGAATCCATGAGAGATAATTTTATAAAATAACTTTTATGTTGAATTATGTGCTTTTAGTTTCTTCATTCATTTTTGTGTGCTTGTTAATTTCTATTTTCTTACAAATGTAAAAACTATTATTTTAATTTTTTATGTTTTTATATTTAAAAATTAATAATCATTTAAAACTAAATATTATTAGATGTCCTATTGTTCAAATTGAATTTCGAAAAATTAATCAAAAGTTAATAATATAATAATAATATAATTGAAATAATAATATACATACTATTTTAAATATTATAAATTATAATATAATAAATTATATATAATAATAATAATTTACTATGTTGAATTATATAATCAAATATACATACTATTTTAAATATTATAAATTATAATATAATAATAATATTTAAAACAAACCCGTGGGAAAGCACGGGCTTTGCCTACCATTATTAAATTCCTGAGCATGTGCAATGTACTGATATATCATATATAATTGAAATGAATATAAAAAGTTATCTTTTAGACACCTAACACGGTGCTCCATTCTATGCTACACTGTATTTGTTGACCTTAATTAAATACCACACATATTCTACAACAGGATCCACTTGACATCATCGACTAAAAATGGCAAGGTTTAGTTCATGTTACGGGAAGGAACTTTTTTTTGTTCTTCTTTTATTATCGTATTTGTCCTTTCAAGTTGCAACATGTGGCTCCATAGTAAAGTTTCTTCCTGGATTCAATGGTCCCCTTCCTTTTCTGCTTGAAACTGGGTCAGTTTTACTAACTTAGCTATATACTTCATGCTTTTCATGTTTATTTATTTATTAAGCTATATATGGTATTAAAATAAATATTTCATATTGATATTTGTTAATAAGGTATGTGGGAGTGGGAGAAGAAGAGGATGTGCAAGTGTTTTATTATTTCATTGAATCAGAGAATAATCCAAAGGAAGATCCTCTCATGCTTTGGCTAACTGGTGGACCTGGTTGCTCGGCTTTGTCTGGTCTTGTCTTTGAAATTGGTAATTGCAACTTTGCTTTTGATAATCTTACAATATGTTTTTGAAGTTTATGTTAAACCTAACTTGAGTGAAATGTAATCGATTGGGTTAGTGAAATGGTAGTTGGTAGAGAGAATGAGAACAGGATTTAAAAGCATTAAATATGTTTTCATTCTAAATAAATATATAATTTATATAAAATATAATAAAAGGTGTCAGTGAGATGACATTTGAGAGAAATAAGAAAAAACTTATATAAAATATAAATCATCCTTGAATGTTTGGAGAAAAAAATTATGGAATATTATAAAGGTGGCAAACACGTCTCAACACTATTTCGTGAAATAGGTCAAGTTTTAGATTCGAACTCTCTAATATATCTCTTCACTCTGCTCTAATTTTTTGGAAGTTTTTGGAAGGGTAGAGATTAACGTAGAGATTAATATGAAATTTTGTAATTTTTAGATTTAATGGTACAGTGCTCGTGGGTACGCCATGTTCCACACTATTTTTTTTATAGAATATATCAAAATTTTAGGCTTACACCCTAAATTATATCCACCTTATTTTTTTAGATTCTTTATAAGACGGACTTATTTTGTGAGGTCACTAAAATAAATCAGCCATCGATTTAAAGATCAAAATTTTGTGACCGCCTATTCGGTCACGAAAATTTATTTTTATATACAATTTAATTTATATATATAATAGAGACCGAAACTTCGGTCACTAATATTTTTTGTTTTCTTTTTCTATTTTTAATCCTCTTTATTATGTTATTAGTTTTTCTTTATTTTTTTTTAAGATTTTAATTATCTTTCAATTTTTAATTTTTACTACAATTTTCATCTTTTTTTATTGTTTTAACATATAATATATTCATATAAAATATAACACTAGATGTTAAATGGTGTAGGGACAAGTTCTTATTCAAATACGCAAAGGTCACAAGTTTGATTCTTAGGGTATCATGACTTTTAATTTTATTTTACGAAAAAGAACACTAAAATCGGTTTTTAAATTTGGTCTCAATTTTGGTCGCTAAATTTTGGTCACTAAAGTCGTCGCAAAAGTTTAGCGACTAATACTTTTTCAACCGAAAAGTAATGGTCACTAAATCAGTCGCAAACCGTGTTAGTGACCGATTTTAAAATTTTTTCGGTCTCTAACTCGGTCACTAAAAGTGAATTTTTTAGTAGTGATTAAACAAAATAAAATAATTATGCAGAATAAATTAAACTTGAGATTTTGCATTTTAGGTCCACTTGAATTTAAAAAGGGGGAATATAACGGGAGTTTGCCTAACCTGATACTGAAACCACATTCATGGACAAAGGTTAGGGTTTAATTCTTCTGTGTTGGCTAATTTTAATATTTTTGGCTTTACTGTATCTATTTCATCTAATCATTTTACTTAAACATTTAAATATTGATTTTTAAAATGATTTTTTATGAATAGGTAAGTAGCATTATATTCGTAGATTTGCCTGTTTTCACAGGCTTTACATATGCCACAACAAATTCTGGTTCACAACGAAGTGACTCTATATTAGTTCATCAAACTCATCAATTTTTTAGAAAGGTATATATTCAAACAATTTCGATTGTTCTCATTTCACAATAATCATTTTTTTTGTTTTTGAAATTTATTTATTATAATCAGTCAAATAAGAGCGGAAGTTATGTTATAAATATTTGTAGTGGTTAGTTGATCATCCAAAATTCCAATCAAATGAAATTTACATTGGCGGTGATTCATACTCGGGTATCCCTATTCCAGGAATTGTTCAAGAAATTATACAAGGTATAAAAGTCATGCTCAATTATGCATTAAAATACCATTATGTTGTTATTCATTTATTCAACATTGAAATTTATAATGAAATTCACAAATTTCTATGTTTGCAGAAAATGAAAAAGGTGTCCAACCTTGGATGAATCTTCAGGTTAGCTTCTTAAAGGATCACCTTATTAATTTAGGATGCACCATTGAAAAAAACATAAGTGTTTACCGTATGCTTTAATAATGTAAAAAATATATAAATAAGTATTGAAAATTTATAAAGTACTAACATAGACACGAATATGAGACACAAATTGTTTGACCATTTTAATTAAACAATTTATGCATGCTATGAAACAAAACAATACATTATAACAACTTTCAAGTTGATCATATGTCATCATCCAATAACTTCTAAATTAATTATGATAAGTTATTTTCTTCAGGGATACTTGTTGGGAAATGCTGTAACAACCAGAAAGGAAAGTAACTATAGAATTCCTTTTGCTCATGGAATGGGACTCATATCCGATGAACTATACGATGTAATTTTAAATATTGAATTTTAATTCCTTAATACATATTGAAAATCTATGAAGCACTGGAATATATGCTAACTAACTAATCTATAATATTCTGCAGTCACTCCAAATAAATTGTAAAGGCGATTATGTAAATGTAGAAAGTAGAAATATTTTATGTTCTAAAGATATTGAATTATTTGAAGAGGCTACATCAGGACTTAATTCAGCTCATATTTTAGACCTACAATGTGAGTGGCGTGATGATACTGAAAAAATTCTGAGATCTCTAATCAAGAAATATCCCTCCAACTTCCTCACTTCAAATCTCAGATTGCCTCCCTTAAATTGTCGAGTAATGCTTCTTTTCTATTATGGAATGCAATGATAATATTTTTGTATAAATCTCAAAATACTTTGTTTTCTTTTCATCCTTAGAGTTATCCATATTTCCTTTGCGCTGTTTGGGCCAATGATGAGAGTGTTCGCAACGCATTACACATACGTAAGGTATAAAGTTGAAACATATACATGAAAGTTATTTATCATGTTGACTATCTATTTATTCTAAAACAAGTTTTCTCCTTATAACATTTTACAAAGTTTCCCACATTTGTGCACTATTTCACGAAACTCTCTACTAGCTATGTAATTATAACATAAGTGGTTGGTTGCATGTGTTACAGGGTAGTATGGGAAAATGGCATCGTTGTACCTTTAATATACCTCATAAGAAGGATATATTAAACAGTTATGATTATCATGTAAATCTCAGTAGAAAAGGCATCCGTTCACTAATTTACAGGTCAGTAGTATTTCTCTATGCTCATATATTTCATAAGATGAACTATGTAATTTTATGATTTCTTATGGAAAGATAATTTGTATATTTCTAATAATAGTGGAGATCATGACTTGTTAGTTCCTTTCTTGGCGACACAAGCATGGATAAGATCTTTAAATTATTCCATCATTGATGATTGGAGACAGTGGCATACAAATGACCAAGTTGCAGGGTATTCATATAATTATAACTTTATTTTAAATAATAATTAACCATGCAGAATTTATGAACATGTTAAATTAATATTTGTTTTGATTTTCTGCATGTCTAGATACACACGAACTTACTCTAATCTGATGACATTTGCAACCGTTAAGGTGAGTCTCTTTTTCTCTAAATTCTACAACTATAATTTACATGCACATGTTTTACTTGATTAGTTTATGAATATGTTGTGAAATACGATAATATCAACCACTCATGAAACATTAATGTGTGGAAAAAAGTACAATGACAACAAAAATAAATATTCTCAACCAATTGTTAGTTGGTCCAATTGTGATTTCCGCATGACTTGGTAAGGAGGATCGCGGTTCGATTCTCTGCAACTGGGAACAGAAGGGGCTAGAATAACTTGATTTCAAAACTGACCTCCAAACCAGATTAGACGGTAATAAACACGCAAATTTTGTTTATCAATTTTAATCAAACCAATTTATTCTAGGGAAAGACAAACTCTCTAATTCACTATAATTCAAAATTTATTACAAGATATTACTAGATGAATTACAAGAAAACAGTCTTTCAAGTTCCCAACAACTAACCTTATTTTCTAACCAAGTGTTTATGAATATATCCAACTCTTAATATATGAATCATAAAAATTAAGATTTTTAGAAGTGTTTCTCAATCACCTTAAATATCTCTAAAGGTTTGTCAAATTTTTAGAACAATGAATCCTAAGAATTTCTACTCTTCCCTCTCTGAGCTTCTCTAATTAGGATTACCACCTCTTTTCTCTTTCTTTCATACAGCAAAAGCGACAAACAACCATATTTATAAATGTTGAAACCCTATATATCCAATTCAATGAAAAAACATGAATCGTTACTAGAAAAACCTAAAAAAATGAATCGACTCGTCTTAACTCCTGTGATCCAACCATAGTCCCCAAAACTGCTGACCATAAGCCTCCTCCTTCCGACTTCCACAAGTTCACAAATCCGAGCCTCCACCGCAACCGCCTGCTCGCTTGAAAAACGTGATAAGGGAAAAAGATTGTTCTATTTATCACCAGGAATATTGAACATACTTCTATAATTCTCCACATTAACTAAAAATTGACGGTGTTATCAATTTAATCATCACCCACCTTGACACTCTTTCTAAAGGTTGAATCATTATTCAAAGAACTTGATCAATTCCAATAAATGTTTGAAGCTTAATATAGGCACATGCATTTAACCACCTTACATTTCTTTGGTACTCTCACATGTCCAAAAACATGGGGTTTTCAATTAGTGAATAATTCACTGCCTTCATACATCTTTAAATCTCCTTAATTTTGAATGCCCCTTTAAAGTATTTGATTATGAGTTTTTATTTTTCTATAAAATTATGATGAATGGATGAACGATAAAGCAAGAAAAATGGAGTGCAATAAGGAAATTGACACAAGATATATCTTGGCTCCCCTTTCCAAATTGACACAAGATACAACCTCACACCAAGACTCTTAAATTTCTAACACAATTAAGAAAACACATCACTTTCTGATTTTACAATGTACAGAGAAAGAACTCTACTTTCTCCTTACTTTTCTTGTTTCCAACAACTTGGAAAATGAGTTACAATGATACTATTACAAACAATTGAATACATATGATGATGTTAAGCATTGATGAATTCTGATAATCCAAAAAATTCAAACAAGTCTCCTCTTTCAATATAACAATTCAAGAATTACAACCTCTATGTGCTCCAGAAAGTTTTCTCTAAGTGATTGAAAATTATGCAGTAAAGTTTCTTAAGAAATATGATATTATGCAGATCAATTATTTTAAAAATATGGATGAAAAAGGTGATTTCAACAATGAAATATTGTGCTATTTATAAGTTACAAGATACCTTTAGAAATTCGTAAGAATGCTTGAAAAAATGATCATGAGAATTTGAAATGTTTTGGAAAGGTATCATAATCAATTGTGATGGAGAGGTATGGCATTAATTCAGAATTTTTCTATATGTTACATAGGTAAATTGATTGGTTCGAGGATTTCAATTGATTGGACTATCCACAATGTTAAAAAAATTTGAGGAAAAAATATAGGTCAATCAATTGATTATGAATGGTTAATCGATTTACATATTCCAAAATAGAATGGTCAATCGAGTGGTTGAAGAGGTAAATCGATTGACCTCTTTTGATTTTCAAATTTTTGTTTTACAAAACCAATATCAATCGATTTACTCAATGGGATCAATCGATTGACCTTATTAACTTTGAAAATTTTCTAAGTTAAAGATGAAACTTTGAAACAATGCATGTATTAAATTTAAAGATTATTTCTTAAGAACCTAATGCTTATAACAATTGAAGTGCAATATTTTACCTTAGAACAAAACTATTTCCATGAATCATAAGAGCTTGATCCATCCATAAATATTCAACCATTATCTTTTCCTTCTTTTAATTGATTTGTCTTCATCAAAACATCACCTTCATAAGAGTTTATCTTCACAATCTCCTCCTTTTTGGATGACGACAAATAACTTCTTTTATGATTGTTATTTCTGTAAACCCCCCCCCCCCTCCCCCAAGATGAATACCCCTCCTTTAGTTCTTGGAACCTTGAATCCTTTGGGTTCTTCATCTTCATAGCTTTATAAATCTTAGAAAAGTAAACAAAAGCATACGTACATCATTCTCCCCTTTTGACATTATCAAAAAGAAGGGAAAAATAAGTGAAACACAGAATCATACATGAATAGGGAGTAACCAAAGAGGGGGTGAATTATGTTTTAAGATTTTTTCGATTATTTTAGAGATGTTATGGATCTTTTTATTTTTCTAGATAATTATGATAAATGGATGAACAATAAAGAAGGAAAAATAAAGTCCATTAAGGAAATTGACAAAAGATATGGTCAGTTCCCCTTTCCAAACAAGAATACTCAAGCCCCCTAGCACCCCGTGAGAGATTTCACTATGTTAGAAATGGTTACAACCTCACACAAAGACTCTCTTAACTTTCTAACACAATCAAGAAAGCACACCAATTACCGAAATTACAATGTACAGAGAAAGAACCCTACTTTCTATTAACTTTTCTTATTTCCAACAACTTGGCAAACAATTTGCAATGATATTGTTCCAAAAAATTGAATATAGATAAATATGTTAAGTAGTGGCGAATTTTGATAATCCATAAAATCCAAACAAGTTTTCTTTTTCAATATAACAATTCAAGAGTTATAAACTCTAAGTGCTTAAGAAAATTTTATTTAAATGATTGAAAATTATGCAATAAAGTTTCTTAGAATATTTGATATTATGCAAATGAATTATTTTGAAAATATTGATGAAAGAGGAGATTTGAATAATGAAAAGTTTTGATATTTATAAGTTACAAGATACCTCTAGAAATTAGTAAGAATGCCTGAGAAAGTGATCATGAGAATTTGCAATGTTTTGGAACGGTATCATGATCAACTCTAATGAAGAGGTATGTCAATGATTAAGTATTTTTCCATATGTTACAGAGGTGAATCGATTGACTTGAGGGTATCAATCAATTAACCTATTCACAACATTCAAAAAATCTGAAAAAAAGAACTAGGTTAATATATTGATTTAGAATAGTTACTCAATGCATGTATTAACTTTAAAGCTTATTTCTTCACCACCTAATACTTATAAAAATTGAAGTGAAATATTGTACGTTAAAAGAAAATCATTTCCATGAATCATAATACCTTGATCCATGCATTTCCATGAAAGCTGCAATCCTTATCTTTTCCTTTCTTTCTATTGATTTGTCTTCATCATAACATAATTTTCACAAGAGTTTGTCTTTACAAATATACTTAAATTTTGCGTAGAAGGAACTCATGATTATCTGATAGTTTAAGACTAACTGTATAAAAACCTTGAGCCTTGCAATGCTTATTATCAGTTATTGAACAACTCCACCTTCTTTCAACTTTAAAGTGTAAAAGTGTGTTTTCCTCGGGCACATGTTATAAGATAATCTTGAGTCCACGACACGACCCTTTTCAAACACTGAATTTGATACCACTAGTTCACCAACACTCTCATAACCTTCTTCATTCGAGGGAAATGCAATCTAAACAAAACCTTTAGTGTCCCCCCTCTATCTCCCTCACTCTCACTCCCCTTTCTCTCTTTATCTCTCTCTTTCTCTCTCTATCATCCTTCTTGAAGTGATTGGTTTTACGAAAATATAGAAGTTTATCCTTGACTTATAAAAACCCTTGGATTTGAATGTGTAACGGGGGAAATTGAGATCAAAGCCATTGGATCGACTTGACTCATTATTTTAGTGAAATTCGCCACCGCGCTTTATTGTTTCCAAAGGAAAAGGGAAAAGAGAGAAATAAAACCCAAAAAAGTTTTTTGAATAAAAAACTAATAAAACAAAGAAGAGATCTTAGGTACGAGGGTTGATTATGTGAGGGGAAAATATTAGCACCCCTCACATATATGGTACTCCACTGGAACCTTTTTGTAAATCTCTGTTAAAAGGAAAAGGAATTGTGTGAAAAAGAAATTTTTTGTTTGGTTTTAAAATTATGCTCGGCAAGACATAACATCTTGTGCCTACATACCTCTTGAGTACAATGGAGAATTCAGAGCAAATGTACTTCCACTTAAAAGGGAAAACAAATTTTTGTTTAAAATAGGATAAACACATTATCATCATAGAAAAGAAAACTCAGCCAATCATTCTTGAACATGAGAACAGATGGATCATTTGCATCACAAATGAAAGAAGGGCTCCAACTTGGATAAATCAACAAGTATGCCACTAGCTCTTTCAAGTGGAAAAGAATCCATCATATCAATCAATATCAAGACATCGGAGAATTACATCTCCACTAAAATAATCATTCATGTCTAAAATTTTAAAAACAGGTTTTAAAAGAAAGCCACAAAGGGCTAAAAATTTGAAAGAAAACTTTATCAAAAGAGTTTTAAAAGAGCGTGCAAATATAGAAGGATTTGAAAAAGGAGAGAATTTTTGAAAATTTAAGAGTGTGCAAACATTGGAGAATTACATCTCCCCTAAAATAATCATTCATGTCTAAAATTTTAAAAAAAAAGGTTTTAAAAGAAAGCCACAAAGAGCTAAATATTTGAAAGAAAACTTTATCAAAAGAGTTTTAAAAGAGTGTGCAAACATAGAAGGTTTTGAAAAAGGAGGGAGAAGTTTTAAAAATTTAAGAAGATGAGAGTAGATGAAGGGACTATCCTAAAGCATAAAGTTAAAGCTAAGGACAAGAACAATTTAACCAATCAAGAAGCCAACACTTGACATAAAGTCGACATAAGCATTCCTTTCCTTTGGATTTATCTCAACAACATAGAAAGCAAAAAACTTTGAACAACCTAACCAGAGCTCTAAGATAGTAATCCAATTTAAGCATAGCTTCACCAATCTTAGTTTTGTCCTAGATGAAATTGAATTAACATAGCATATAAAGCCTTTGTATAACATAGAAGGTACCTTTACATAGACAAAAATTCCCAATGCCTCAGAGTAAACTCCAAGGACTTCAGACAAGCATCGCAAATAAGATAACACAAGGTCCAGAGGTCTCAAGGGAACAAGGCTCCTAATACTAAGTCCAAGAGGTCTAAAACTCCAAAATGCCAAAGGATAGTAACCATAGTCCAAGAGAGCCTTAAGTATTTTAGTGTTCAAGTTAATTATTAATGTTTTAAGAACAAAATAAGAGTCCAAATAGACAAAAGAAAAAGTGCATAAGAATAAACATATGTCCAAATGGACAAAGTGAAAATGAACATAAACATAAATATGATAATGAATAAGGAATAGTAAAGCAAAAGCATAAAATAAAATAGAAATAAAATAGAGCAAAATAATAAAAGAAGCATAAAAGTAAAGTTAGAAGTTAGTGATTAGAAGTTATTTGTTAAAGTGAATGATCAATAATGGTTGAATAATGAACTTAGGCCAAAGTTGATGAAAACTTATTGGAGGATTGGTAAAACCAGAGCCTCCTAACAACAATTTTTCAAATGTATTGAGCCAATTGTCAAATAATTAACCATCCGTGGGCTTGAAAACATAAGCTTATGCCACAAATGATCATTTTCTGATACGGGACAAATGTAGCGCTATGTTAAGCAATTTCCAAGTAACTTATATAGAAGTCACCCTACAACTAGGTCGGTCAATAACAATTTATGTGTTTAACAACAAATTAGAGAAATGATATGTAAATTATTCTCCTAAAATTTGCAACACACGTAAAATAACAATAAAAAACAAGAATGAGATTGAGATGAAGAGGGAGAAGAATGAATAAAAAACAAAACCAAATGTCTAGATGAATTCTTTTGGTCATAATGTGATATCATCTTAATGATCCATCCGAGGAATGATAAAATCGTAGCCTCTACACAATGAATTTATCAAGACTTACACCCACAAATCAAAATAAAAGATATGAAGAAGAAAGTCAAATCATAAACCCTCACCAAATGGATCATCAAGCCAAATATTAAAAAAAGAAAAGAAATATTAAACAATTTTTAAAATAGAAAATAAGAAGCAAAAATCATATCAAACATCTAAGCATCAAATAAATTCAAATCAAAGATCACCATAAGTCAAGGAATATCATAGGATCATTTCCGATTTTTTCCAGAATTTTATAATACTTAAAAAGATTTTAAAACCAATTAAATCTCAAAGAAAAAGAGAGAAAATATTAAAAATATCAAATGATTTAATAAAAATATGAAAAAATAGTCTTAAAACCATAAATGATTCAAAGTATTTTTGGTATTTTTTTCATAATTTTTGGATTCAAAATGTAGGAGATATTAATTTTTGAAGTAAAATAGAATTAAAACAAATTTGAAAAATTAAAAGAAATCATAAAATATATGATGCTTTGGATCTGGCTCATTAATTGACGTGACAACATCTAATGGTCAGAAAGCGTGCAGCCATGGTGTGTCTCAGTCAACACAAACACATCTTGAATAAAATGGTCAAGCCAATGAAATTTAAACAATTGGCTTAGTGTCATTGGTTGAAGATGGACATGTAGGTCATCTTCAACCTCCAGCCATGGATTTCAAAAGAAATCTGCAGAAAACTTGAATCATTCAAGAGGTAATAAAATTAAATGCTAGTGGTATCATTGTGTTCGTCTCTCTTGGACGATCTCAACCACATCATTGCAAAACATTTATTCAAATTATAGCTCACTTGTTTTGGAAAAAACGAGAAGATTTAAAAAGGGATTTGAAAACAGATGCATCAAACAAAGCTAAACATCAAAATTAATTGTGCAATGAGTATCAATGAATCAAATGCTTCATATTAGGCACCAATTTGAGTTGATTTGATGAAGATTTCTACCTGAACGAAGTAAGTTTGAAAGCTTCTAAAAATGAACTTCAATCTCTTGATTTAGTGGACGACTATTGCTTCTAAGAGTCTGGTTAGCTTCAGAGATTTTCAATGAAGCTAATTGAATGGAGATTTTTGTGAACTATGGTGAGGAATTAAGAAAACCAAAATTCAAGTTCAGAGTTCGCGTGGGATTTGAACATGGGTCAATTGGCTCTCAAAAGCTTGGGGAATGAATGAGGGATGACCCTCTATTTATAGCCGAGCTAATGAAATCAAAAATTGTGTGAAATTATCAAGTTTTGAGTGATTTTGTGTGAGCTCCACGAGTGATAAAACTGTGACCTTCATCTCATCAAAACGCAGCAAAAGCTTGAGTTTCAAGGCACTAAACATCTTATGGAAGGTTGCTAATCATGTTTAGAAGTAAAAACGCGTGCCACATTGGCTTAATTTCAAGTAATTTGAAGATTGACCAAACTAATTATGCACTTTACTTCAGATTCAAGGTACCATGTTCACACCAAGGCCATTTGAAATTGGCTCGTGCATCTTGTGATTTTCTTTGAGCCAAATACTCTCCTCGTTACACTGAACACAATGCAAAAAGAATGGAATCAAATGGATGCTTGAGGAGGAATATATGATCTTATGGACTTGAGGTAAAAACCTGAAAAACTAGGTCAGGCCTTGTAACAAACATGTCATGACCAGGTTTTGTGCACAAAAGGCACGAGACTTTTGAGTTCCTTAAAGCATGAATTTGGTTTGGACCTTTGAAGATGGAATGTTCTTCTATTCTAGATGAAAATTTGGAAAAAATAATCACCCATAAATTGTAAAAAAATGAAGGAGTGATGCACTTTTGAAGATAGGCATGCCATATTTGAAATTTCACCATGTCTACAAGATGACCTATAATGTTTTCCATTCTTTGTTGACTTTCCCCTCAAAATTGGTTCTTGATATTGAAAGATGTCTTGAAGTAGACTCATTCAAGATTACTATGCAAATAGAGTGGGCTCAAAATGATTAAAAAAAATTAGCAAGTTATGATTCTTTGAAGTGGACACACAATTTCGTGAACTTTCAAAGTAGGACATATGATGTCTTCTCACTTTTGATGACTTTATTCACAAAATTTCCTATTTACTTGTAAAGAGAAGTTTTTGATGGTGTCAACAAGAATAATTTGAAAAAAGAAGCACTAAACAATGTTGAAAATTGAGGGAGTTATGCCCTTGTGATCATAGAATCAAAGACTTGTTAAATTAGGTCAAACTTCTTGAATCAACTTTGACTATCTTGAATTTTCCTTGCACTATAAGACATGAGGATGTATATAAGGCCTTGAAATGATATTTTCTTGAAGCAAACTTGATTGTGAGGCTCATATCTTGATGAAACTTGTTGAAGAAGGCATGGAAATAAATAGATGAACCTATGGAGTTTCTTGATGAATCAAGCCACATGTTCTTAATATGAACTTGATCAAATGGAGTTAAGAAGAGATGATTAAAACATGACATTTGATGATGAGGATATCTCTTTTTAAGTCTAAGTCATTTAGCTTCCATGAATGACCAACTAATTGAGGGTCGATCCTCAAAACCCTAACTTTAGGAGAGGTGTGGATGCACTTGGTTCAATCACGTATCATCAACAAAACTTTGAAAGAAAGAGATATATTTTTGTATTTTGGTTAGTATAACATAGTAAAGAAGTATTCACAAGTTAAACAAACATGGGTTCTTGGTGATTCCCCCAAAGGTAAGATGAGCACAGAGCTACAAGTCAAACTCAAGATTATGATCTTCATTAGTGGTAGGAATGCAAATAATTGGGGTATGACAGAACGTCCTTCTACTCTTATTACTTCCACTTGAGACACTTAAGCCTTGACTAATTCTGTCAACCTTCAAAACATTTATCTTTAAAAATTCCTTGGACCTCACAGTCATTTGGGCTTCATCCATGGTGACATTACCCTTACTTTCATAAATAAGGGCATCCTTAAGATTCTCAAAAGATCTGAGTAATGATCTTAACAAGAGTAGAACCTTGACGTCATCATCAAATATTCACCTTAATATTCTACAATCATTAGTGATCTTGTAAAATTATATCAATTGTTCCACTATCAATTTGTTTCTCTACCATTTAGAATGAGTAGAGTTTTTGTTTAAGATAGAATATTTTGTTAGTCAACTTACAATGGTTCAAGTTTGGCTCACATCAAAGCTGCAATATTTTGTAAGTTTCTCTTACTATGATTACCACGTCTTCTCTATTTTTTTCTCACTAATTAAAGTGTTAGAGAATCAAAATTTCTAATTGTTGAAAAACTATATATATATATATATATATATATATATATATATATATATATATATATATATATATATATATATATATATATATATATATATATATATATATATATATATATATATATATATATATATATATCCAATTTTGGACCAAAACATGACCGATCAATGGTCTGACCTGCAAATCGAACCGACTCAATTGGAGACCCAACCACTAACAACCATCGGTTGTCGCCCGACATATTCTAACTCCGTCGTTGAATTGCGGCTTATTTGTCGTCGTCCGCTCGATAGAAAAACCTAAGACTATCAAAACAAGATTTTTTTTCTCTTCAACGCTTGAGATTGCTTCTACAATTTTTTTTATTGATTTCACTCAAGTTGCTTAAAAATTTAACATTAAGCACTCTTTTATTGTGGTTATTATACTTTATTTTTCTTAAGTGTTTGTGCTGTAAACATTTAATTAACTTGTTTATCCGTTCAATTCCTTTATCATGAATTAAGAATCAACTAGTTTCTTTATTCAATTATTAATTGGAAAAAAAATTTCAGGGTGGAGGACACACAGCTCCAGAGTTTCAGCCTAAAGAATGCCTTGACATGTATAATAGATGGATATCTAATAAGGCTTTGTAGGAATAACTATAAAACAATTGTGAATAAAGATGTATCATTTGGATTTGTTTTATTATATAACAACAACTAATATTGTCAGGTTTGTTTGTCTTTTTCAACAATAATAAATAACAAATCTATCGATTTATCGTCAATAAGAGCCATATTTGAAGGCAAGGGTAGACTTTGAATTAATCAAATGAATTAAACAATTTTTATAAAAAAATTCAATTAAGAGAAATTGTACTTTTGCTACTTTTTAATTATTGTTTTCACTCTTATTTTATTTATATTGAATTTGACTCATCCTTGTAGAATAAAGAGAGTCAGTCTTTATAAACTCATTTTAATTTTATCGTGTTCTAAGCAGCAATTGAATATTTATAATCTCAATTGTTTTTTCGGCCTTTGACTAAATCTTAACTCAACTGCATGTTGTTTTTGACTAAAAACTTAAAATTTTTAAAAGTAAATTTGATAAGAAGAAGGTAGAATGTTAAAAGAAAAGAAGTGGATAGCAATCTTACAATTCAGTATTTTTTATGGTAAGTTCTGGCAGTTAGGACTGTCTGAACTAACGAAAATACTAAACTGCAATCGTTTGGGATTGAGCAACCCGAAAGCAATTTCTAACTTGCGTAATTTAGCTCAACAACATCATCCAGACATCATGTTCCTATCGAACACGTTAGCTAAAACTCAAAAGTTGTAGCATATTAGAGTAATGCTGAAGTTCGAATCTTGCGTAACTTGTTGATGTTGAAGGAAGGAGTGGAGGCTCAGCAGTTTTGCGGAAGAATAAAGTCCGATGTCGTGTCATGAATTTCTCAAGAAACTTTGTTAATATTCTAGTTCAAGATGATACGAAAGGGGAGTGGAGATTAACTTGTTCCTATGGTTACCCTGAGAGAGTAAGAATGCGACAAGCTTGGGAAATGATGCGTGACATTCGGGATATGTCGCGTCCCGTGGTGTATCGTTGGATACTTTAATGACTTGTTATCTCAACATGACAAACACGGTAATCACCCTCATCCGAATTGGTTGTGCGTCAGTTTTTTCCAAGCAGTCAGTGCTTGTGATCTTACCGACATACCTATTGAAGGGCACCCGTTTACGTGGATTAAAATCTTGCGTTTCTATTGAAGAATGGCTATTTTCCGCTGCTTAGCCTCTTATACAAACCCTATATTAAAGGAGAATCCTATGGTATTTAACAGAATGTATGGCAGAACCTTACAGCTATAATTAAAGTGTCAAAGATACTTGAGTAATCTCTTAAGTCCACTCATAATGGCATGGTTTATTAGAGCTGATGAATGTCAACTGATCAATGATATTCATAATCATCTGCAAGTGTGAACCTTGAAGAGTTTCAAGGCTAGAGTGTTCCTAGAAGGAGGAACAGATGTCCTACTGGATGTTGGGACATTAGTACTGGTATGCAGCTACCAGTTGAAGAACAGATGTTCTGGTGCTAAACTAATGTAGTGTGAGTACATTGGTTTGGAACCTACTCCTGACCTGGAAGAGGAGACATCTGATTATAAGTTGATTATGAAACGATCAACATGTACTTCTACTCCAAATCTTAATTTATGGGAGTTTAGAATTAAAAGCTCAGTGCTAAAGAAGACTTATGAAGGCATTCCTTTCTGATCCTTTATGTTTAAATCAAGATGAGCTTATATCTGGTATCTTCTTCTGATCAAAGGAACCAGATATGTGGATTTTCATTCATAACCATAGAGCAGTTGTTGGAGCTGAATACTGTGTCTCAACCATAGTGAAATATGGTCACGAATGTTGACTGCCCTAGTTGTTATCCAGAAAGGGTAGAGTTATTTAGAATCAAGGAAGTCAGGTGGCTCAGAAGAACCTGACTAATTCAGTGTTATGCCATAACTAAGTCTACTCCAGAAACCTAAATGAGGGAATCTCCTCTATAGGTACAGACTATGGCATCCATCATCTCAAAATCAGAATAAAAGTCTGAAGAAAAGTTTATTGAAATGTTGGCTATTCTATTCGTTGATATGTCTGGATGTTGCTGATAATTACACTCTATTGTTTCCACCCCAAGTGCTATGAATTGGATGTTAGAGATGTTAACCAAGAACCATGAAGGATGATGTCATATCAGATGTTACAACATCATCTCAAGGTCTTTAGTATTTTTTTGGAAGTGTTTATTGCCAAGAGTAAGCAAGGAGGTGATCAGTCAGAATATTCTAGTGTGAGTAGTAAATTCTAACTGACTAACTGATAAGTACTTCGACGAGAGACTTAGTACTTATTAGGTGAAGAACCTGGATGCAAGACTGAGAAGAAGAAGAAATCAGTCAAGAGGAACTAGTGTGAATAGTAAATCTCACTGAGTAACTAATGAGTACTTTGACGGAAGACTTAGTACCTATTAGATGAGAAGCCCTTCTAGTTGTGTATTCAAGGTCTAGTGTAAACTAAATGTTATTGTTCATTGGTATCCTCACAAGTTCAGGAAGTTTGAAAATGGTATCTGGTGAAGCATACTGATTATGTTAAATATCTTGATGAGAGCTGGATATTTGCAATATCCGTATGAAGAGAAGAAGTATGTGATGAAAGAAAAAGATCTACATGAAAATACATCATCACAACTGTTGAAGACACCAGAGAGATGAGGTTCAGACTTATCTGCTGAAGATTGATTTATGGTTATACAATTATAGTTTCTTCTACTTCAAGTTGCAGAGTGTGGCAATCTGAATCTTATGTAGCAAGCAAACTGAAGATTCTGAATTTGGAAACTGTGACAAACTCCAGATGAAGGGTGCTTCAAGGACGAACATCAAAGATGTCCTAAATTTGTATATCTCAGGGGGAGTAAGAGAGTATGAAGATCAGCAAGGACAGTGTTATTCTAATTCAAATCAAATGGAAAGTCTCTCAAAGACTAATCTTTAAGCCAGAAGAACAATGTCATACAAGATGTCAGAACATAACTCAAGACATGTTTTATCCTTGAAAACCAGCAAGAATCATTCTTTGGATTATCATCTAAAAACATATATTGACGGTGTATATCACTTGTTCTGATATAGTGCATGTTCTAACCATTGCACAAGTCCACCTGATGTAGTTCTCTCTCAAACAACATCTCCTGACCAAGAAATTTGTTAATGTCTAGGTATGTTATTTAAATTGCTCAGGTTTCTAGAGTCTTTTCATTTTCATTTTCATTTTTTTCTTTTATCTTGAGTCTTGTTTGAGTCTCTCATGTCTCTCTTTCGGATATGGGTAAATTTAGAGTCGCTATAGGTTATGTTTGTCATCTTGTGGCAAACATAGGGAATAAGGGTAGTGTTCAGACATTGTTAAGTCTCAGGTCCTTCTTTGCAGTCGTTTTTGCAAAGATATTGAATAGGTTTTCTATTCTAAGTCAATATGTCTTCTACTTAGATTCTTGTTTTCGAGTCATGAACACAAATTGTGTCTTGTGTTCTAAGTCATCCAATATAGAGGTATGTTATCTCTATGGATAATCCAAGTGTTTAAATTTCCGTTAGTGAGTATCCTCTTATGCTCTAAAAGAGGATGTTGTGTTAATTTGTGTCGTAGCATAGTTCTCAGTTTGAGGGGGAGCATTTAGTATTTTCTTCCTCATGTGCATCATGGCCTCAGTTTTCTCCTTCTCTATGAAGATGATATCTGTGATGTTATGTTTCCTATGCTATAGTGAGTTCTCCTTCAACAAAGCCTTTGTCTTATTATGGCTAAAAAGGGGGAGAAGTGGTTATGTTATGTTATTTCTGAAGAGCAACTTTTAAGGGGGAGAAACTTTGTGTGATCTGTGGGATCCTTAAATGAGAGAGAGAGAGAGAGAACATTGGAGTTGGACCTGCCAAAAAGATGTCCTAGTATGATGTTTCAACATCATAAAAGAATAGTGAAGACCTTCACTTGTAAAAAGTTTGAAATATCATAAACGGTGACTACTGAAGACTTCTAAATTGCTGCTACTGAATTGTAATGTTTAAACCTTTGTATTTTTTATGCTTCTGTAATACAAAGGTTATGTAAATTAGTTTTAGCCAAAATAAGACAAAGGGAGAGATTGTTAGTGCTTTTGAGGATTGACTTTATGTTTGGTAAAACTAATTTAGCAGCAATAGGATAAATAGAATTATAACTTGTAAGAGAAAGAAGGTGGAAGTTCTATTTAATGGAGAAACATGTTGTGTTGAACTGTTTCAACATCTTGAACAACATGTCGAAGAAGATGTCGTGACATCGTATTTGAGCTGACAAATTGGATTCTGTTATAACAGAAACATAATATTCCTAAAACATTGAATCCTATGTGGAACTATATCTAAGGAAATCAAGGAGAACATTTAGGAAACTAAATGTTGAAAGATTTTATAGGAGAATCTGTTGCAAAAGTGTAACAACTTATTGTTGTTACTTGGAGCATATTTTATGGAGATATTTGTGGAGAATATCTTGGAGCTTATATTGTGGAGAAATTTTAGCAACAATTTGTTATGTCAGTTTGTTACGATTTGAAGGCCCAAGTCCAGTTGGAAACAAGTTATAAATAAAAGCTTTGTAACCTAAGTTTAGTACCAGCCATAATTTTAATAATGTAGTTTTTAAGGGTTGAGTCTGTAGAGTGAACCTCCCAGATTGTGGGAAGGTCACCATGTTTTGAGGCAATCCGATTTTAAGAAAGATGTAATCATTAGGGTTAGCCGTGTAAGTGAACCACCCGGATTGTGGGATGGTCACTGATCTGTGCCTCGAAGCCTGTAGGTAAGAGGTTTATGCTACTCACTCAGAAGCTGTGAAGCAATGAGTGCAGTATTGTTCTTGGAGGAAGCTTTGAAGTAACTCTAAGTTATGTTTGTTTATGAGATTATAATGTTGGCAAAGGGATGTTGATGCAGTGACTGAGTTGTCAACTACTAGACATCATTGTGATGATTGGGAGTGAGAGTGGTTTCTCATATCTAAGGAGAACCTAGGTAGAAGGGTCATTGGGTAGTGATTAAGTGAGAAGTTGTAAACGGGGGAGTTTAACTTTGAATTGATACTGCTAATAGACTTCATCTCTGGCTTTGTAGCCCCCGTAGTAGGTTGGTTGAACCGAACTGGGTGAACAATTGTGTTGTGCTTTTATTGCTTTTCTGCACAGTTATTTGTATTCCTACCTTGTCTATTTCAGAATGTCAGATCAGATGTTAAGACATCCTTATATTACATCTGAGTCTCACGCCCTCAGTTCTCTGTCATGCCACTCATATCGTTCTCTCTCCAGCTTTCTCTCGCGATTTCTTCTTCTTCTTCTTCTTTTCGCGCACACGTAACTGTTGTTGCTGTTGTTTCTATGTGGTTTGCAGTGATGTTGTTGAAGATCGTTGTGGTGTGACGAATAGATGAAGATTGGATTGCAGGGAAAGATGAAATCAGAGGATGAAGGAGAGAAGTCGCTGAATGTCTCTGCCGATTTTGAGAGTTTAATTGAAGAAGATAAAAGATCAAAATCGAGAGAGATGAATGTAATTGAAGTGTGTTACGATTTCTCTTCAATTTCAATTTTGCTACCAATTTCTTCTTGCAATTTCTGTTGAAGCTTGTTGAGTTTTTTCTGGTTTTTTTGATGAAGATTGGTACAGAGATGAAGGTGATGATGAAAGTGTGATGAAGATTCAAGAGCAGAGTTGATTTCTGATTGAAGATGATGTTGATTTCAGAAGATTGAAAGTGTGAAGAAGATGAAGAAGATGGATGAAGGATTGGAGAAAGGTTGCAAAATCTTGAAGAAGTTTTTCCAGGTTGTTACGTTTCTGTTATGCGTTTTTCTTTTTTTGAAATTTTCTTCTATCTTTCTGAGTTTCTGTTGGTGATTTGATGAAGTGGAGAATGGAGAGTAGTTAGAGAATTGAAAAAAATGGTGGTTCAGTTTTTATAGTTGAGGTGAAGGTGAATGTTAGTTAGAGGAAGAAGGATAAGAGCCATTGGATTTGCTGAGTTAGTTACAAATTAGAGGGTGAGGATCTGTTATTGAATTTCTGTTAGGTTAGTTACATGTTAGAAGAAAAATTGAAACTGTTAGTTTTGTTAGGATTGGTGAAAGTTAGTTAAAAAAACAGTTAGTAGTTATAAAATGGTTAAGAAACTGCTAATTATTTGTAAGTGAGAATTAGTAAATTTAGGTTAGTCTGAAATTGAATGTTGGTTTTTGGTGATTGAATTGAATTTGTATGGTGTAACAGGCTGAGCATGTATGGTCTACAGAACTGGTGCATCGTTGATTTAGGCATGTATCTGTTGCATAAGCTTCAGTTCTCTTCCTTTCTTAAACTTCTCTTTTCGAATTTATTGTTGGAACTGACTTGTATACACTTGAATGAGTTGCAGTGTTCAGTTCAAACTCTTAGCCAATCTGGTGCGAGTTCAATACAAAAGGAGAACTTGAGTTTATGCGCTTTGACCATGAGGAACAAAATCTTTTGTTGGACATGTAGCAGCAAGTCTTTTGTTGGATTTGTTCTTTTTGGGATGCAGGGGTGTTTTGAAATGTGTTGAATTTTTGTTTGGTTCATGAAGGGAAGTGTAAGATAGTTAGAAATATGTTAGTTACTGTTATACCCGAAAATTTGCCCGCATTATTTTTCAAGAAAACTCCAATCTGAAGATTAAAAGTCTCATATAATCATGGATTTTTATTTCAACAAAGATCCTGATATATGAAATACTTAGTTTTTAGAATTTTTCTTATACAGTAATTTGGCTTGCAGTTGAATTTATTCTTACGCAAACGCCAAATGCTGTTTATTACTTCACACATGCTATTTATTTATTTACAGATAAATAGTACTGACACAATTGGTACAGAGTTAAATCTTTTTGCAGGCGCAGAATCAGGAAACTCAGACTGTACTGGTAACAAGTAGATTATTATTATCTTTTGTTTCCCACTAATTTTTGTACTATATTCCATTATTTTCAAAAATCTTTTCAAATCTCTTTTTCAAAAATCAAATCCTAACTTTATTCTCCACATCTCTCTTTTTCCCAACACTATCATACACTTTCTTTCAAATCTTACTTCCACTCAAATTTTCCTTTTGTACGGAATCACATCATTCCCCAACGTCTCTATCTTTCTTTCCACTCTATAAATACCTCTCATTTTTTCATAAAAATCTCACATCAAATTCTAATTCATCTCTCAAATTTCCACCTCATAATCCATCCTTTCTTCTTCCCCGACAAAATGGCAAGGCGGTGGGAAACGTGTTTTCTTATGGTCATCACCATTGCTACGGTGATCATGTCTTTCTTCTGTCTACATAGCCCGGAACACTGTGGACCTGGGATGCTTATGCTCTCAATCATCTACATGTTACTATTTGTAGCATGGGTTATCAATCGTCATTCTTAAAATTTGCCGTATTTCTTATTTCTTAAATGTACCGTTTATTCGTCGTACTGTTCAATATAGTATGTAATATTTGTACTGTCAGTATTAAATATTGTACTATTTGTCATAATATTTCTTAATTACTCAGATAATATTTTATGTGTTTTGTGCCAGTCAAATATTCATTTTTCTGTGCATTAAATGATTTTCAGGGTTATTATCGGTAATTTTGCCCGCATACAGTAAATATTAGTTATTTATTATGTCTGTGTTTTTCTAACAAGTCATGTAAATAAACTTTCATTTTTCACATAAAACAAAAAAGCAAAAACAACAAAAAAAGAAAATTAACTTTAACTGTTGATTTTTCACTCTAACTGCTACATCAATACCTGGACAGTCAGTTGACAGCCAAGCTGCTGGCAGTACAATTCTCAGTGTTTGGTACCATCAATCAAATCAATCTTTCACAATTCAAAATTCCAAGATTTTTGTTCTAGAAGTCTTCTGAATATCACGCGATTAGCAGAGACTCAACACTGCACAAAAATCAGGTACGCTTAACTGTCTCCTACATAAACAGTCCCTGACTAGGGTTTTCTTGTTTTTACAGGAGAAACAAGTTTTTGAGAGCTCAAATGGATTTCATACACATCCACATATCTCAAAGTACCATCATACAAATTTTCAAACTTCAAATCACTCAGACGCACCGTCAGCGGCTCAAACAGTCAACAGACGACCCGTTTGACCAAAAAAGTCAACAGACAGTCAAAAATGAATTTTTTTGTCAAAGTCCATATTTTGTCAAAGGATTCATCATTTGATCATTGGATGATCATAATTCATCAAGGAAAGATCAAAAATCTACAAAACCCTAAGATTCAAAATTAGGGTTTTTGCCTGAAAAGTCAACTCAACTTTGACTGATCATAACTCTCTCATCCTTCATCCAAAAAATTCAAACCAAAGCTCATTTTGAAGGAAATTCAATTATATTTCAAATGCCATTGATCCCATGGTCATTGGATTCACCATTTGAAAAATATGATCAAAGACATTACAGGTCATTTTCAAAGTCAACAAAAAGACACTTTTTTCAAAAGGACACACAAGGAGCATCAAAAATCATTTTGACATGAGACCAAAGGCATTGGTTAGAGGACTCTTTGAGGTTTCCAAAAAGTGCAAGATCTCCTTCATATGACAAAAATTGAGGGATTTACACCTTGTTGAAGTTGGCTAAATTTTGGGAAAATGCATGAAATCAACATTGCTCAAAAATGTATTTTTTTTCAAATGGGGCCAAGTTTTCATGGTTCAAACATCATTTCCATGATATTATGGGCCTCCCACGACGAAGACAAGGCCCACACCATTTTTATTCATTTTTTGCTTGATTTTATCTTATTTTAAGATTAAATAAAAAGTAAAAATGGAAGGATAATGGATGGCTTAATTTCTAAGCATGACTCATCAAGGGAATCAATTAAACTCTGCCCCAAGCCAAAGTACAGCAGAAGGAGGGTTGAAAGTCAAGCCATGGTAGCTTGAATGCAAAGCCATAAGTGTTGAAAAAGTCAAGAATTCAACAAAAGCACTTAATGCTTTTAGCTTAGTTCTTAAGCATTACAATGTCTATATAAGAGCTATAGAGCTTCAGTAACAGAGGAGACACGAATTGAGAACCATTCTATGCTTGTAAACACACTTGTATCAATTTGAAATTTTGAAGGAAATTTAAAATTCGAATTTTAAATTCCAGCTTGTTTTAACACAAACTAAGTATTCAAACACGTTCCTTGAACTTCACTGAACCTGTCCAGATCAATTGCAAGCATTGAAACCTCAAGAACACACGCCTAGAACCCACGGTTTGTTCAAATCGAAACCCACCAAAATATAATCATACATGCATGTATAACAAGATGTAATTGCATATTTGTGTTTGGTTTGATGCTCTGGTCGTTTCTGGAGCTGGAATTGGGTTTTCATGGACGATTGAGACATGTGCCATTTTAGGGTTTTATGACCTCGAAACGGGGTTTTTCTTTTAAGGCAAAATCAAAAGAAAATAAGGCCATGGTTGTGTTCAGTGGATCATTTACAGTCGATCCATGGTCTCATATGGTATTTATATTGCATATCTTGTGATTTTCAATTTGCAGGAGCTTTAGTGACGGAAAAAACCGTTGGTAAAGGCTTTACCTACGGTTGCAGAAATTTCAAATGAAGAAGATGAAGCGTGGCAAGCTCTGGTTGGTCAGAACGCGCGCGCCAGCTTTTTCAAATTCTTTGGATCCTGTGCTACGCTGTCCACGCTTTTGCCATATGCCTCGTTTCAGTGACCACACGATCAATCCAGTCACTCCATCAAACGCACCAGATCATGCAACCACACCATATACCACACTTATCCACCACACCTGATCGTATCCTTTTAAATTTTATTTCTATTTTAATTTCTTTACAAAATTAATTAAAAATAGTTTTAAAAATCCAAAAAATACACAAAAAATATTTTTAGACTTCTAAAATAATATATTATTTTCTGAAATAAAAATATTTTATTTTTCTTCAAAATTTCAATATTTTGCATAATTAATTAGTATATATTTATATATTTGCTTCTTAATTATTCTAACCAATCAAAAAATCATAAAAAAATTGTTCTTTATGTTAAATATTGTTTATATATTATAAGCTAATTTTGTACATATTTTGAATAATTTTCTTTTTAAGTTTTAATTATTTGTATAATTATTTGCATAATTATGTGTTAATTAACTTAATCAATTTCAAATCAAATTTCAAAAATTCCAAAAAAATTAGTTTTCTTTTAAAATTAATTGACAAATATTTTGTACATATTTTAAACTTAATTTCTAGGTTTAAATCTATTTTCATCTTTTTTCTTCATTTTAATTTAATTAATCATGCATTAATTATAATTAAAATCAATCATAAAAAAATCAAAAAAAACATGCCTTTTATTTTTCTTGCAATTTAAATTCCTAGATAAATGTATAGGATGTCAAATTCATGTAAATAGGCTAGTTTACATTTCCTGCACAATCGATGTAATAGCGTAGATTTACTTTCCGCACTTTACATTTCCGCATTTTAATTTCCAGCAAATATAAACTGCGTGTATGTCAAAGATAAAAATTGAACCGTTAGATCACTAACTTCAAAGATAAAATATCTGAATACAAACACAATCACACTTGCACCTTTTAAGGTAATCCCTTCTCATTCTTTTCAAAATCAAAGTCAAAATTCTACTATTTTGAGTACAAAATCGAACCTTGCGTTTATATCCGGTGAAAGGATAGATTTTTAAAGGAAATAGGATAAAGACCTTATAACTCAGGGTAGACCTCCTAGTTTGCTTGCTCAAATCAAAACAAACAAAATTCTCATACACTGCTGTTTTTCTAAACAAAACTTTCCAAAAAGACAATATTTTGTATACATCCAAACACGGATCATTACAAAGTTAACGTTCTTTTCAAAACATCTTTCGAAAGATAAACAAACATTTTGTATACATCCAAACACGGATCATTACAAAATTCAATTTACAAAAGTATTTGAAACCACATATGAGCATTCTAAAGCAATTGAAAAATCATCGAAAAAAGTGAGCTAAGCAAACTTAAGAGCCCATGGATAACCATGGATACAAAGGGTGCTAATACCTTCCCTTTGTATAACCTACCCCCTTACCCAGAATTTCTTAAAGGTCTTTTTTCTGTTTCTTTTATAAACCTTTCCTCAATTGGATAAAATAAAAGGTCGGTGGCGACTCTGTGAATTTTCAAAAATGCAAAAGCATTAAGCGATAAAAAAGAGTCAGTTCACGTATCTCTCCCGAACAGAGGTATGGCCCGAGATAAAAACGGAGGTCCACAGAACTGGCGACTCTGCTGGGGAGATACTTTCAAAAAACAAAATGTTTTCAAAAGGGGTTACCTTAAGAGAATAGGTCGATGTTTTCAATTGATTGACTTGATTGCTCTATTTTTCAAAGGTTTGTTTGGGTATTTTGCTTGTGTGAAAGATTCTAACCCGAATCTCGAGATACCTTAAGTATATGACAATAGACCAAGGAAACTGTACGGCATGTACCGATACGGTTGATCTGGTAGTCATCATTAGTGCGATACTTTGGTTTATACTGATGTCCCTTGAAAACGATCAAGGAGTATATTAGGCTTCCGAAATGTCATTAAACACTAATTTGTCTTAGAACCTTTTTAGTTGAACTTGACTTGTGGCCTATTAAGTGGCTAGCTTTGAAATTGATCGAAGTTAGTTATCCTCGAGGAATATTTTGATCGGCCGCTCGAGCGCCGCATTGAGATGTTACTTCCAAGGATCATAGAACCCAAATACTATTCTAGGACAGGTTTTAACCAACTCAACTTCAGTGGGGAGGGTATCACCTATCAGCTCCATGCAAGCCTTTAAACCTAAGGCTATTGTTTGATTTGTCTTTGTGTGCCACGTGTTTGCATCATAAGCATATCATTTTTGCACCAAACACTTCAAGGATCAAAGAGTTTACCTTTGTTTTTGCAGGTAATGGCTCCCGCCACCAAAGATTACATACGAATCAACATCTCAACGGTACCATCTGAACTAAAAGACTTAGTGTCAGAATTCCCCAGGAATGTTCAATTCACCGAAAGGCATGGTCACCTACTCCATTTGGTTACCTCAAAATTTGAAGAAGACATGATACGGGTCCTGTTCCAGTTCTTTGACCCTGAACATCATTGCTTTACCTTTCCTGATTACCAGTTGGTACCCACTTTGGAAGAATTCTCTGAACTAATTGGATTGCCTGTTCGAAATCAATTACCATTCACTGGTTTAGAAATTATTCCAAAACCTGAAGTCATTGTTGCTGCTTTACATTTGCGAAAATCAGAAATCGAGTCCAATTGGGAAACAAAGAGTGGAGTTAAGGGTTTGCTTGCTAAATTCTTA